>NC_046226.1:50828330-51153955 GCF_009819885.2 Catharus ustulatus | reverse complement strand
CTTTAGCCATCACCTTAGCCATCCACATGGAAAAACATGAAATATGTATGTTTGGGCACAGTATGTTTATGTAGAATAAAATTTTTCTCTCTGCATTCCCACTTGTCTCTACAGTGTTGCTAGTATTCTCACCTTACCTGTGAAGTTGTGGAGGTATAGCCTAACACCTTCTGATCTTCTCTTATTTAGGCAGACAAAGAATTAATGTGCAGTGAACACATCCATTTTCAAGTGGTTATCCCTAGGTCTAAAATCAGTGAATTATGTGTCAGAACAGTTTGAGGTGGAGAAAAGCTCTTAAGATAGAAGGAAAAAATTGGAAATGGTTGCTGGTTTTTTTTTTTTCTTGGTGTTTGGGAGATGCTGGTGGTTTTGACACTGAGATCTTCTGTTTCATTTAAGATTTTAAATCCTTAATACCATTCTTCCTCTAGGTTCCACATTCTTTTCTCTGCTCTTCACCTATTTTTCCTTAGCAGGCATTTTTGTTTGCTTTTACTGTCCTTCCTCACTTTTTTTCCCCCTTGATTGAAGATTGTACTACCAAAAGGAGATTAGAGACAGGTGCTACTTTTATATAAAGAAGTTTTGAATTTTAAATGTTGTTGAACCCCAGTGAAAGACTTTGAGAGTAATGCTTTTAATGAGTACTAACAATTCTTTTAGATTTCTTTTGAAAATCCCTGTCTGTAGGAAAGAAATTTGCAGTACTACTTCTCAACCTGAGTTTCTTGAATACTGGGAGGTTTAGTAACAAAGCTTTTATGTGTGGACAAGGCCATAAAAATGTTTTTGCCCTGTTTTCTTGCACAGGTCTCTGTTAATATCCATCTCTGACATTAGCATGGTCACTAGATATGTGCCTGGAATTCCCTTCCCTCTGAGAGGCCTGACTGTGCGCTGTCTATACCAACCACAGTGTACATTAAAACTGTGGCATCCTTTCCAGCATTGACTGGATCACACTGAGAAAACATGATTTCAGCTAATACAGCTAGAAACAGAACTGATAAATTTAAAAATTAAGTTATTTTCAGAAGCTTAAGAAATCAAGAAAGAAACACCACTGGTAGTACCAGATAAAAAAAATGAAAATTAGGCCAAAGTCACCTGACTATCTGAATTTTAACTGCCCCATTACAGTTAGTTTCCTATGTAAAGTTGTAATAATTTTCCTGATGTGTTTTTTTTCTTTTTAACTGCTTATCTCTGTCTTTTCATGCACATGTGACCAGACATTTGCACTGTTACAAATAACAGTACTGACTGGGTTTATATGGTCAATGTTATGGGTTGTTGTATTTCAGGGCTCCAAAACTGGCTGTCTAAAACACTAAAATTTTGAGACAAAATTCTTGCTTAGTTACAATTCTGCCTTTCATATTTTAGATTCTTTGGGGGATAAAACAATGTGCTCCCACATGCAAAGCAAGGGGTTCAGTTGGAAGAATAAAATCTCAGCTCAGGTGAAAAGCTGATTTGTGTTAAAAGGCTAATTTGTGCTCTGCTCTGGGGAGATCAGATCTCTTAGGTGCCTTTGGCTGGTTGAGCCTGTCTCAAAACATAGGAAGCTTTTCAATGTCTTGAAGAAAGTCTGAGAAATAGGTTTTTAACCTGAAATACAGAAAACTGTGGCCACTAGCTCAATCACTCCTTTAGTTATATGCCCTGGTTTATGGGAAGTGTATTTTCACATTGTGACCCAGGGTGCATGTCCTACATGCTCCTTTACAACAAATAATGTGAGAACCTGGCTATCCTGCCTATTCCTTATCTAGATTAGTCAGCAATAGGAAGTTAAGTAAATAAAAATGTGGTAAAGAATTCCTTCAGTTTCCTACAGCTTTACTCTCTGTTGCTCTGCCTCACCATTCAAAAAAACCTGTTCTCTGGCACAGTCTCAGACTAAGCCTAGACTTTGCAAGCAGATCCTGTCTCCAGCTACTCTTATTATTTTTGGGGGATGTTAGCTTCTTCTGCTCATCTAGGTGTATTTATTTTCTGTTTTCTAGAAGAAAAACTAAATTCCCAAACACAAAAATGGCTTTCAGAAGCAATTGGAGTTATTTTCGATTTTCAAGCAATATAAGGTCCCAGAGAGAATCCAGAGATTTCTTACTGAACTTTTTTCAATGTCTTGAAAGGTTTTTTTCTACCTCAGCTTGCTGTAATGCCTGTTCTTGATGCCTGCTAAATGCACTCTTTTGCTGTCTCCCTGTGGATGCATCTTGAATTGTGACATTCAGATGATTTTAATTACCTTCAGAAACAGAGACTCTGTCTTGCTTCCGAGTAGTTTTCCTAGTGTCACTTTGTTTCTGAAGATGACTATCTGGAACTTTGCAGACACACTATGATTTATGCTTATGTCATTTATTTGAAGTAATTACAAAATGCCCTTATAATATGTACAAAAATTAATATTACTTAGCGATGAATCAACCTTAAAGGAGTAATTAACTAAGAGAATTAGCAATTCCATATTGATCTACTTTGCCACTCTATTAAATTACTTGCTAATTCTTATTTTGAGCTTGTGTCTTTCTTTTTATGTCAGGCCTGTTAATGAAAGCCTCCTGAGCAGTGTGCCTTTATTATCAATAAAGGTATATTAGCACCACACCTTCCATCTCCGTAGATCCTTCCCCCTCCCACAAATGAGGTGAGGGACCCTCAGTTGTGGGAGATATTGGCCCTTTAGCAGGCTAAAATGTGTGCTCTCATCCTCCAAATCCTTTGGCATCTTTCTTCCTTAGTAGTTGGTTTCCAAATAAAGGGAAAAACTTTCTTAAATCTCCCACTAAGGAAAAGTTTTCAGAGAAGCCTTTTGTTTCTTAAGTGTTTTCTAATTTTGAATCTCTTAGATAAATACACATTTACACTCTCAGTGTATCTTATTTTATAGCAAAGCATTTGCATCTGGTTTTTACTTTGGCAACAAAAATTCAGTACCTTTGTAAACTGGTATTAGTAACTACATATTTTAGCAAAAACAGTATCCAAGGTGACTGTTGTTTAAATGAAATTATTTTAAAGATTGTAATTAACCATGGTTTCTCAAATTTAAAATGCTCTTGACAACTGAAATTCCTACAGTTCAGGGCAAAGCAGACTACAGAACTTAAAAGGAAGGTTCACCATACATAAATTCAATATGTGTGAAAGTCTGAGGCATGAAAGGAAACTATGTGGAAATAGAAACAAATTTTAAGTTATTAAATATATATATACATTCTATATATATAATATATATATATATTCTATATATAAAAATATATATAGAATAACCAAAAAAGATCAACACTTCCAATTTTATAATAATGTATAATATTGTCACTAGAGATGTATCTGTGTTAAATATCTGTTTACTTATTTTGCTTATAAAAATAGAGATTTTTGATTGGATTTCAGATTAATTTCCAGGGCAACTGCAAGCTAGATGATGCTTAACAAGATGATGCTGTACTGGCATTTGAAAAATATGAAATATCACCATTATTTTCAAAGTTTATTTATTAAATAGGGAAATTTTCCATGGGCCTTAACGCACCATTAAATGTCCCTGTATACTCCGTTTGCCAACAAACCATTTGAACCTTCAAAGCTTCTTGATTTTGGGTGTGTTTTTTTTGAGTTCTGAAAGTGACCTACTCTAGTCTCTGACTCTTGTGAAAAATCTTACTACTCCCAGTGAAAACTCTGCATATTGATATTTTGCTAAGTTGGTGCCCCTTCAAAAGGTGCTAAGGCATGAGCTGGTCTGAGAATTCCTTTGCTGACGTTTTGTCTTTTCCCATGTCTCACTACCCCGTGGTTTAGGTGTGTGGGGCTGAGCACACCGTAGCAGGGGCTGAGCACACCGAGCAGGCAGGTGTTGAACCCTGCAGGGCTGTTCCTCTGCTTGTTTTTAGCAGTGCCACTCGTCACACTGACCTGCATCATCCATCCAGCTTCCCTCTGATCCAAATAAACGTCTCAGGCCTTCCAGGACCTGAGGGAGACAACAGGGGGGATGGAGAAGGACTTTTTACAAGGGCATGCAGAGACAAGGCAAGGGGAATGGCCACAAACTGAAAGAGAACAGGTTTGGATTAGATATTGGGGAAAAATTCTTTGCTGTGAGGGAGGTGAGGCACTGGCACAGAGAAGCTGTGGATGTCCCATCCCTGGAAGTGTCCAATGCCAGGCTGGATGGAGCTCTGAGCAGCCTGATCAAGTGGGAAGTGTCTCTACCTATGGCAGGGATTGGAATTAGATGATCTCTGAGGTCTGTTCCAACCCAAGCTGTTCCATGATTCTATGCTGATTATTTGTTGAGCAAGTGCATTTTTCTGTGGTCTTCATTAGTACAGTGGATTTAGGGCTGCCAGTTCACAAACTGCAGCCACCAGGTTTAGCAGACTCCTGCTCTAGTGAGACACCTGCAATTTTGGATGGATTTGGATAGCAGAGAAAGGAGTGTGAACCAGCCCATGTCAGTCTGTTGGACAGCACTGCTAAAACACAGATATGGGAAATGCATGGGTTAAGATCCACCTCCAAAGCACATCTGCTTACAGAGATACAGGTGCTGGGGTAGGGAATTATGCTGGATTCCCTGGCGAAATTTGCTTTATAGCATATCTACAAATCCCACAGGTCAAAAATTGGTGTGTGGCTTCAGCACATTCCTTCTTCATGGTAGGAAGGCAATGGCAGATAACCAAAAGTCATGTATCCTGTCCTCAGGATGTCTTCTTTCTTACATTTTGAGCTGACCACAAGTTCATTGCATGGCTTAGGAGTCCAAAAAAATTGCAAGAATCATAAATTGTGTCAGGTGCCAGTACTTTGTAATCAAGGAGTGTTCTCCAGGATCAATTACTTGAGCAATTAATGAAATTGATATTAAAGATTGCAGCTGAACAGTAGAGATTCCGTATTAATACCTTCAAGCCTTTAGTTATTTCAAAGTAATTTCATTTCTGAAAGAGGCTTTGTTATCTATTCTTTTCCAGTAATTTTCACCTACAGAATGAGGCTTAGGCAGTAATTTTTGTCTGGATCTGTTTGTGTGCTCCATGTCTCACTATAACATCTGAACTGGTTTGCTGATTCAACAGGACTTTGTAGTTCTTTTTGAAACTGCCTAAGGCTTTATGAAATTTGGAGCCAGATAATGGGAAAGGAAGCAAAAATAAAGACTGCAGTGAAAGCCTCTGTATCATTAGACAAAAAGAAAAAACAAAATCTAGTGGGAGAGAACCTAGTGGAAAACATCTATTTATGTTTTTTGATCAACTATAAATCCAAAAGAGATGAGACTTCTTCAATACCAGTGCTCAAAGAAGTGTTACTTTCTGAGGCAAATTGAGTCTACATTTGTTTGTAGTTTCCTCCAGAGAGTTCATCCTTAATAGGAAAGTTCCTTGAACTTTGGTTTGTGTTACAGAGGAAATTTTCATTTAAGTTGCATGAACTTTAAAATAGGAAAATTTAGGGGAAATAGAGTATTTAAAGTCAACTCTTTATTCTGCTTGCTTAATATATTTTTATCTTATCCTATTTGTTACATGTTTTACATCACAGGAAAGGAATTTTCTTGGGAAAGAAAAATCTATCCATTTGTAGTGAGCTAATCTATGGCTTAACTACCATTCGAGTCCTACTAAGATTTAAAAAGTTAGTATAGGTAGAACTTGATAGTCATTAATCATAAGAGTCTTTTTTTCACTCCTCTGGATAGGGCTGCATACAAACCCTTCAGAGTAGTCCATAAATATTCCAAAATACAGGGGCCATATAATCAACACAAAGGAAGTATAACTGTAACCTCAAATAATTTTTTGGTGTCAAAAGATGCACACAAACTATTTTTATGTATCAAAATACTTATTAGACAAAATAACTTGAAGCAGTGGAATAATTGGCATGTATTCAAATTGTGGTTAATTGAATTCTTCATCTGTGGCTTAGAGAGCCACATGGGGTACAGATTCTGCACAGAGGAAGCAATTTTCATTAACGGGATATAATTTAGAATGAGAAAACATATACACTCTGCCTGCAACACAGTTAATAATTAATATGGAATAAATACATAGACATACACCAAGTTACCATATTTCTACCTGTCACTCTGTAGAGTTTCAGCAACTCATTTGCATGCTAAGTAAGTATATTTATTCAGAGAGATGACACTGTAACACTACCTTCAAAAGTGGAAGACCTTTATGTCACAGCATCGGAAATGAGTCATCCTTGTTTTTAAAATGGCAAAGTGAGATCAGAATGGTGATTTGATCTCATGTCTCCTTGCATCTAAGAAGTTTGCTGGTCTCTGAACTGACACTGTACTGTTAAAAAGCTGATAACCAGTTCCAAAACTGACCATTATTTTTGAGGCTGGTCGGTTTTCCTGAATTAGATTAAATTTGAAACCTGTTAAGAAAGAATATTGTTTCTGTTTTGCATTCTGATTATCTCTAGCATTTATTATTTGGTCTCTCACATATGCTGTTAATATTGGGATGTGTCTGCATGCAAAAAGCCAACTCTTTGGAGGATTGAGAAGAATGTCTTGCAGGATGTGTGAGAAAGATATCAATGAAGGCAATGGCTGACTGAAAGCCAGCAGCACCACAAGGTTCAGTCTCTGTCAGTGGCTTGCTGCATCACTTTAAGCAAGTTGAGTTACATCTAATCTCAAAAACAGTTAAAGCTATTTGGGATAAGAAATTCTGTAAATCAAGATCTCAGAATGGGCTTGTGCACATATCAACACAGAATGTGTTGGTACAAAGCCTAACCATGGTCATTTTCCTCTGGAAAGGTATAAATGGAATTTTAAGTCCAGTTGCTTTTGAGATAGTGCCTTGACATGCACACAATTTTTGACTTCAAGAAAACTGAAAAACACTCCTTAAACGTTCCCTTGACTCAAAGCTCAAAACTCCAAATCTCTTACAAGGATTTCTTAGCACTTCACCTGAACCAATTCAGTGTAATGACAGCACTCCTGAATATTTGCTGTATTTCTGCCATATTTATTTTATGAATCACAATGATATTTAATATTGTTGAATTGTAGGACTAGACTTCATATTTCCCTTTCCATTTGACAACAGGTGGTAACAATATTGGCAAACATGTCTGTGTTGGACCAGTGTGCTTCAGAAATCATTCAAGGAAATGGTATGTATTTTAACTGAATTATGGTTTTTATTTATTTATGGAGAGTCTGAGTGGATGGGGATGTAGTTCTTACAAGCTAAAGAAGAAAGGCTTCACTAATAAAGGTTCATTTTGCATCCTATCTCTGCTGGATATTGCACATTGCTGCAGGGTGGAATATCTTTTCATTTGTGGCCACGTTGCTGGTGTTGTCTGTCTGTGACTTACTCCTAGATGCAAAGCAAAGTAGTAAAATGTGTTTCAGCAACCTGTACTGTGGTAATACAGGTAAAATTGTGGTAAAATATAAATGCCTTATTAATGCACCTACAAGCAAATTCAAGGCCAAGCAATACAATAAGATGGGTACCTTTTTTTTCATTTTCTTTTTTCTAACTCATGGTAGACACTGCAGTGGATTGTCAGGGACAATGACACCAAGTAAAATTTGTGTATACACTCTGTCCTGGAATTTCACAGGAAGCATTTGCCCCCTGGCTTTTGAGAGAGGTTGACACTCATCCTGTGTGCAAAATGGTTTTTTGTGTCTGCCTAATGTTATAATAAGCAAGTGCAACATTCTCAGAATGGTCTTTGAATGCTGGAGAATTTAGGTACGTTCTTCTTAACTCTGACGTTTTTGTATGTTGATTGATTATTATCTAGCTGCATGGCTCTGATGATAATTCTCTAAATTATTTATGCAAATGTACTAACAGTTAAAATCCTCTGATGCTACCTGATGTAATCTGAATGCCTAATAGCATATGGAGTCTAATAGCACATAATTGTCTTTACACTTAAAATAATCTAGAAAAAAGAAATCATGTTTTTTTTTGTGGTGCTACAAGAAGAATATCAACTCCTACAGGCAACAATAAATTAATGAAACCACTTCAACATGGATGACATTGTCTCTTCTGGAGTGAAGAGGTAGTCATGCAGTAAACATCAAGAAACAGGATTTCATAATTTCCTTCATTAAAGTATTCCTCATCCTAAAATACCCTTAAACAGTTTGAGAAGGAAACTTTTAAAGACTTACTTAAAAATATGTAAACAAAAGAAAATTGCTTTAATTGAGAGTGAAACTTCATTTAGGGACCTGAAATATATCACTACAGGTTTTTCAGGTAGTGATTACCTTCAGGTTAATTTAGAAGCAAATAAAGAATTGCATCTGGTTGACTGAAATAAATTAGTGAAATTTAAAATGCTGACTTTTAGAGGAGGAAAGAGTTAGTGCATTTTCCAGTTCCAGAAGTTCTGTCACCCCAGGACATTAGTGAAGACAAAGTTATGCATAGATCAGAAGTGCCTGGGTGCTGATGTCAAAATTGCAGCCTACATTGAAATATTCTCCATGCCCTTCTTGGGCAGTGGCTGGTCTGTATTAACCCAGCTTTCCTTTTCCCTTTACTTTTTTGCACTGAGTTTTTTTATTTTGTTGGAGAGCGGATAATGACGGCTCTTGTGTTCTTGTAGGTGTTCAACTTTTAATGGAGATGCTGTCTGAAAAATCCTCCTCAGGAAATGCTGCAGAAGTTGCAGCTTGTGAGCGAGTGCAGCAGAAATCTGCAGTTACCCTGGCACGGCTCAGCCGAGACCCCGAGGTGGCAGACGCAGCCGTAAAACTCAGCTGTAAGCATGTGGCTCCTGCTTAATGAGAGAGGGAGCAACTGCCAGTCTTGGAGAAGCTCTTTTTAATTTTTAGCCTCACTTGGCAAACTTTATGAAAGATATTCCCTGTAGAGTGTGTCCAGAGGATGAC
Source organism: Catharus ustulatus (assembly GCF_009819885.2). NCBI lineage: Eukaryota > Metazoa > Chordata > Aves > Passeriformes > Turdidae > Catharus > Catharus ustulatus. Next base: position 51,145,032 of record NC_046226.1, on the reverse strand, counting down.
TGAGGAGATGGAGCTAAATGAACCTCTGGCTGGTTTCCCAGAGGAACCTGAGGTGCAGCATCCACTCAACACGTAGCTGTGCCTTACTGTGCCAACTGACACTGCTGCCTCCTCCATCCCTTGACGGAAACCCTCGTGCAGGATCTGTCAGGGCACAGGAAACTGGGACCCCTGCAGGTCCAGATGTGATGGATCCAATGGGAGGGAGCGTGTTCTTTGGGTAGGAGTTTTTTAAGGGTGTGTGGGAGGATTGGTAGGGAAGAAATGGAGGTCACAATTTCCACTCTGAAACTGCAGCAGCAAGTAAACCAAATTTTTTTTGTTTATGCTTTACAACTATTAATTATGAGTGCTCTGAACTGCATAGCTCCATGGAAAGTCCCTTAAGTGTTTGCATATCATCTTTGCATCAGAGATCATATCTACTAAAAAAAAGATAAACATGATGCATCTAAAAAATATCGCAAAAGAAGTTGTTTTTCTAAATTATTTCTCCTGCTACTCTTTTGTGCACTCAGGTATTCCTCGCCTGATTAAACTTTGCAGATCACCAACAGAAAGGAATAACAGTGATTCTGTTTTAGTGGCATGTCTGGTATGTACATTTTTATTTTCCTTTCATGCTTATACTGGAAAATTAAGGAAAAAACCATCCCTTCAGATTTCAAAATGCATAAGTATTGCAGTAATGTTTTAAATTCATGTCAGGGTCTCTTGCTTTTCCCCTTAAGCATAATCCTGTACACTGTCAATTATTTATCCTTGGATTGAAGATTTAAACACATAAGGAAAAATGGCTTCATCTTCACATTCCAATTCCTTGGAATACTTTGGAATTTGAGGATTCATTAATTCCTAAATTCCATTTTGTTGGTTTTGTGTTCATTCAAATTAGCCTTGCATCATGGGGGTAGCAGCCCTTTATCTGCACTAACACATATATGAAAACATTTATGTAAAGTATCCAAAACGGGGAAAAGATATTTCTTGCTTCCACTCCACTCCAATTTTTTGTTCTATTTCTGTCACCAAGACAATATAGTGCCCAACAAGGAGTGGGCAACAGAATGTTAACACTTTCTCTGTTCAGGAGCGCGATCCCATCTGCTGGCCCTGCGCTGCATGGACTGTGAGCCAAATGCCAGAGCTGAATGATTTCACTGAGCATTCTGTGAAAGGGCTCTGGGCATGGGTGATCTAGGGTTGGAGCACAAGCTCTGGTGAATGGAGACTGAAGAATATTGTTTGACACTGCTTTATGATATTAATGTTATTTGAAATGTAAAAGTAAGGCAGGCTCGGTTATTGCAGCTTGTTCATTTAAGCAGATCTCATTCAGGATGAAGAAAGTATAAATGTGAGTGTAGAAAATGCTGTGATTATTCTTCCTGCATGCCGAGAAGACTCGTTAATCTTGTGTGGTTGGAGCAGAGACCACAGAGCAATGGCAGCAAACCAGACTATGATTTTTCTGTCTCATTGAAGTTGTGGCTGCACATTCCTTGAATCCATGCCTATTGCTTGAGACGTTACCTACCTCTGCTTCTCCTGATATTTTAGTAATTGCCTGAAGATGTTTTCTGAGAAAAATGTTGCAAAAATATTGTCCTTGAGACATAAGCTGCTTCAAGCTCTGATTAGTATTGTTACTGAGGGCTTGTACTGTACTTAGACCTGCTGCTCAGGTCTGAAAGTAATGTGCTCCAAAATAATTGTCATTTATTTAATAACCCTGCATGAGGTAAGATTCATCTGACAGATGAAGACAATAAGGAGAGATTACCCAGGCAGCAGAATTCCTCGACCTGCACAGTTCAGTTTTGGGTTGTGGCTGTTATTTAGGTCTACTATAATGGATTCCTGCAGTGAAGACTTTGCCAAGCCTGTCTGCATTGCAATGATGCTGTTGTGTTTTTCTAGGCAGCCTTGCGGAGACTAGCAGTCATGAGTCCTGATGCACTGGAAGAGTCAGATTTTCAGCAGCTGGTAAAGCCCAGACTCGTGGATTCTTTTCTGCTATGCACAAATATGGAAGAGAGCTTTGTATAAATGGGAGCCAAAAACCTTTGAACAAGAACAAACATGATAGGTGTCCAGCAAGATAACACACGTACAATTTTATTTTGGTTTAGTCCTACTGTTATTTATGACTTATTTATTCTAAACCCATGGACATGTGGTTTGTCAGAGAAAAGGAATAGAATGAGAAAACTTGTTGCTGTGGTTTGTAAAGGTAATTTTTTATTTCATTTTCCTGCCAAGACACACAAGATTTTATCATTGCCATCTAACAAAATGCTTTGTTTAATGTAGTTGAATTAAGGTAATGAAGCCAAGAATTTGTTGCTCTGATGTTAAATGCTTCTAATGATGTTTTATCACTGATATTTTTCTATAGTTAGGACATTTTGTAGGTTTTTTAATAAATGTTTTAGGCTCATCTGTATTAGGAGAAAAACAATCTTAAAAGCTGCAATTATATATTTTGAAATGAAAGAGATGTTACAGTCTGTGTGTATTTTTTAATAGAATTATGTAATTGAGAGAAAAATTTCCCAAAAATTGCTCAGATTCTGGCTTCAAATGATGAATTCTTATGCTGTATAAAGATGTGCTCCATTAAAGGACAAAAACTAACAGAAAGCTCTTTATTTTCATTGACTGAAATTTTCTAAAGAAATTAATAGAATTCTAGAAAAATCTTTGATGGAGTGCATGTTTTATCTCATAATGTGAGATTTTCCACCTATGATTTAAAATAATTACACTGTGATAACTTTCTCTCCTTTCCAAGTCTTACAAGAACTGGAAGTGCTAATGTCCAGAGATGTTTTTAACATTCAAGCTATGGTTTTTCTGAAGAGTTGTTCACACCTATGCTAAATAATCTGAAGAGTTTAATTAACTTGAATTTTCATTTTTCTTGTTAGCTAACAAGTCCTGTATTTTCAAAACTTAAATGGGACTCTTAGGAGCTCTGGAAGTTGAGAAATGGATGATGACTTAATAACAGATGTGATTTTGAAATTGACTTTTTTTCATGAACATTCATCTTAATTCTTGCTTTTACTTTTCATTCACAAACCACATCTATTGAAAATTACTCAATCAGCAAAATCTTGGTAGTGGTTTTTTTACAAAGAACTCTGTAGGTTATGAAAAAAGATGTAATTTTTTTCTTCATGGTTCCCAAACATTGCTTTGGATCATTTTATGATCAGTAACTTCAGGGTACTAGGATATCTGCCAAATCCCCCCACATTCCTTCCTTACTGTACTTTGTAGATATCTTAAGCACCTTAATTCATTAGTGTTTCTTTAGTGTTATGTGGTGTTTAGATGAAAGGCACCAGGAAATTTGAAGCTGTGGTTTCCTTCCACATTTTCTGTATATGAGAAATCTCTCCTGCTTCAAGCAGTGAGACAATGGTGGATACATTTTTCTCCCTTGATTGTATGGGTTAAGAAGTCTCTGCCTTAATGTCTTTCTTGTGAGCTCTTCATTTAATGAACTCTATCTTGACTGCGTTTTAAATCTTACAAAACACACAATGTCATGAGCAGCTATTCAAAGAAAAGTGTTGAATCAGATGTTCTAGTAAGTACAGAGATGAATTCTGCTTTTTTGCTTACTTTGAGACAGCTTCTTGTTTCCAAGATTGTTAAAATGTATGGTACTGTAAATCTTGAAAAATATTGTATTAGTGATGAATTTTAACACTTTCCTCACTAAGCAGAAATACATGTGAAAACCATGGATGTCTTGATATAAACAATGAATTAATAAATTTCATAGAAAAACTAATTCAAAATAAAATCCTGCTGCTGCCATTCTGATAGCATGGCAATCTCTGATAAAACACATCAAATTCTGTAGTGAATTTCTGTACAGAACCCCATTCTGCCAGCTTCAGCTAACACCAGAGATATGAGTTTCTAGATGGAGTAGGGTTTATCCCATAATAGGTAAATTTAAAATCTCATTTAGAGAAATTTTCCACACATGCACAGTGAAAATGCCATCGTGTCTCATAATGTTGAAATGTCATTTCTAACAGGTCAATCAAATATTCAGTGAGCAGGTTGGTAGCAACTAATTTGCTCTCAAATACAGCAATGTGAACCCACATCAACTGAATTTACTACAGATACTCTCAATCTGGTCCATAGTCCTAGGCCCATATTTTCCATTTAAATGTGTTCATATTACAGATATGGCTGTTTATATTACAAAAGAAAAGTAAATTTAGGTGGATCTCATATTTGCAGCAGAAAAATATCTTGAAAGAGCCATTTCAGCAGACCTCTGGTGTCACCTAAGTGTCCTCAAAACCAGTTTAGCTAGGTCTGATTTTTTCACCTAGAGCTGTGCACTGTAATTTTGTATATGCTAAAGTTAATGAGAAAATAAGCACACCTCTAACTTTACCTCTTGATTCACTGGGAAATAATAAGATATTACAAAGATTGATTTATTTTTCTCATTACTTCTGAATGAGAATTCGGGATTCTGAATGAATTCTTTATTCTAAATGTTTGCTTCGAAAGTGACTCTTCAGCTTTTGAACAAAACAAACAAAAAAGAAGAGTTGAAGCCAAAATAAACATTTTTGCTTTCAAATGTAGTATGTAATAAAATATTTCATATCAAGACATTTTCACTAAAATATGTATTGTGGTGGCTTAATCCTTGGACACCCTGTGTATATACATATACAAGTAGGAGAGAGAGTGGAGAGTATGTGTTCACAAATCAGCTCATTTATGTGGACTCATTGACCTATAGAGACTGAATGTTTAGCTATTGCTTTAATTTTCCTGGAAAATGAATGTCAAACTTGTTAAAAATGTTGTCGTTTCACTTAAATTCTTCTGAACATTTTCAGTTTTGTATGAGATTAGAAATGCTTAACAAGCATGCAGCGAGCTGCAGGATTCTTTGTAATTTTGATTTACACTCCAGCAACTTTGGACAATGTCTTCAAATTTCAGCTTTAGTTTCAAACTGTTTACAGATATTCAGGGCCCAGATGTTTCATTCATAGAATAAAGTTTGGTTATTCTCAGTTTATTGCAAACTTGGTACATGAATCACTTATGTGGAATGTTGCTTGTTTGACCTTTTCAGTTTAAAATAGTATTTGCATCTACAAAGAATAAAATAATGTCTTTGTAAATTGCATTCCTTCACTATTTTTTTGGGGTTGCCTGTTAATATCCAAAAGATTACTTAATTTGTAGGATTTTGCCTTTGTACAAGACTGATTCTGGTCTCTCATATGGCTTGTACCAAATTTTTGTGTTGATCATCTCCTTTTAAATAACAGCAATGAACAGTCAAAATAATCTTGGCTTTTGTATTTTGAGGAATCTGCTTTGATCATCAGTTTAAATTTATATTAAATTTAATATATTTAAAGAAGCACTCTAGACACTAAATTCTTCACCAGTATTCTCATTTATAAGGGGAGGTGGAGGGAAGATGGCATTAAGCATTGAAAGAAAGGTCCAGAGTGAATTTGTTAATCGGAGTTGGAAGTGCAGTACTGGTAGGAAGGTGGGTGAATAATTTCTGCCCTTGACAAGCTAAAGAAAAACACAGGGACATCTGTTCTAGATACTTGCATGCTTTGTGGAGACCCTTATCTCTATTTTCTGGCTTGCTCTTGGATCTGGGTTCCTCTTTTTCCAGCTGTGACAAATTTCTTCCTCTTGAAAGTATATTTGTATAATTGCTAGTTATCTAACAGAAGAGAGTTACATTCCCAGGTCTGGTCCTGCTAATTATTACATTGAAAAAAATTTTGTTGAGAAACTAAGTGACAAAAATACCTTGTTAAATAGATGCAATAAGGATCACCTGGAACAGAAAGAAATATTTATCATTCTTACAATAAGGGGAAGGACCAACATGTCCTCCAAAAAAACCTGAGAGAAAGCAGTGGTATATCAGCTTACACTTTCATATTTTGGTACTTTTAAAAGCAGACCTGCTGACTAAGGGTTTATGAATTGATCAGTTGTCAGCCAAATAACCATTACATAAGAGAAATCAAAGAAACCTGCTAGACCTACAGACCAAATGCTGGAAAATCAAAGGTTTTTCTCTTTCATTTTCAACAGCCAATTGCTGACTTTTTCTTTTTATAATTGAAGTGTGCCTAGAACCCAAAGAAACCTATGAGATATTGGTTCGGCAAAAAAAGAGTAGCAGGTAAGGCTGCTAATTTGCTTTGGAAAGAAATGAAAAAGGATCAAAAGTCTTAAATGATGTGAAGAAGGAGGTGTGTGTGTAATGCAGCACACCTATCACTGTTGTGATCACCTGTTACAAATCATTGCTCATCCCCTCTTCTTTAAGCTTTCTGGATTACTGCTGGGTTTTAACCAGCTTTTCCTCACAACATTTAGAATGTGACCTAATAATGCATGTCTTCTAAGTCATCTACTTAGTCTGTTTTATTTTTTTATACACCATATTATTAAAATCTCCTTTTTTTGAGTAGTTCTGAAAGGATAAACCTAGCAATATATGTGGTATGCATACTCAACTGAGACAAAGATTATGATAAATCAAGAAAGTATATCTAAAAGGATCCAGAAAGACATGTGTGTTTTCACTTGCATCAAAAGAATAATTATGGGCCCAAATGATCTAGGGAAGTCTTATTTGTCTCTTAGTCTTCTTCTGACTTCTATAAGTCATTTTGTTTGCACTGAAGTAAAGAGCCAGAGATAACCCAAGGTTTCCAGGATCTTGCTAGAGTTAGATGAGTAGAGGTCTAACATATAAATATAAATAAAAGCTTACAATATGAAACTAAGGATAAAAACTTTTTTTTCCTCAGAGCAACAATTAACAAAAATCAATGATTAAAAAAGTTTATCCTATCAGTAGAAGAAATTATAATGTTCTTTATCTAGGGGGAATTGTGAGCTGTTTGAAGTTCAGTTCTGGAAGCATAGTCCAGACCAGCAATTTAGGTCCTTTCTGTAGACCACAGAGAGAAGTGGGCAGTGCCTTCTCTTTGAGGATGACTGCCCAAGACATAGTACTGTGAGGCTGCCTTTTTTTATCCACTGTCTGTGGAAAAGTTGATGAGTTCTTTGAGGGAGACATCCAAACACCTTGATATCTGATTCTTAGTTCAGATCAGAGATGAATTCTGGAGACAAATGGAGGCACTTGTTCAGCTGGGGTTTTACATGCTGTTTACATATCAAGCACAATTTCCCTCAAACCAGAAAATTTTGCTAGATTAGACTCTTCTTTTGAAATGACTAAGACATCATTTACTTGTTTGGTATGTGCTAACTGATGAATTCTATTTGCCAGTGTTTTAAAACAAGGAGTAGCTGGACCAACTCATTGAGCTCATGATAATATATCAGACTGCAGGTTTCTTATTACAGGAAAATATCTTTCATTTGAAAAAAGGGAGACAAAAAGCAGGTCACAAGCCACTAAGAACTCCACAGTGAGCTATCCTGGATAATATGTGAAATACCACTGGGCTAATCAATAGCATTGCACATGCCAGGAGAGCTACTGCTCACCAGAAAACAAGGAAACAAGCACGGATCTCCTCCAACCCAGTACATCTTCTTTCCAAAAGTACATAATCAGCTGAGCTGGAAGAAGAAGAAAGGACACTTCCTGACAAAGCAACACCACAGGTAGGACACAGATAAAGCAGGACTATTTCCAGGTCGTTCTGGCTGTCCTGTAGGAACCCATGCTGGCTTGGAAATTGCTTACAATCAAAAGCATTGCTAAACCCTTGCACAGAAGTCTCTGTTGCTGTGCTTACTGTGGCTTAATCTTTGAGCTAGCAAACATTGGGAACCCTTCCTTGAGTCAAGGGTGTGCTTTCCATCAGTGTTACAGATGATGGATGTGTGGTAGTTGACAGCTGTGTTCCTTTCTAGTTTTCTCTAGGCCTTTCCCCCTGATGTCAGCTGATGAGTGGATGACAACTGAAGGACGTGCATAGCTCAGTATAAAGGAGAACTACTGAGAGTTCAAACCCAGCATCTGTGAAACTGGACAGTGACATTTTTTACAAGGTATTGCCAGGTGGTGTCTCACTGCTCTGTGACATTTGCATCAAGGCAATCTCTTGCTGTCTGGCTAAAATGTTACCCTTTTCCTCACTTGCACTGTTATCACCATCTCACAACTATTTCTCCTCAAATATTATCTATTTTTCTTTTTTGACAATGTCATACTTATAGTTACCAGCATTCTGGGTAGTGCACTCAGATGGAATTTCTGGATTCTGCTGCAAAGACCAGATGACTGTTCATGAATTGTTCCTCTTGTCATTTTTTGTTTCTCTTGCCTATGCAGGCTAAAAATTACAGCAGTGATGTGTTCCTTTCCATCCTTTTGTACCATACTGGAGTTTCTAAGACTGTTCTTTCATTTGAGGCCATTTAAAGAGAATTTATTTTGGAAAAATATTTTAAAAAGACCAGTTCCTTCGACAGTACCAGTATAGTCTTTTCATTTATGATCCTTAGATATTCCTTGTGTGCAAATGGCTTTGGAGTTTTGTGCAGTTAATAATCTGGCTGTAATAGAGATGCCTTTTGTGTCCACACCTGTTCAGCTGCAACTTTCATTCACTAAAAACAGCTGATTTCAAATATTTTTTTATTATTTATTCTTCTGTTGCTTGCAAGCTCATCTGAGACCCCCTTTCATGTGGCAATACTTTGTTGCTTCTCATATTCAGTTAAAGTTCTGCCTTCTTCATTTATCCTTTGATCACCTTTTTAATTTGTTCACTTTTCTCATTATTAATAAATTTTGTAGCTATTTTAATTCAGATTTAAATGCTATAGGTTGGTGTGAGCAATAATCAAAAAGGCTGCTGAAAATTAAAAAATTAAAATATGGTTTTGGTAGAGAGATGTTATTGACACCAGGATCTCAGTCTTTAAGTATTTTGAAATAGTTCCCAGGTACTTTTGAGGTAGAGTGTTTTTCACTGAAGAAGTGTGAATATATTCTTAGAAAAATTATTTCTTTTTTTTTTTTTTTTTACATTAGAAATGTAGCAGAGATCTTGCTGAAAGTGCTTCCTCCTCTTGAAGAACCAACAAAGTCCTTGCCATTTGGAGACTGCTCCCTGTGGAGTTCAGGTGTCCACTGCCTTCACTCAGTACCTTGTGGGCTTGTTTATTTTTTCAAAAACCTTGAGTGGTAACTTCTCTCTGTTCCCATCAGGACAGCTGAGAGCTGCAGCCCTGTGGATAATTGTGATTTTGTCTGCATGCCTCTTTGTTTCTGCTGTATTTGTAACACTTGCCTGCTGAAGAACCATCTTCCTGACTATTTGTTTACTCATTGCAGGCTTTTCTGAAATCTAAAAAGACTTCAGTCAAACTCACCACATAATTAATATGTTTCTTCTGCATTATTTTTGTAATACTAAATCATTTTCTGGGAAACTTAACCAATTTTGTCAGGGACAGTTGCTCATATTATTCCCCATTTACATACTTTTGTCAATAAACTTTTAACAGTTCAGGCAAAACATCTCTCTTCAAATTTAACTTTTTTTCAAACAAGGAAAAAGTTTCAAATGTTAACATGAAAGTTTGCTTCCTTAAAAAGTAGAAAGCAATTAGAGAATCTTCTAAAAGGAGTCAATTGTCATGTAGCTGCCCAAGGTTTTGCCAGAGACTGCATTTTCCCTTTTTTCTTGAGAAGGAGTACAGTGTTGCTATTGTTCAGTCTCATGTTAGTTCTGGCTGCTATTCTACAAATCCCATGGACAATAGAGTAATTTAGAGGCCCCTTTGCAGCTGGTTGGGAAAGGAATTGCAACAATAATGTTTTAAATATTCTTAAAAAGTGCTTGGTAGTTTTTTAACTTGTTCTGGTGACCTGATCCCATAAATAAAGACATTTTACAGAGTTTAAGGGACGCATTTGAATCTTATCTCGCTTCCTAAAATACTTAAGAACCAATTTTCCTTACATCTGTAATGTCTTTAGTGAGTTTGGCTGTTCTAATCTGGGTGAAATCTGAACGAGAGCAAGTAATCTAGAGACCTGCAAATGAACCTTTCTGAGGTCTTTAAACCACTGCTGAACTCATCAGAAATATATGATCATTATAGACTGTCATGCATCCAAATTCTCTTCCAAGTCTTAAGGGGTGACTGTAGCCAGAAAGTCAGCTTCCCTTGGGGCCACCTGGTAAAGTGACCAAAAAAAAAAGTCACACAGAACATTTTCTTGCCCTGGGAACTGCTGACAATTAATTCTGTCCTTTAATGTTCTTTAGAAAATGTAAAATTTGTCTCTAAAGAAAAAGATTATTAAAATCTCTTCAGAAAATTAAGTTTAGGATAAAGAGCTTTTTCTGTAGCAGAATAAAGTTTTATTTAATTTGGTTTTTTACATTACAATGTCCTGTGGATCTGAGATGCTTTTAAAAGAACAGAGTAAGTATTTTTTTGTTTTATTTCATAATGCATAGAAATAGAAAGGGATTAATTAATTTATTAAATTTAAAATAATTTTATTAATTAAGAACATTTACTAATTGTCAGATGTGAGGAGTCAAGGTCAGTGGAAAAAAATGAATATCCATTGATGTTGTTTCTCAAAGATGCAGATTTTAGCTGGAATTGAGCTTCATCTGATATTAATTTAAAAATATTTTCTTCCATAGAGCCTTAGTGTGCAAAGAAGAAGGGAAAGTCCTGGGAATGAATATATCTGACCAGAAGCATGAGCTTTCTTTCATGATGTCAGAACTCCAGGACTCATGGGTGTCTTGTTCCCAGTGGGAATGGAGAACAATGTAGCCATGAAAATCAGGTGAACTGCAGCATGAGAACTCTCATTTCTCATGAGAGGAGAGGATAACAGCAAGCAGAAGCTGAAGAGAATTGAACCCAAATGTTTAGGAAGGAGATACTACTGGGGCTTGTTCAAACTTGGGAAACAAAAGCAATCGAAACATTGCAGGGAATGAACACTGGAAAACTAACTGTAGTCACAGTCATGGTTATAGGTACAATCAAAATATCATTTAAAGCTTGGATATTTATGAAATATCAAGTGAAGAGAGAAAAATTTAATACAAAACTAGACACTGTTTTGTATTAGCAACAACATCACAACTGGCAGCTGATCTGCACGTGCCCTGGTTTGCAATAGTGGTACGATTCTAGAAGCTCATTAATTCATTGGCACAGATTAGAAAAATGGATATATTCTTTTTCTGTCAAAACACAATGTAACCCAAAGCAAAAGGAGTCTCTGTGCTTTCACAGCTCATGATGAAGTGCAAACTGACTTTTCAAAAGCTTCTTTTAGATGTACTTAAGGACTTGCTGGGGGAGAAGTGGGGACATCTACTGGAATTTTAAAACACTTCATCATATGTTTCCAAGGCTGCTAGTGAGACGTATTTGGTTTAGGTCTAAAGTTGGATGAATAATGCAGAAACAATTTCTACTTATATTTGTGCAAATTTGGAAGCAAATCTTCAGCCATCTTGGGGTTGCTTTTGGTGTCATTTCCTGCACACACTCACAGAGCTATTAAACTTTAATCGCATAACTGTTGGCAGAAAATAAATGTTAAGCTCACACAGGAATACTATGAAAAGTGAATTTCTAATGTGCTTTCTGTAAGCCTGTGTACCACAAAGCTGATTCCATGAGTTATGTTCATTAGACTGGAGAATGGAAACAATATTAAGTGATTTATGGGATGTACAGCAATTGAACAGTGAGTTTGCGCTTGGAGTAGCAATCCCTTACTTTAAAAGAAATTAAAAAAGAATTCAATGAGGAAGGAATATGTGAAGGAAACTGCAACCCACTCCCCACATTTCATGGTAAGAAGGAAGGAAACTCATCCATCATTAAATGCATTCATTAAAAATTATTCACTCAGATCCATGTAAAGCACGTTCAACTTTAATCTCCTAATTTCTCGGGGCTAGATTGTGATGTGTCCTGCATGCCCAATAAGCGTGAAAGCTTCTTCTGCATCCTGAGGTAGGTTACTTGGACCCTGGGATTGTGTCTGCAGGAGCAGCAGGGTTATGATGTGCTCCCTTTCTCTCCTCAGAGAAAGCCTGTGGAGGGGAGGGAAAAGGGAATAAGATTGCAGAAGGGGAAACTATCCCTCTTGATACAGAAATCCGGGTTTGCTGGGCTTGGATGATGGTCAGGATTTCCCAAAATTTTGCTACTGTGAGCCAATGAATAAATAGTTCCATTTGGGACAAAGATGTTGGCAAAGTTGGCCTGAGCGGTGTTTTCCAGTGTTGTCTGTGTGCCACTGCAATTTGCCTGTGCCACGCCCTTCATTCTGGGCCTTATTCTAATCCTTAAAGTTGAGACCTTATGACTTTGCAAAATTCATGACCTGATTGTATGATGTGATTGTGTCATGCAATTAGAAGTGTTGAAAATGAGAAGCAGGAGTTTTCCCACTCACCTTAAACTAAAAACCAAATTACCAATGTTTGAAGTGCATTGGTACTTCACAGACTGATCCACAGAGTTTCAGAAACTATTTTACTGGGCCCTTTGCATTCTCAACCTTTGCCTACAATGGACTAAATAAATTCTGTGATTTCTCATGATTTTCTGGTGGATAATATTAAATGATTGCTCAGCAATATTTAGAGTACCAGGCACAAGAAATGCCATGGGCAAAATGGAAAATGTTCCTGTAAGTCCCATCACCGTTTTTCATTCCAAGAATTGCTTCAAATATTACACATAGCTGGTTCACATTATTGTGCTGGGTTTTTTACTCATGATATCTCTCTTGTTAAAAACTGTCAGATCTGTGAGAAACTTTCTGTAAGGCTTTCCACCAAGCTGTTCTTAGGGATTTTCTGCTGGAATGACAAAAGGGAACCATTTGCTACTCATCAAAATGCATATTTACCTCCAGTCTTACCCTTAATTCTGAAAGTTTCAGATATGTGGAGATTTTATGTGAATTTTCCCCCCTGTGACTATAAGAACTGCTGTAATATTCTATTTTTGCAACCTTCAGTCGGGTCCTGGGAATCAAAGGAGTTCCCAGTGACCACAGCTTTTTCAGTAATGGGATTTGTTTTGCACTCTGTTTGCAGTGTGCTCTGGTTATGAGACTGTCTGGTTAAAGAGATCACAAGTGACAATCTCACTTACCTGCTGCTCATTATGAACAGTTTGGCTGTCAGCATTACGGTGAGAAATGCTGACATGACTGTTTTCTGAATTTAGTAATAAGTTTTAATCCTCCAGTTTTGTCAGTAAGTGTTGGCATTCCTGCACTGTGTCTCTGGTTTACTAAACTGACACATTTCTATCAATATATCAGTCTCATTTAGCTGGCTTGCTGCTCCCAAGTTTTTCTAAATTTATCCCAAATAACACATTTTTAATTGAAGAGAGATTCCCTGAGTCTGTATGCATACCCACATCCATTTCTAACCATTTTTGAGGCTTAAACCTACTCCCATTGCAGACCCTCCAATATCCAAGATCTGTGGGCAAAGTTTTTGTATATTTGCAATTAGTACTTTTCATAATTACACTTTAGTGGATCAGGTCATTGCTGGGGAAGAATACCTGTATGCTAGAAATGCTAGAAGCTGCCTGCACAGGGATGCTGGCAGAACTTCTGGCACAATTTCAGAGTATTTTAGTGCTACCTCCACTTGTACAAGCTGAAGCTCTGGCTGAGGACATTAAAGTAAAAATGCTCCTATGTTAAGCTAGTAAGACAGTAAATGATTGAGGGTGCAAGTACTAAAATCTTCCCCAGACAATAGCACATAATATCCAATTAATAGTTGTGGTAAATGTGCCTGAAATGTATTCCATATCATTTGTGGCATGAGTTGCTTTCAATAGGAGATTACAGAGTACGTTTAAATTAGAGGTGAGAATTTCTCTGAATTATAAAATCATTATTTACTATATTTGCATTTTGTTGAGTTTATTAGTTGCATTGCCTGGTTAGATTTTGTGGATCCTTTTCTGTCCTTTCTGCACAAAAGCCCAACTATGGAACATTTCTGAAAGCAACAATTGTGATTTTATAATGAACCACAAGAGGGGGGAGAATGAACATAAATGAAAGAACTTGATTTTAATGAACAACTGTTACATTTAGGACAATGTTGTATCAATGCTGAATTTAAGAATCTTGACCAGGTGTTGGCTGTGGAAAGAAGAGTTTGAACTAATAGTGAGATCTTTTCCCTAAGATTCATCTTTTCAGGTCTGCTGATTTATTGCTGAGCTTCTTTAAAGCTATGGGCAAGTCACACTTCCAAATGTTTCTTGCCATGCTGAGTGTGCTCATCCCTTTCTTTATTGCCATGATCAAACACAAACAAATGCTAATGAAATGATAAAAATAGAGATTTCTGTGACCTGAATAATCAGTTTTATAACTTCCTACCGTGCCTTTTAATTTTTTCCTGCATTTATACAAAGGAGCTCTCTAACTCAAGTAATCAAGGAATTCCTCCCTGGTCCATAGATGAGTTTTTGGTGTCAATATGAAAAATAAATCAGCTTACTCTTGTGATTATGGACTGCTAGAGGAGTGGTGAATTTTGGAGTGGTTTCAGCCTACTCTTTAAAGAAGGCTCATGGTGCCCTGGTCCTTGTGTGCAGAAGCATCTGCCTGGATGACAAAGCTGGGAACTCCTAGAGATGGGACTGGCACTGCTGAGACCACACGGCTCTGGATCAGCCCCTGGGAGAGGATGCACAAGCACCTTTGGCAAGGAATCAGCTTCCTAATCCCAGGACTGTGGTGGCAGCTCCTATAGCCAGCTGAAGGGCAAGGAAGGAAAACAGATTTCAAAAAGTCACCTGCTCCACTGCCCACTTTCCTTCATTTCAAAGTGGATACAACGGAGGGACAATTTTTCCAATATTTGGTTCTTTGTAGCTCATGTTCCTCCTGGTCTAGGCTGCCAGTCCTGTGGGAGAGGAGTAGGAAAAGAAGGACTTTTACTTCCCCTCAGATTAAGAAAGAAGCAAAGCAACAATTATAACAGTACTACAAGGATGGTATTGCAGCAGGTGTTTGCAGCATGGCAAAAAAAAATAGAATAGTCAGCAAACCTCAGCTTTTCACTCCAAGTAATTACAAGTAGCTCAGTTGACTGTAACTCTGAGAGAACACCATGTAACGTTATTAGGCAAAATGATAATGTCCTTAATTTCATGTTCAAAAGCTGAATGGTTCTGAAGGGGGCTTGCAAAAAGAAATTAAGATAGTTATACTAGAAGAAGACAGAATGTTGATTACCAGCAGTGAGGTATCCAGATTTGACTAATGGCACAGTTATTGTATGCATAAGCCCTAATGGTGTTTAAGTGGTTGCTAGAATGAATGCAATTAATGTAATTTATTTGTCAACATCCAAACACTGTAATCCTCAGAATAGGATGGGAGGTCCCTTGCCTAACACATAAACCCTATGAATATTTTTCAGTGTCTCTTTTCACAAGCACACAAAGACAGTGACTATAGGGATTTTTGTGTTGGTTCCTTGTTTTTTTTTTTCTTTTCCAATGATTCTCATGTTTTAAGGGGCATCATGTACATAGCTCCACTGACTTAAACTGATTTTGTTCTGCTTGATTTAATGGATTTTGGGGGGATATTTTAGGATGTTGTAGTCTGCCTTGCCACTTGATGACAGTAAGTTGCATCTATTCTACGTGTCTTGAGTTGTTTTTTTCAGAGAGGTATCCTCCTAGATTGTCTGAACTACTGTAGGGTTAGCAGTAAATTGATCAGTTTCTTAAATTGCTTCAGTGATTGATGGTGGTCTATGCTAAAAAAAAAAAAAAAAAAAGGAAACTCCATGTATTTCCATGTGAGCTTTTTTCAACTAAAAGCTGGAGTTAATCATCTTTGAAATCTTGTCATGCTACATCAGAGAACCTTGTGTTAGTGGAGAACTTTCCCTAAATGTGAGTGGGATGTAATCAAAATCTTTGAATGACACAGATAAAGGTTCTGATCTTTCTCATTGTGTGTCTGCTGCTTTTGATTTCACATTTTTATAATTTGCTAACCATTTCAGTATTTTCACTCTGCGTTTTTTTGGGATTTTCTTGGTAGGGTTTTTTGTTTGTTTGTTTTACATCTAAAAGCCTCAGTAATGTCAGGTCTGAGAACAAAGTGTCTGTGGTGTTCTTGCTTGAATATTTTCTTACTTACCCAAGGAGACAGGGGCATCAGTCCTGTTGAGAGGTGCTCCTCCAAGTGTGTAGAGCTGCTGTACTGCAGTGCTCTCCCCTCTCCTGGCACTAATGTGAAAACATCCCAAGCTTTGGCATTGTTCCTTGCTGACTCAGAGAGAAAGCAGAGTCATTATTCTCCTGCAGATGAGAATTGATTGATATATTAGGGTTAATAGCAAACCTTTATCAGCAGGCAAAACTTATCAGCTTACACTTCAAGTAAGTTATTCAAAAATATTGACAGGCTCTCTAAGCCACTGCTGCCCTCTGACATGGCAGGACTGCTGCCTTTCAGTCTGGATCCAGATCAATTACCTTATTGTGAAGCCACCAGGAAGAGACCTGGGCTGTATATCAAACTTCAACACAAGTAGCAGCTGTCAAAGCCATCACATTAATTATTGTTCATTAATCTTTTCTTGTTCAAGATGGAAAATCCTTCCAAATCAAGGCATAGAGAAATTGAAATTGCTGTTTTGAGCAGTAGACATGTATTTTGAAGAAGGTTTACAGTTTTCACAAATGTTTGTTATTTACATGCTAAATATTTTTTATTGCAGTATCTCCTTGCCATACCCAACAACACAGTTAAAGCTTTAGGAAGAGATATGCAGACCCCTTAGTAAGAGGGGAGCTAAATGAGCTAAATTCATACTACTGATTCCTCTTTATTCCCCCTGACTTGTATGGCTTGTATTTGAAGGGACTATCATGTTCAGGAGAGCTTAAAGTAGAATGGAAATATTTCTCTTGAGACTTATTACTACAAATAGAAGGATTTTCTTCTTTGTCTTCTTTGATTTTTTTTTCTTTGTCTTTTTTTTACTTCTTTGTCCTCTTTGGTTAGAGAAATGTACATAGATAGTACATTACAGATAGTAGGGAAACCCCTTGTAGCGGAACAAGCAAACTGTTACTTTCAGCTCTCTTGTGGAAAAATGGAAGACTGAAATTTAGCTCTGATTCAGAAAGACTAAATTAGTAATTTTTTTTAACAATCTGCTATATTGAAAAAGTGTATCCTCGTGCCTGTGTGCCTCTGAGTTCCTCATGGCATCTCACAATCTTTGAATTGCTTCTTGTTGGTAGCTTGATCCTAGGAAAAGCTGTAAGCAGTTTTACTTAGCAGAGTGGTCAAACTCTTCTGTGCATTATTTCCCATGCCTGCAATCTCTACAATGATAAACCTGAGGTGCTTGAGTTTTTACCTCCAATAAGCACAACTAGAAAACCACAAATGAGCTTTTCATTTCTCCCTTGCAAGAGCTATAAAAACCAAGGTAAACCATCCTGCCAAATCACTTTTATAGGGACCTCACTTTCCTGTTCACTAGTTTTACTCCAAATAATTAAAAGCAGCACTCCTGCCCTTCACTGTGGTTTCCAAGGAATTCACAAGGTGCACATGCTCCATCCAAAGTCCTGAGTGAGACTGAATTGGAGGTCCTTGGTGGTTTCATAGCCCAGGGCTCCTACAGCTGGGGATTGGAGCTACAGTGTCCATAAAGTCCCCTTCTCCAAAAGGTGGAGGCTTTACAATGCTGAAACGAGCAGCCCACATAAAATTTAATTCAGTGATGAACTTAGTCCTGATATTTCTAGTTTTTGTTTGCTTCAAATAGGATTTGTCATTTTGATGCTCTGTAAGGAAAAGGTGAGCTGAATACTTAAATCCATGGGTGGGTTGTTGTTTTGGTTTTGTTGTTTTATTTGTTTATTTTAAGAACATAGTTCAGTCTGTAAAAGGTCTTTAAGCATTCTGCATTCTCCTTGCTTTCCAATTAAGTTTTCTAGTGTTTCTAATGTGGTCCTCTGGAGTGCTGGAAAGTAATAGGAACAAGAATGCATTTAATGCCTGGCCTGGTGTCTTGGCAGCAAAGCTTAGCACTCCAGTGTGGGGAGTAGCAGGTTCAGGACCAACCCCAGGAGTCTTAGTACTTGGACTGGCAGAGGGCTGGTGTAATGCACAGACAGTGAGCTCATTCTGCAGGTGGAGTGTTCAGCTGCATTGATCTTGTGGCAAACCCAGCCTGCTAAGGTTTTGGAGAAACATTGGCTCTGATCTGAAAGGAAATTGTGCTGCCTTTCCCTGTCTTTCCACTAGTTTAGCTTGCAAGCTCTAATAACATTAAAACATACTTTAAGCAAGAAGGCTGACGCAGCTACAGAGACACAAAGTAATTTCCTATAAATAGTAAATACAATGAGCAAAACTCTGATGTCTCATTAGGTAATTGTATTTTCATGGGGTCAGCCAGCCTCCCTGGCCAGGTTGAGGTCAATTCTTAAATATGTGCATTATATACATTAGGCATCTGTTAATGAAGCATAAATTTCATCAGCAAGCTGGTGCCAAAGTCAACTCATTTGGGTGCATGGTTTGCATCTACAGTGGTGTCTTATGGATTTCTTCCATAGCTGAAACAGCAAGTTTGTGTAGATGCCATGAATGGCATATAATAAGGAGGGAAATAGGAACACCACAAGCATGATAGATGAGCATAAATCTTCTGAATGTTGGTTAAATGAAATCCAGAATGCAGTGGGTTCCAAGATAACAGTAAATAAAGGGTAAGGAAGAGATCTTGTTGGCACAACCAGGAATACCTGGTCAGGGTTAGTAATTATTCCATTTGATAATATCTGGTCAGTGCTAATAATTGTTTCCTTTGAGAAAAGATGAAATAAAAAAGCTAACAAGCTAAATACAAAGCAAACCCTCCATTTTAGAGCACCATTTCCCAGAAGGGGTTCAGTGGGGCTTCACTCCAAAAATCCACCAATACATTGCTCAGATCCATCACAGGAGCCCTGGTAGAGCATCAGCAGATGACACCTCAGCAACTAAGGAAGAAACCCTCATGCTGACTTCTCCTACCAGCCTAGGGTGTCAAATGTAGGATTTTGTTCCCAAGAATTGTGAGCCTAGAAATGAGAATGAGCTGAACAACTCTAACACCAAACCTTATGATGATGGTACCATAACACTTTTCCCTTGCAAGCATGTAAGCAAAATGACTTATCTGCTTTGGAAGTAAGGCTTGTGTGTCCTTTCAACATGTAGCCTGGAGTACTGCTTTGCTTTATTTAACCAGCACAGGGTCTAAGGACAGCAGGATTTTTGGCCATTTTTTATGGCCCATTAAAGTGGCGAAGGGTTTCAGAGTAGTAGCCAATTTGAAAAGGAATATGAAATAAAATAAATTCTTCAGATTTCAGGAGCGTTCTCCTTTCATTCATTAAGTTTATGTAGCTGAGCACTGGATCACTGCGTGCTTTGGCAGTGGAAAATAAAATTTCAGAAAGAGAAAACTTTCCCAGTAGCACATGTTGGAACAACACCACAGGCTCCAAGCTGGGTTAAGCCAATTGTAAGTTTGACAGCAGAAGTATATCAGTCTCTTTGAACAAGTAATCCAAGGAATTTATGTGGAACCATGTGAGCTGTTCTCTTAGTTTCAATTCAGTAACTTTCATGTAAAGCAAAGGTGAGGTTTTAGTAGGCAATAGAAATAGCAAATTATTGGGAAAAAGATTACACCGTGCCAAGAATTGTCCTGCAAGACATTGAATCCCAGTGAGACTGGAAATGAGTGAGGGGAAAAGGTGATCTCATAATTCTTCTTTCCTCTTTTCCAGTGGAACAGAGGATGGGTAAGTAAAGGAATTTAGTTCTTGTTCCTGTGTACCCAAAATTCAGGCAGCAAGGAACTGAATAATAGATATATGAAGAAAGGAAGGATATATATATATCAATTGACAGTTCTTCATCAGTAGAAATGAAAAACATGAAGTCTTTTCTATGTGTATCCAGGCCTGGATGTAAAAAACACTGGGACTCACAGAACCCCATCCATGTACTTCAGTGGGCCTTGGGGCAGTGCAGACACTGCCCTGCTGGAATGAGCTTACAGGGAGCTTCAGAGAGGCTGTTTCCCTTCTGCTGCAGGTAATAGTGTTACAGGCTAGGAGTTAAGAGGCTTTTCATGAATACAGCTTGAGAAGAAGCAGATCCTGATTGCCTCTGCAAATGAAAGCAGTGAGACAACATGGGTTTTCAATACTGTGAGCTTCCAGGTTAAACAAGACTGATTCCCTTTTTGAAAATCTCTGTACTGTTCAAATTAGTGCAAATAGTATCATGGGTTTCTTGGGGAGGAAAAAAATCAATGACATATTTCCCCCTTTATCCATCTAGCTCTGGGGAATGTAATGCTGCTGAATATGCTGGCTTTTGTAAGAGATGTAAAACAGAGTCTGTGATCATTTGTGGTCATTAAGGATAACTTTTTTTTTTTCCTTTTGCATGAATAGAGGTGTTAGTGAAGGTGTTCTGGCCTAATTCCAGTGCCAGTAATTGGATTTTTTTAAATTTTTTTTTTTTAACCTACACACATTCCTTCAGCAGTTTCATTTAGTTCTGTGTGCTGGGCTCAATTCAGTGTTGCCACATTGGTCCCCTCTTTTTTTTTAGCTAGACTGATGCAAACAGACACTAAGACAACTGTAAGCTCTCTTTTCCCTCCCATACAGCAACTTATCCCAAGACTGCAATTTCTGCTTAACACAGTTTCTTCATATGTGCTTTCAGTGGTGTGTCCCCACCACCTCTCCAGCAATATTTGACATTTCTAGAAGGCAATATTTAGTAGGAACTCCATAAGTGAATGGATTATCTGAATGCTGGTGGCTGAGCCATTCTTCTGGCACACTGATTTTGAGCCCTGCAGTGGCACACAGGGAATCTCTCAAGTCAGGACATGGCAGGAGGTGTAACCCACCATGTGCTACATGGGTGGGTTTGTAGTGATGGGTGGTATCAGCAGAAAATGAAGATAACTCTGTCTCTCTGTGTAATCTGGTACAACACTTCCAAAATTCATCAGAGAGGAGATGAGCAAACTGAAGGCAGAAGTACAGTGTTAGATGGGAGCAAGGAAGAAACAGGAGGCACATGAAGTGCATTAGAAGCTGAATCAAAATATTTTATCTTCTGCTCTGGCAGATATAAGGACATAATGGAAAACAAGGTTGCTGCCTTTCTGCTGCTGTGCCTAATTGAAGTCACAGAGGATGATGAAAGGTCAGACTCAGTGCAAACCTCTCATTTTTCATCTAGACTGAATAGTTTCCAATGTGCTGTATGCCACCAGCTTTAGCCCTTCTACCCTACTTTATAGAGGGATTCTTCAGCCAGGCATCAGATACCCCAGAAGTCTTAAACAGCCTGGGAATGGCTGAAGTTTGATGAATTTCTAAAAATGTAGGGTTTTTGTCTCTCCACAGAGATCAGCAGAGCTAATACACAGCGATGCACCCAAGCTCAGAGATTTCCTCAGACATTCCTTGTCCCGTGTGACTGCAGGCACATCACAGTTTTAAATCCACAGGTAAACCCTTGCTTCTACACCAGAAAGAGTCCATTTGCTCATGGGAGAGTGATTAGTGATTCCCATGAGTTTAACTAGTCTGGAAATCCCCCCAGTCCTCCTTGGAGTTTGTTGTTAAACAGGAGAGAACCCAAATTAGAGCACAGTCCAAACCCCAGCGTTAAAGCTTTCTGTTGGGTGCACCCTCACACCTTGGGTGACAGAGAGTGCCTCTGTCCCAGGCTGTGACCATCAGCAGGACTGGAGATCACAGAGAGGCAGCACTAAGGATAGGCAAAACCACAATGCACTGGGAAAAAAAAAGTATAGTTCTTATACAGATTACTCCTTCCAGGAAAATGAGTGTGCTTGCTACTAGAAAACTTTGTTGTAGGCGATCAAGGGTTAAAAAGCATTTGAAAATCAGCTTCTATTGGACTATTTTGTTTGGCCAATATCTGACATGGTTGTACTGAGCACGTTTTGCCACCTGGCCAATTTTTTTTCCTGCCAAGCTATTCACTCAGGCTTGTGGTGTGAAAAATAGATGTTTAATAGTCAATGAAGTACTATAGTGGGTAATAGTTTATAAATTTCCATGACTTATTATGCTCAGCCTAAGTGACTGTTTATTAAGTGTATTTAAAGCCCCCCATCTCATTAACTTACAGTACTGGTGATTCCCTCCTCCCACCACTGCTGTTTTTAATGGAAAATATTCACACGTCTTTCTCCTAGGGCATGTGAAACAACCCTGTGGAAAAGAGACTGCCTGGATAAGAACAGGACATCATCCTTGGCTAGGTACAATGTGTTTATAATTTCTGGAAGTAAATTGAATCTGAAATACGAGATATATGTGTTGTGGACCAAAAAAAATCTATAAATATCCTTTGTAAAAAATACAGCTGCCAGTATCCCGCCCTTTTCTGCTTCGAGTTCACAGTGAATGGCACGGTCAGTTTTATCAATAAAGCATGTCTCATGTGAAAAAAAATATTAAACCAGCAACTTAATTATGAAATACTGCCTTTATTTTCTTAATGGATTCCACGGTACTTCGGGGAAATATTACATACTAAGGTTAAATAAATTCTCTGCTAACAAAAACCAGGCCCAGTCTTAACTTCAGGGATCTACTGTTAGCTGTGCAATGAGAAGGTGAATTTCTGTAGCAAGGAAAGGCTGCTAATTATAAAAGAACATGTTTTGTTCCCCTATATTAACCTCTAGAATGAAAAAGGTCATTGGTTGCTCCTGAAAATTTCTGTGAAATCTCTCAAAAGGATCCTGCTGACATCAATGAGATAAATGTCCCTTTGTCATGTATAATATTTTAGTAATGCTATGTAAATAAAACTCCAGATTAATCCCTGAGGTAATTCCAATGAAGCTACTAGGAACATAACACAGTTAAGTGTGGTCATCTAACACTTGGCCTCATGCTGTTTACATCAATTTCCTGAAGGTGACTTGGAAGCTGAAGACAAATATTAGATAATGGCAATATGAAGACAGAAAAACCGGTGAGTATGATGATAATGTCAAGAGATGGCTATAACAAAGGTAAAGGAAGTTGTGCATGAAATCCCCTCCAGTAGAAAGCATCTGAGAGTTCAGTTTTTCTAAACTGGGACGTTAAGCTGACACAGATGTTACAGAGGAGCCCCTTCCATATAATCTCAGATGCCACGTCTGGAAGCAGCCACGAACATCAGCTCAACCTGCAACAGCAACGAGTGGAGCAAGAGCAGGCCCACCTGTGCTGCAGGGAGTGAGCAGCTCCCTCCTGGCCTGCTCCCAGGTACTTCCAAACAGCAGATATAAAATACGTGCCCCCAGTGTTGAAGGAGTTAATGTGACATTGCAAAATGAGCTTTGCTATTTGCTGTTTTGTTTGGCCAATAGCTGACACAAGCACATTTTGCCACCTGGCTAATTTTGTGCTGCCAAGTTATTCATTCAGGCCAGTGGTGTGAAAAAGGAGGCATTTAATAGTCAACAGAGCACTATATAGGGTAATAGTTTATGATTTTCCATGACTACTTAGATGCTGCTCAAATTATTCTTGATTGAGCAAATTATTCTTTTTAAAAATCATCCCATTCATTTATTTACTAATGACTCTATCCCTTCTCTCCCATACACCATTTTTTTTAAAGTGGGAACTATCAGCCATTTCCATGTTTGAGGGGATTTAGCCAAAGAAAAACTATGAGCGCATTATAGATCAGATCACAACTTTGAAAGACCTTTTGCCAAGATATTAGAGGTTGAATAAAACTCCTTTCTGAGCTTTCTAGGGAGCCCTGCACAGGGATGAGGTGAGCTGGAGAGAAACCCTGACATCTTGGTGCAGCAGATGAAAATATTAATCCTCCCTGCCCCCCCATTATTTTGTTTTTTCAGCAGGTGGTTACTGGGTTGGTTGGTTTTCAAGGTGAACCTCAGCCTGATGGGCTCATTCCAGTGGGGTCACTGGCTAGCTGAAAACCCTTCAGCCTTTGCTGACAGGGAATCCTTGACAAGGTTATCCAGGATTAGTGTTGGAACAGCAAACCCCTTTCTCTTGAGAGCCTACCTGTAAATAAGCAAGTTATTTGTCCTGCAAGGTGTTGGTACAGGTGCTTAGATGCATGCCAGAGACAGCATTTTTGCTTTTGGGTGTACTTCCTGAGTGCTGGCAGCCAGCAGGAGAGGCAACCCTTTGCCTGTCACAGCAAACACCGTGTGTAAATTGATTTTCCAGACTTTGGCTTACCTGTGTTAAACCAAAGTGAGGAGGGCAGACCAAAGCAAACTGCTCTACAGATGTGAGCTTGTTAAGCCAGAAGTTGTCAGACCAAAACAATGCACATTTTTGTGAGTCTATCTGATGTCACAGACTTTAGACAAACACTGGTGTTAGTATTCATTGTATGGCTTAATTGGTTTGATACAGAACAGCAACACAAGTGCAGAGAGATGCTTGTTATGTAGGTCTTCGTGTTGTTTCAAAGTCTTTATTATTATGACAGCAAAGTCTTGTTCATTAAAGTTTCACAATCCATTTTCATTAGGATGAAACTGATTCTGTAAATGAACAGTTGCTCTGAAAAATCAAACCCTTGCAGCTATCACAGGGGAGGTACAAAGTCTGTATTAATTATCAGGAATATGGTGTCGATCGAAGATGTTAATTGCCCTGATGGTTAGTTATTTGGGGAATTGCCATGCATTTCATGCAGGGATAATAAAAATGAATTTTTAAACAAAGAGATCTTAAAATAATATATAATCTGTAGAGAATACCAACATCAAAGGCTTATCTCAAAGCTTTGAATTTTATCTTTGTGGTCCAAAATGTTAAAGATGAACTGAGCAATATTTCAGCTGGTTCAAGTTTGTGAGAGGAAAACAAAACAAGAGTTAATTAACTGTTATTACAAACCTTTTCAACTTTAATTTGACTTTCAAATATTAGCATTTATCTATGAACTATGCTTCTGGGTTTGACAAATTAGCTTTCACAGAACAAGTTTAATTAGGCTTCATTGTGCTTTTATGTCACTTTGCACAGTTCCAGACAATGAATGGATTAACTTACCAAAAGTCATATGTTTAAAAGAATTTGTTGAATGCTAAAAAGGTTGACAAAGTTGCAAAGCTTTACCAGCCTAATGCAGAAAAGATGCATCCTGTTTAGCATGATAACACGCATTCTTTGCAGAGAACAGCTGGTGCTGACACACACAGCCCTGCCTGGCTGCTCTCAGCACCCACAGGCTGTGTCACCACCCCCTTCCCATCCCTCACCACCCTGGGAAAGTCTGGAGTGTGTGTTTGCTACCAGAGCCTGATACCTGTGAAAGACAGGAAAGGGGGAGAGCTACAGGTGCACATGACATGACTGAGCATGCTGGTTCTAGAGCTGGAATAAAAGAATCTCAGTGAGAATTTGTATTTATGTTTTAATTTTTCGTTTATTTATTTATTTATTTATTTAACCAGTGGTATTAGGACTGCTCCATATTTATGTCATATTTATGAGAGATAAAAAAAAAGGGAAAAAAGTAACTGTGACACTGAAGCAGTACAGCAAACTGATTTGTCTCAACATAGTCACAGGTGAGAGTGGAGAGCATTGTAGAAAAGTATAAATAGATGTGCAATTGAGAAATGTTGTTGCTCTCCTTCACAAAGGGATGTGTCACTGTAGAACTCACTAAATACAGATTTGGTATTACAGTAGGTGCTGTCTATAGGAGAGCTTGTTTTCTAGTTAGGTATTAGACCTTTTCTGTTTTTTTCTGACTTCTCATCCTCCTCTCTAGCCACACACGTTTCTCTGCCCTGTGGTGTTAAACTGCTTTTGTCTAGACAAGCTAGAACAGTCAGGAGACCCTGAAGAGATCTAAGAGGTGATCTAGTGAAAATTGTGCTTGAGAACAGAAAGCCATGGCAATCTGTTTTGTGGAGAGAAAGAACAGGATTCCTCTGGGGATAGAGCAGACTAAAGAACATATTTGTGATGGCTGCATGTAGGGAGGCAGAAGTAAATGCTTTTAGAAACTGGCAATGCTGAAGCAGTAGCAGGTTTGTGCATGTTTGCCCATCCCAAATCACACAGCCCTTTCCTAGTGGCCAGTATAATTTAGGCAAACATCAAATTGTGCTAACTCATGGCTGGCTGACTGCCTGCAGATTCTTCCAGGGGTGATACAGCGCCAGGATTGTCCAGTCAGGACATTTACACTGAACATATCCCATATTCCATGGCCAAGAAAGAGCCATGCCTGTGTATTGATTTAATAGCTTAATGCCAATTAAGGATTTTCTCCCTGCAGGAGCATTGCCTGGGAGGCCCTGCTGGTTTCCTCAATGCTGAGGGTGTGTCCTGTTCGATTTTGAGCAGGAGTGCTGCTGGACACTGTGAGATACTTAGGATACACTCCAAGTTTGATAAACAAGAAGAAAGGTCCTGCATGAGAAAGTAACAAAAAAGGAGTTTAGGAAATAATGAAGACAAAATAGAGAAGCAGCCAGAGGCAATCAGGAAGCCATGTTAAGCCAAAGTAAAAACCAAACAAAACTAGAGACACTGCAGAGGGGAGGAGAAATGAGTCAAAAAATACATTGCAGTGCAGGGATAGCAAGCTGAAATGAAAGCAAAGCAACAAGCAACAAGCATCAGGCTGCCTCTTAAACCCCACTAGGCAGCAAGGTGAAACATTCTGTAGTGACCACTTGTAAAGGGTTCTTTACATTTAGGAAAGAGAGGCAGTTCTAGCACTAGCAGCACACTATAAATTGCACCTTTTCCTCCCTCCCTTCCATCTGGCAAGTGCCAGTTAGTCTGTTTTTCTGTATGCCCATTATTGGAATTTTCCAGTAACTTGCACAATTCATATAAATATATAAATCAGAACTCTGGATGAAACCAAGGCACGAAGAAAGTAGAGGGAATATACAATATGCTATTGTACTTAAAATTCCCATTCCCCTTATCAGGATTTATGAGTGTTTAAGAAGGTTAGGTCCACACTAAACACCTTTAACATTGTCTTTTGTTTTCCTAAAGTTCTACTAAAAGTAAAGATAAAATCTATAAGGTTATATGTAAAAGATCTGGTTGAAAGTGGAAGAACAGTTTATGGAATACTGTAAAGTATTTGACATAATTTCTGCTTTATAGAGTTGAAAAATGTATACTGTTTTCAAAACACAGTCACTGTTTTAAAAATCAATTTTTTCCCTGTTGCTCGTATTTTTCCCTTTTGGTACTGAGTCTATTAAAATCCATACTGTCTACACATGCTTACTTCCAACTTTCCTCCTGCTTTCAGTCTCTCTTCTCTGCTTCAGCTACATTGGGAAAGTTATAATAAATAATAATTTTAAAATCCCCATCCTTTGTAAGCCCAAGGAATAAGGAATACTTTAGTTCCAGAGTACAAATTTACATGAGACTAAGCACCTTATTGTGCTAAGGAGCTTTGACATGTAAGAATCTCACAGGTAGTATCTTGGTCTGAAAATACCTTTTGGTGCTCTGTTTGTTACTTATCCTGATTGATTCCAATGAGAGTTTTCTGAATAAAAATAGTTTAAAATATTAAGTAAGGATTTCAGGATTTGGTGTGCTTACATAGAAGTCCCCAGTGCTGGAAAGTTTTATACATTTCCTTTAAATGTGTGCACTTTAAGTATGTCGTTTGAAGTCAGTGGGACAAATCCTCAGTTGGTATTGATTGCTACTCTTCCACTGATTTCAGTGAAGTGATAACATTTATTGTAGCTGAAGACATATCCCATAGAGACTGAATGCTATTGTAAAGTTGCATGCTTAGAAGCTTTTTCCTCATTTACCCCAAGACTATTTCCTCTCTGTTCCCAGAACCTTCAAGCAGCCTTTTATAGTATTTCATTTCACTGCAGAGCTGACACGAGTTCCATTTCAGTGATGGAAGAGAATCCTGGCACTTCTGTGGAACATAAAATGTTATAAACAAAAGGCAAGTGATAGATCAGACCCACACTCTGTGCTTTACTTACATATTTTCTGTGTCTACAGTGTGCTGCCTGCACTGTAAGGCATTCTTTCTGGTGTGGTTTTCATATGTGAAAAGACTGCACTTGTGTCATTTTTCACTCTCCTGAATTATATATGGGCTCTGCAAAAATGTGGCCATTGAATTATTTTATTTTTTGTTTCCTGTTGAAAAGTGAAATCAAGCAGGACTTTTTGTCCGTGTTTTCATGCTTACAGGGACAATTTATGCTCCCAATTTATGGCTACACAGCCTCTTCTCTTCATTCAAATGTTAGGCTGATTTTAGAGTGTGTTCATCTGAAAACTGCCCTCTGACACTTGCCCATATTTCCTCTTGTAACTTCTTGCATGCTCATGCAGGGCCCAGTGGAGCTTGGTTGTAAGGCCACAGCCTCCACATTTTTTATGGCTTATTCTTTAAGTTTCTCTAGCATTTGTCCTCTGGATTCTGTGCCTGTGGTGGCATCAAAATGACTCTAGAGGTTGGTATTTGTGGATTTGTTAATAGACTCTAGAAATACCGTGGGAGGCAAAAAAAAGGAAAGGCAAGAGGCTATTTTTCCAGGTAAGCTCTTTCAGAAGATAGGATGAAGCATAAGGGTTGGTATGGGGGATTGAGTTATTGAGTTTCTTAAAAGATAGCCATCTCCATAATAAAAATAGAAAAATCTGAATTTAAACTCTTCTATACTGAAAATCTTGACAGATGAGCTTTGGAGCAACAAACTTCAGCTGTGTGTGAGACAATGGGAAAAGACAAGATCATCAGATTTAGCCAAATCATTTTGACATGGCAGTCCTTGCCTAAGCAGAACATGAACCTAAGGCTCAGAATAAGTTTTATACTGCTGAATCAGGGAGTATAAGTATTTTCACACTTCTTTTCTGGAAAACACCAAAACCATCCTGTGTAATTAGAAACAGTAGCCTTACTTGTAGACTCAGCAGTATGTGAACTCTACAGCCACCTTTTTGTCCAAAGCACAGCTCCCAGAACCCAGAACTCGTGGCCCAGGGCCAAAACCCCTAACCCACCCTTACTCAAGGGAGGAATTTGGGTCTCCTGCTGGGGGAAGAATGTGTGTCTCTTGCCTCTGAGGTAGCAACAAATGTGACTTTACTTAATCCAGGGCAGGAAATCTTCCTTTTCTTTTCTTTTCTTTTATTTTTTTTTTCCTGGAAACTTTTTCTTTCAGCTTCAAATGCCAAGTCAGGTGGCATCCAGTTACCTTCATCTCTTGGATGAAAATGGGCATGATGAAAGGGGGTAAATACAGATCTCATCTTTTAGGGGAGGAGGGTGAATTATTCCCCCAATTTGTGTGAAAATATAAAGAATGGCAAGATGTATCCTTTGGAGATACTCATCCCTGACAGATGTGCCACTGCAAGAACTTTGGGAGGTGTTTATTATTTAGGGACAATGTGTTGTTGGCACATTGTGCACCCTGCTCACCGTAGCCCATTGTTACTGCAGATTTGCAGGTGGATTGTCGCCCATTTGTGAGTCGTTTTGTGCAATCTCTAAATCATTGCAGGCCATCTATTTGAAAAGTGTTAGTGGAGGAAGCATAATGTGCTTTCATGGTAATGTAAAACGCATTAGAAATGAATTGCGTGATGCTTACCTCTCAAATTACAGAAAAGACAATGACACCCATATATGTGAATGCAAATTATATATAAAAATATCACAGATGAATCCCTGAGCTGCAACACTTGTTCATTTCTATAAATATTAACACATCAGGATTTATTTTGACATACCACTAAGATAAGTGCTAGAACTGACAATAATAATGTATAATTTATGTCCTCCATATTACCTTAACATCACTGTGCTTACATTATTGCATAAATTAATTTAATGTTTCTGACATGCAGCAGATTATTCAAGCATTTGTTCTTTTGTCTTCTACTGGTTTCTGTTGCTGTTTTCCAAATTACAGAATATTATTATACGCTAATGTTTATTTTATGGTACATACAATTCATAAAGTCACTTTAAAGTTCTGAAAGCTTTTATTTAGCACTCAGATAAACATGTGTTGTTATATGATGTGGAAAGAGCATTAAAGCTTTTGTATATTAAATAACTTTATGCTTGTGATGCAAATTGACAATAGCTGAGAAGTGCAAAGCTCAGGAGAAATTGAATCTGCAGCCTGTACTTTTAAGGTGCTTGGGGAATATATTGTTGCTACTGTGGGTGTCTTGTGTGAGAATCTCTCACAAATCCATGTAAAAAGTCCTAGATTTATAAAAATTTGTAAAAATGGTATTTGTTGGTCTGAACTACAGGTGTGTCCTTACCTGCCCCATGTGATAAGCTATATGCAATCAAGTGTGCATTTTCACATGGCCAAAAACCATAAAATGATGTGCCTGTTGCCTTCCACTGGTGAGCTTGGGGCTAGAATTTGACTTTTCATTTTACCCTCCGAAAAGGAAGAATATCCTCTCTGGACACGCAGTTTCTTTTCTTTAAATTAGAAATAAATATCTAAGAATTGATAAATCAGTGCCTTAATTTCTTTGCACTTAATAGAAGTGAAAACTTCCCTAAAAAACCCCCAAAACAGCAAAACAAACCAAATCACACAACAGTAGCATATGTTTAGTTTCCTCAAACGGTTTTGACAATGCGAAATTGAAAGCATGTAAAACACTGAATAACTGTTAGTTGGTAGCAGTTGTGCATCCTCACTAAATCTGGGGAGAAGAAAGTGTGATAAAGCCAAGCTGTTCACAGCCCAGCCCAGGCCAGTAGCCTGGAGAGCTCTGAGTGGAGGATTCCCAAGCTGAACCTCTGTGATCTTTTCCTGGGGCTAAAGGAAACACAGCATCACATTTTGCTCAAAGAGCTCCAGGGTGTGCAGGGCAGGATACACATAGCCCACAATGTTTTTCCTGGTAGATTTTTTTGGATGGCTTCCCTTGGTTTGTAAGTCTTCATAGCTACATAATCACTGCTTGTTAGCATCATTAAAAAAAACAAACAAACAAACAAAAAACCTCAAAAAAATTAAATAGGGAACTAGCCTTGTTCTAACTCCATTTTGCATGTGCTCCAAAAAAAAAAAAGGGAGAAGAAAATAGATTTACATTTTAAAGGCCAAGTTTACCTATGCAGAGTGGTAGTCTAATGTGCTTGTTGTAATATCTAAAAGTGCTATAAACCTCATTGATAACCAACTAGCTATTGGTATGTTCAGAAAATTAGTAACTTCTAAAATGAGTAAAATTTTTTCAATGCCAATACTAAATAGCAAATAATTGGAAGCACTGCAGGCTTCTTTCTTGTGCTTGTTTACTGCTTTTGTTTGGATATTAAATAACTGTGGGGCTTCTCTGAAAAAAAGCTGCAGAAAGGCAGAGCTGAGGTCAAGATTATGTGTCAGCAATTTGAAAGAGGCAGATGTAATATATGAATATTGTAAAAAGCAAAAAGCAAACAATACAATCACTGGAAAGACCTGCTAAAGAGTTGGAAAAACGAAATTCCAATGCATCAACAAATTTGTAGGTGCCTGATCTTCAAGGTAGAATCCATAAGTCTAAATTGTGCCTCTGGCTAACGACTAAGGAAAGTCAATTTTCTCAAGAAGACAATCATCAAACTGTCATCTGTGGAGGGAGCTGCTAGGGGCATGGAGGGTGTCTGCTCACACCCTGCAGCTATTCCAGTGTAACATCTCAGAGATGTGGAAGCCTCCATCCATCCATAGGGATCCCCAGTGCACAGCGTGCCTCCAGCTGCCTTTCAGGATAAGTGTAGCCTTACTGAGGGGCTGGCTCATCCAGGAGATGTGTAAACACATTGCTCATCTCCTGGGAGATTATCCTAGTCATGGTGACAAAAACTGCATGGTCAGGGCGAGTGCTATTCCATCATCTCTGTGCCCCTGTGCCAAAAAGGATGCAAGGTGCTTGGCATCAGAGCTGAATTCTTTATCTTCTGGCAGGAGATTTATGAGGTTTAACTTGATCTCTTAAGGAACGATTTTGTAAATTACCTACAATGAAATATCTGGGATAGGAATAAAAAAAAATAATTTCTGAATTGCCAGTTATTAACTACGTGATATATTTTCAAATATCACTAAAGACTTTTACTCTTCAGCAATGCAACTTGTTGCATTTGTTTGTTTGGGGACAGCAGCTAC
Source organism: Catharus ustulatus (assembly GCF_009819885.2). NCBI lineage: Eukaryota > Metazoa > Chordata > Aves > Passeriformes > Turdidae > Catharus > Catharus ustulatus. Next base: position 51,112,720 of record NC_046226.1, on the reverse strand, counting down.
CAAGACATTAGTTTGCTGTGCTGAGGGACTTTAACAAAGCAACCTTTTGAATATGTTTTCAGAGCAGCTCCAAAGCTGCTGGGTATGGGAGCCTCTTTGGAGATGCTGGCTATGCCATTTTCAATGGTGGCTGACAGAACCAAGTGCCCTGCTGGAATTTAATTGCTGACTATGGATTTGTGTATGAAACCAAGCCCAAAAGCAAGTGTCCTCAAAGGATACTTGGAATAACAATTTTACACTGTTCTTAATATCAAAAGTTCACGTTAAATGACACATTAAAACAGATCAGTTTAAATCACAAGAAAGCACACAACAGTCTTTCAAAAGGTAGTGTATTTCCTGGTTGTTTAAATCAGCTAAATATAGAAGCATTTAAAATAATATTTCAAGGAAAAACATTCCATATTTTAGCATTTTATTGTTTTCCTGTTGCCAAGTACTTGAGCTGCTGAAATCTCTTTTTGAGACAGCTTCCCATTTTCACTAGAGTCTACTCTTAGTAGTGGTAGAAAACAGAATATTCCCACTTATTTTGGTGTAAAATAATCCCTTACTTTACAACTTTACTTTCCTTACCAGCAGGAATAGTACCATGGTGGGTACTATTTTTAACTGAAGGTTAAGTACAGAAGTGTTACTGAAAAATCAAAATACTGTTCTGCAGACACTGATGTGGAACAACTTCTTCAGATTTTTAACAATGAAGAGGAACAGGGGAAATTATATTCTGTATCATCCAACTACAAAGGTTGCACTCTGAATTAAGACAGAGTAGTGTCTTAAATGTGCAGGGGTAGCAGTCCCGCCTGGTATCTGCTGCAGGAGCCAAAATTTTTTCCCACAGAACAAGGAGAGATCCCAGTTTGAAAGAGGGCTACAAGCTGGAAGCAATAATGCTTGAGAAAGGCAGAAATGCTGAATAAGGGCGTGTAGGTGGGAGCAGATCAGCACTTTCAGCAGCATATCAGAAATGCCATGCTGCACAAGTCCTGGAGGATGAGAGACAGGCAGCTGTGCAAAGACCATAACTAGGTGATGGAAGTGCAGCTGATGGCAATTATTGTCACAGGCATCAGCTGAAATCAGTGCTGAGCTCAGAAACACAAAGGCTTTGTGAAGAGTGGAGGGGATGGGAAGCAGGTGATGTGCTTCAGGTTGCAGAGAGGGAGGAGGTAATAGGATAACTTCTAAATTAATGTTCTGTGTTACCCCTACAGCAAGGAGTCAGGATAAGAAGAAAAAGGAATGAGCTTCAGGACCCTGGAAGCAGCAGTGGAGGAGTCAGGTAACTCTTTTTTTATTTTTTTTTTTTTTTTTTGTTGTTTCCTTGTCAGACAGCCGTGGTTGCAGTTTCAGCCCCAGGTGTTGACAAAGCAGTGTTTGCTGAGACTGAGAGGGTGCCCACACTTGAAGTCAGTGGTGGCAGCTCTGAATGTCTCTGACACCAGTGATCCTGAGCCTGGACGCAGCTGTACTGGCAAAACCAACTCCCCAGAGAGAAATTAGCTATGCTGGCAGAAGCTCAATTTTGCCAGTAAAACCACATCTATGTTAGGGCCTTTTGCCAGCACAGCTGTGCTGGTTGCAAATCCCATGTCCTCACACCCCTGACTTTGTGCTGGCAAAAGTTTTGTGTAAGATTTGCCTCAGAAAGAAAAGAATGGGGAGATTTGCTTGTATTGATTCAAAGCTGCTTGTTTTAATATAGAAAGTAAGGCAAAATCTCCATAATGGTATAGTTTATTCAGTCTCTCTTTAGAGCTTTTCTCACTTGCGTTTCTTAAATGTTGATTTTATTTTATTTATTTTGTGTGTGTGTGTGTGTGTGTTTTGAGCATTTTAATACCAAATCATCAAAAATGCAATCTGGTAACCTGAACCACATTACAGCTTCAATGCAGCACTGCCTCATTCTGAGCTAAGCCACAGTTCTTTGATAGAAAACATGATAAAGAGCTGCATTGTACAAAACACAGTACAGCCAGCTGCAAATATTCCAGGGCTATCCAGTAGTAAATAGCATAAAGTACAGAATGTGTGGAGGCTAATGCTCTCATTCATTCCTGGAGATATATATATATTTAATGTAAGAATCAGATGAAGAAAACCATGTAAAATCTGCCTACCATCAGCTGAAAGCATGAAGAAAACTGAGTTTTTACCACTTATCTTCAAAATGAGAATGCAGTGCAAATATAGATGTATTTTCAGAGCTCTAAACTAGATTTAAGAGTGAATTAAAGCTCTGGATTCTTTCTCCTCCATGCTGCAAGAAACTGGTGTTGGGCCTTGCTTTTGTAAGCTAAATCATACTGATTTTACCACATTGACTGAGAAAGATGATGGGTCATAGAATCATAGAATATGCTGAGCTGGAAGGGACCCATCAGGGAGTTTGAGCCCAACCTGTGGCCCTGCACAGGACTCCCAAAAAAATCCTACCTGATGTCTGAGAGCATTGTCTACTTGTTGTGTCACTGAAATATGTTTTATAAAAATAAATATTCAGAAAATGGGTGTGCATAAAGGAGCTAGGCTGTCTCCTAGAGGCCTGTGTAATGAATGAGGTTGATGCACAGATTGCTCCTTGGTGTAATCTGGTACAAATTCTCTTTCCAAATTGGAAAAAAATAGAATAAATCCAACATTGAAGTCTCTTTGAAAGTGCACAGATGTGCACAAGTGCACCAAAACAGGCTGTTTGTGAGCTCTAATATTGCTGAGCTACACTGATACAAAGAAGAACATGAAAGCTAAAAGCAAATAATTTCAGGAGTACAAGAATGATTGTGAACTGGTTTGCAGTGGAACTGCATATAATTCTTGATGGTAAAATCTGACATTTCCCCATGATTTGGAAGGATCTCCTGGTTTTACCCTAGGGTTATCATCCATTTTATTTCAACAGGACAAAGTTGTTTTGGTCTCTTGAGTGTAAACTTTTCTAGGGACAAGCAAGTGCACAAGCCCAGCCTGGAACTTTTCCTTCTATTGACAGCCTGTTTTCACTCAACATGCCTTTGATACTAGCTCTACTTGCAAATGTGCTGATGTGGGAAGCTCTGGAGAAAAACAGATAAACAAATGTGATTGCACCAGCCTTGTTTTCTGGGGAAACCAGGATTAAAAATCTATTTGCATATCTCTGTATACAAAGAAGAGTGCTTTGGCTGACCCCTTCTTAAAAACAACCAAACGAAAAAAGATTGCTCAGCAGGTAGAATATCCTTTTCCAAAATGTTACCTGAGTCTAATGATGGTTGTAGGAAAACTCTCTCTTGCCAGGAATATCCTGAAGAAGTGCCAGAGGCTTGCTGGCTTTGAGACATGTTGGGAGTTATTCATAACTCAGTGTGGGTACCTACTAGCACTGGAATGTGCAAAGTGATTTTTTTTGAAACCCACACAGAATCTTCAGAAGATGGTCATATTTGATGTAGGCTTTTTCATGCTATAGAGACTGTGCATAAGAAATCACAGCATGCATAAATAGTGCCAAGACTTGAAATTCCAGCCTTTTCCCAAGGAGACAGATCCCAAAACGGGGGTTTTTTTTCTTTATTTTTTTTTTCTTTTCCCTCTCCTCTTTTTAATTTGTGGTCATACTGTAGCCAGAAGATGAGTAGGAAGTACAATATTGTATTTTTGACATGGTGAAAATGACACTTGTGTTGCTGTAGATCTGAGGGAACATCTGTGATGTTTAATTATGGTGGTAGCACCAAAGCATTAAAAAGATCTTTCTGCACAGTCACAACTAGTCAGGAAGAAAGCATAAACTCAGGTTTGTTTAACTAGTTTCTGGTTTGTTTTCTAGAGCTGATAAAGATTAGGCCTAAGACCAACTCTCCTGAGAAACAGCACATATTCTGAAATTCTATCACAGTTGTTAAGAACTGTGGTTGTTCTGTAGAATTTTAATGATGGCTTTTCTTTCTGTAAAAAATTGGAAGTTTGTGAGTAAATGCAAAAGCAGAAATTCACCTGTTTGAAATGTTTGTTATTTGTTTGTCGTATTAATGCTTCTTAGGCCAACAGAGGGAACCAACTTAAAGGAAAATACCAAGTAATAGTGGGAATGGGACACAAAAAGATCTATTCAGCATATTCAGAAACACTCCAAGAGACTTGATTGACTCTGTGGGACAAATTATGCTGCAGAATAGATGGGTGTCACAGTCTGTAAGATATGGGTATAAAAACTGCAGAGCAAAGATGAGAGAGTGTGCTGTCAAATATTCCTGCTATGCAGTCTTGGACTACTAGTTAGGGAAACATCTATTTTTTAAACAATTAAAATCTGCACGCTTTTTTTTTGCTTTTCTCTAAAAATATTCAAGTAGTGAAATGGATTCTGAGCTGCAGTACTTTGGAGTTCCTTTTGATTCTAATTTCCTGAAGATGGTTGTAACCTGACGCTTCTAAGTCTCAGGGCAACAGATCTCTGAATGCATTTCTTTGCATGGTGATAAAATAATCTCTGAACATAAGCCTGAGTTTTTAGGGGACCTTTGAGTCACAGAATGCTTCTAGCCTCTGATAACATGAAATAAATTAAGAAATTGCCTGCTCTTCTCGCCACAGAGATACATCCCATATGTTTGTTGTGCTTATTGTCAGTGGAGAGAGAGGTCAGACAGCTATTCCTTCCTGTACTGTTCTGTCTCAATGTGCAGGAGATATGTCAAGGAAGTTTGGGGTCTTGCATTCCAGAAGAAAGGAAGTTGTCTGCTCTGTGACCAGGGAAAGTGTGCTTGGCTTTTTCTTCTGCCTGTGGAAGGTCCATTGAAGCAGCCTCTGTGCTAGGAAATAAATACACAGATTGCACAGAAAATGAGAAGTTTGCAGGAGATCATTGAGATAAAGAACTTCTTTTCTGTGGTTCATTGCATGTCTGTAGACATGATAGAGCAATTTGAGCTGGCCTTGATTAGAGGTTAAACATTAAAGATCATTCCCTTACTTGGGGGAGATGTATGTTTCCATGCTGTAATTTTTTGTTTATGTATTATTTATTATATTATTTGTATAAACCAACAGGCGATGTAAGGAAATATTAAGATTGATCCGTCTTTTTCTCTTACCTGAGAGGCTATGGTCCTGATTTACAGAAATTCCCTAATACAAGATCTTTTGGATGTTTTTCCCCTTTAACCAGGGTGAGTTTCTCCTTTCTGTGCCATGGCACCAACTCTGCCAGGTTGCCCCACGAGCTGGGGTGTGCCACAATCTGCAGCCTGCCAGCCCTTTGGCAGGACATGAGTGCAAAGAGAGCTTTCTTGTTCTAATGGCTGTGAAAAGCCAGCACAGGTGGAACACACTCTGCAGATCGATTCTGAATGGCTGAGGGAATGCTTTCAAAAACCTTTTCTTTGTTGCCAGTTTCCCATGCCGTGGCTTCCAACCCTTCTGGCTTGAGAGGCAAAGGCATTATTTCAAAACCTTTAGGGTTCTGGAAATCAATAAATGGGGAAGAGTCTTTGCTTTGTTTTTGAGCAGCACAAAGGGACAAAAGCCACTCCATCTGGATGCAGACACAGAGAGAGCAGAGATGGGTTTTATTCCGTGTAAGCTCCTGATGAGGAGATAGAAGTGGAGAGGATGGTAAAACAGCTGAAGTCTGCATTTGGGCAATGATCTCTGCGGGCATCAAACAAGGCAGCCTGAGACTGAAGTCTGCTCTCACTTCAGTGGGGTACAATGGAAAGGTGTTGCTTTTTCCTTCTCTTTCTTGGGCTGTCCTCCATAGAAAAATTTGTAGTTTTAATAAATACACTCCAGCTCCTACTGAGCAGGGTGATTTGGGAGCCCCTTGTGCAGGCCAAGACCTCTGGTGGAAGAACACAACTGGAGTTGTATTTCTGGCTCCATATCTGGGGAATCTGTGGTGAATCAAAGCAGAAACTTGCTCTCCATCCTGGCAGGGAAGGATCTGAATGATGTGGGACAAAAAGTCTTGCTGATACCTTCCCAATGCATGGGACACCCCAGTGCTGGGAAAATCCAGAGAGCTGGTGTGGAGAAGGTCAGAGTGAAATTCAGAGGGGTTCTTTGTGCTCTGTGTGTGATGAAAGGTGATGATCAGGATGGAAGTGCTTCCCTACATGGTGGGAATGAGATGCTCCTGGAAGGAGGACTCACTTGTCTGGGAATCACTCTATAGAGAGAGAAGTGCAGGAAAATGAGTGTCTCCAGTAAGACAGGCCAAGGAGGAAGGGGGACAATACAGAGTATACAGAGTCAGGAGGAGAATATTGCATGAGAAGAGAGGAAGGTGAACAGAAGGAACAAAGAAGAGCAAAGCAACTGTAATGGGAGAAATGAACTCTCAAAATGTAAAACATACTTTTTTTTTTTTTTTTTTTAAATCAGATGGAGCTGCCAGATTAACTCTTTTCTCCAAAATTTCCAGGATAATCTCTTTATTCTATTGAATATTATCTGCTGGTCTAGCTGGCCTGAGTTATGTCTCTTACAAAATGGGCATTTGTGGTAAGCAGAGTTGACCTGCAAAATAAGAACTTTCCTAAATGGGATATGAAGAAATTATTTGCTTCCACAGGCAAGCTTGCAGTCTCCTTTAATGAAAGTTTTGTTTTAGACTTTCCTAAAGAGACAGAGGGAGGCCTTGAAGCAATTGCATAATTTTAAATATTAAGGGTGTAAATTTCATAAAGCCTCAAACCATGCACAAGGCTTAATTTTTCCATATTTTCAAGATGGCTTGTACATTGGCTAATGAAGTTCAACTTTGCTTCTGATGTTTTAAAGTTGAGTTTGCTTTCTAGTACATCTTTCATGTCCTACCAGTTAGTTTCCTGGGTTACAAGCAGGGAACACAACAGAGATATGGTTACATCCTATGAGAGATACTTTGAACATTTATGGGTGTCCTTGTTTCCTTATAATGACTTTTCAGTATTGAGAAAGAGAACAAAGTACAGTCAGTCTCTGCTAATTTTATTAAAGGTAGTTCTCAAAATGAAGGATGGTGTGGGACTGACACTTAAGTCAGGAACTTACAAATCTGAGCATTGGCCCAGGACTGCAGCTGCAGTAAGAGCTGCTTGCATGACTCTTGCTGGGGCAAATGAATGGTGTGTTATTTCAGTGTATTTTCTTTGACAATTGCCAGAAGCAGAGATAATTCAAAGACTCTTTGTTTCTGTGTCTCCACTGTGGTAGGAAACCACCCTGAAAATAGACTTTGCCATAAACAGAACTAAGACCCCAGAAGAAATGTTTCCTGCCTTACTAAGTGTTCTTACTGACACAAAAATAAAGTCTCTATTTTGGCTAGTGTCACATTGAGCTGTTTGATAATTCAGTAACTAGTAACAATTGTGTGTGTTATATGTACACACATTCAACAGGATCCTTAAATAAATTACTTGCGTAATTGTGCAAAGTGGAAATGAATAATTTGTTGTCAAGTAGGTCCTTGCAAACAGTAATTTACCCAAGAAACCCTCAAGGACAGCAGGGAAACAGGGAGGAAGGAAGAGAGAGGGAGAAAAATTTAACAGTCAAAATTTAACAGATAGAGGAAGTGAAGCTTCAAGAACACTGAACACTAGGGAACAAATGGGATGAGCTGACCATGAGCACATTCAGGTTGAAAATCTGGAACTAAATGAACTATCAGAGCAGTGGGAGGTCCGACCTGCCTGCCATGAGCCCTATGGACCAAAGGTGTAGTTTCCAAAATGGAGATTTAACACTTCTGGAAGATATAATATGAAGTGTACACCTATGAGGCCAGGAGCTGATAGTCCAGGTTGCACTCTCATATTCTGTGTTCCTGCAGGAGGTTTGTGCATATGGTTATCCTGTGTCTGGCTTGGAACTGAACAGAAAATGACCATGTTATGCTTATTTTCCCATGCTGAACTGCAAACCTGAGTATGAATGGTAGACAGGTAAGGGTTAGACTGAATGTTGCACAAAAAACCCCTCAAAATATAAATTTATTTTCAAAAATATATGATTAATAAATGTCATAGCAATCATTATGAGGCTACAGCTCATCTTGCATTCAAAAAGTGGAAACCTCCTCTACTAAGTATTTCTGGGTTTTTGTCATTAGCAACTGCTATTTCATATGCAGTCACATAGTAACTCTAGACAGTAAGTGGTAGTAGTCAAGCAGATTTAATTAGTTTTTTAAAAAACTTTTCATGTGAGACCCAGTCCTCACCTCTGGTGGGAACTGACAGAGGTACATGGGCAGAATCATTATTAAGGTTGTTATAGTTCAGCCTGCAAAGTTGGTGACATTCCGTTTTCAGTCTTTGTGTAGATCCACACATGAAAATTATACTGATTTTTTTTTTCTTTTAATAATGGACAAGTTTGTGCACAAGCAAATTGATTCCTAAATCCATCTGTTCAAACCAGTATGCTATGCACTACAAATCAGGAAACTCATGAAAAATGAAAACTGGTGTTATCATATTAGAGAATTCTACTCTCTTTGGCAATACATATATAATGCCAGCTCCCATAATCAACCAGATTTTCCCTGTACTTTCAGAAGCCTGCAGGCTAAATGGAAGTGAATGCTGTGGGCATTATGGTCTTGATTATATGGTGTATCCATTTTCATATCCTGGATGTCTGACCGTAGCCTCTGGGCATCTCTAACAGAGGAGCAGGTCCTACTAACTCATGCATTTGTTACTTTGTCTGCACCTGCACTTCATATTGGTTTGGAGCACTACTGCTGTTAAACCTGCTCTAAGAACTATTTTGAGTAAGTCACCCTGAATGGCTAATTCTGTTCTGGCTATTAGGTTTCACAGGTACAGCTCCTCATTAGATCCCAACTTATTCTTCCCTGAGAATGCCATGCTTTCCAAGTTCTATTTTCATTCCTTTTTTTCACTGCTGTTTCTCTAATAATCAGTGTCCCCATGAACACCTAAAGGCTTAAATCACTCAGAACAATGTCTCAGTATTGGGCTCCTATCATGAGAATCTGAGGTGTCATGAAGAAAAATAATAAAATATGTTTTTATAGAGACAGAATTGGAGGGTAAGGGCCAAGGGAAAGGTATAGGGATTTTGTATTTTACTTTGTCAGTCTTCTGCAAAATGGTGTCTTGCTTTTCATCTTAATGTTTCTATTGTTGGGAGGAAAAAAGTAAAAGAAAGGAAAAGTTTAGTTTTTCTACTAAATGTACTAGTTTCAATTTCTGGAATTTTGACTTTTCCTCAGATGAATATATGTCATTCAGATTTCAAGAGGTGATATCTTTCTGTACTTTTTGGGGGCAAATCTTGGTAATGCTAATAGGAGCTAACCAAAGAAGCTGAGAAATATTTTTTGGTGGTTTTTGGATTTATTTTGGTCATGTGGTTTTCTTTCCCATCTTGGCAGTCCCGTTTACTTACTTTCTTCTCCTGTACCTTGTCACTGAAATAATTCTTTTTCCTCTCGTAAAATGTTTTCCTCTGAAGCCCAGTTATTGATAGTGTCCCTAGTGTACACATAGCAAAATGCTCTCTTGGATCATGGCAGGTTGAAATTTTCATAGAGTTTTGTCCCCAGAAATCTGTTTATTGAGCCCTTGGGAATAAAATTATATTTAAACAACAATGGGATTTTACTGTGTGAAGTTTTATGTTGTTTTTAAATTGAGGGATATTTTTAAAGTAATTTCTCCTCAATAATAGTTATTTTTAAACAAATGCATTTCTCTGTGGAGACCTGAGGCTATTTCCCCTGGCTGGCTGCTTTATCTGGTTGTGTGTGCTGCTGTCCTGCATGGAAGCAGGCTTTGGTATCTCCATTTGCCAAGGCTGAACTTCCAGACCTCCTGGCTGGCTGTGCAGAGGAGTGACTTTCTGCTCCTGGACTTCATCAGCAGTGGTGCTGCTTGGTGTGTGCTGCCCCAGACAATTTGATTCCTCTTGGAGAGGCTTTCTGACAGTCCCTGCTTAGTGTCCTGCAACATCCTTGACCAGGCTACTGCAGAGGATGGGGCTCAAGACATGCTGTCCCTAACCTTGGAGCAAAAAGTTCTCTGTGTGACTAACCTACCTACCTGATTTTCCTGCAAGGCTGTGGGGGCTTGGGAAGCTCATGAACAATCCCAAGTGAACAGGCTGATTGGATAAGGATGAGAGAGGAAAGGATGTGCTTGGCAATAGCAGAAATTTTGTGTGAGCTGGAGCAGCTGCCCTTGACACGATCCATCCGCGGAAGAGGCAGGGTTTGCATTGAAGCACTCTTTGTTTCCAAAGGCAGGAAGAACCAAAGGAAATATTCTGCTATTCCTGTTTTACAGAAAGGAGTGAGGTGTGGGATGCTCAGCTCAGGCATGCCCAGGAAGCACAAGATAAAGTAGGAGATGGAGCTCAAAGCCTCTGCGTCCCAGTCAGTGCTCCAAAGAGGGACCACATTTAAGAGGCACATGTCCTGAATATTCTGTTATTAATAGTGATTTACATAACAGCTTGTAGCCCCATTTCAATACTACAGAACAGGACTCACTCTTCTTTTGTGAAAGTGACCTGGATTTATATCAGCAGTAATAAAACACTATTGCAGAGAAGGGCTGTGAAGGGGGGGGAGGGAGTATGAAACTAAAAATAAGAAATATGTACAGTACATAATTCTAACAATGTTATCTGAAAGACAGTAAAAATAGACTCAATTAGATATTGTCAGAGCTTTTTTTCTCCATGCAGCTGCCTAGCCAAATATGACAATTTTTCAACAATATAAAAGTTCTAACACAATGCATGATACATTGTACTGAATTCATTAACACTTTGCTACCTTAAACATCGTAGTAAAGAAGGAAAATAATGTAAGAGAAGCTTGTCATTTTTTGTTGTTGTTCCTTTTGTTTCTGTGACATGTTTGGAATTGCATGCCTGCGAGAGTTTTGTGATCTAAATTTAATGATCCTAAAAGGGATTTAGTAAGATATTGTTCTTTTCTCCTGCAGACATCCCTAGGCTGAGTGCTACATGAAAAGTGTGATTCAATTATACAAAAAAAAAATTAATTTTCTTTAAAAATAAAAAGCCTTTTCATGCAGTATTTCCACAGGGATGTAGCCTTAGTGCAGAGCTTTCCTAGCTCTGCTTTGCAGCAATATAATTCCTGTAGAAAGGGAGTTTGCATGCAGTGCACAGAATATCTGTGTGCACAAATGTGCCCCCCTTTCTGTGAATAAAGACATTATGATGACACTTGATGTATTTGGCTTTGATCTGGCAATGGAATCTGCAGATCTCTGCTCTCATTCAAAGCTGTAAATTTATAAAATTACTGGAGTGGACAGTTGGTCACAGTGCAGATATCAAAAACCTTAAAACCCACCTCTTCAGCATTAGACTTTGGAAACTTTTGGTCCAGTTCTAACCCAAGCTTTAGCTACCATTCTCTTACAAGTATTACATTTGAGAAAGATGGACAGATAGAAAGAAATTTGCAAAATTATTTGAGTTAATTTAGAGTCAAAAACAGGAATAACATATTGAACGTATAAAGTAAAATAATAATTGGTTTGGGCCTGCTGTTGGACTTTAAGATTATTTTTTGTGGATATAATGCACTCTGTCATTTCTCTGTGGTTTGACCATCACACTTGAACTACAGAGAAAGAAAGTCCCCAGAATTGAAGAGGAATCTGATGCTTTTTTGAGAGAAAATAAGGCTGATGGCAGAGAAGACATCACTTACTGGGCAATATAATACATTTATAAATCTCTTATGTCCTGTTTTGTTCCAGTTTAATGTAATGTATACTTCTGGAAAATTATATGGCATAATGCACCCCAAGCTGGGCAAAACCAGGGCTCTTTTGCCTTGGTCCTTAACCCCCAGCTCAGCCAGGAAAGATATTTATTCTGTGTGCTCAGACCATGAGCAAAGAGGATCGCTGTGATTATTTAATCAGGATATGGGAGGTGGTAGCAGTAGTTTCTGGGAGGTTAGGCTGGAACTCTCTTCACTCCCAACAAGGAATTCATAGCTGTGTAGCTCCAATTTTCCTGTTGCTGGGCTGTTGAGTGTCAGGTTGATGTGGAGTTCACATTTCTATGGATATGTGTGCGTGTAAGTGCTGGATTCTCTCTGCTTCTCCTTTCCAAAGTGAACTTCAGAAAACTTCTGCTTCTTTGTGGCACTGCTCACCATCTCTCAAGGTATTTAAAAGTCATGCAGATGTGGCACCTGGGGACTGGGTTTAGTGGTGGCCTTGGCAGAGCTGAGTTGGACTCAAGGATCTTAAAAGTCTTCTCCAAACTAAACAATTCTATGAAAACTGGGAGGGAGACACTGGAACATAAAAACTTCTAATTGAAAAAAAAAAAAAATATATATATATGGAACGTTCTTCACAGTAATTATGTAAAAGTTTCATCTTTAGTTGTGGCATCTTGCCCTGAATTAAACTGGGTTCAGCAAGGAAAGGTACTGCATCAGTCAAAGCCTGAAGAGATTAAGCCAGCCAAAGAGTGAGTGGTGCACACTGCCCACTGTGATTAGCATGAAAGAGCAGGACAGTATTTATTAGGGGAGCATTAGACAGTGCAGGCAGTAAAAATGATGCTGGCAGTTGGGAAACACCCTGTGCCAAGGCAGTGTTTTCATACTTCACCTCTCTATTTCCTACATGAATAAAACACCAGTCTGCACAAGGAAAAATAGTGGAATGGGAGAAGGGGCAAAAACATCAAATCAAATTCAAAACCAAACAACGACACCAAACCACCTCGAAACCAACTCCACCCACCTTCCCCAAATTTCCCTGGGCATCTACCTGAAAAACCAGAAACAGGCTGGCCAAAGTAGAAGTATTTCAGTCAGCATTTCTATCATGGGAGCAAAATGACACACTGGCTATTAGAAAACCAGATATTATGGAAAATGTGTATTTTTGCATTGTAGACAATACATGCCGCATATAACATTTGTGCCTATAGATGTGAGAAAATTAACTCTATTCCAACCAAACACAGTGTAGTTTGTGTCTCACTTTGAAAGAAGTTAGTTCATGCTATGTCACGGCGGAAAAACACAGTCAAAGAGCAAAATTATTTTCTTTTCAAGGTGTAGAGGGACCCTTTAAACTCATTTTCTGCATAAGCTTACCGAGTTCATTCTTTGTACCATTCCCCACTGTGTAATGATTGCTTCAGTTCCAACTGAGCTGAAATTAAGCCTCTGTCTTCCCCTGAAGCTTTGTTTTCACAAAGTCTGTAATTACAATTAAATTTAAACCACGTACATTTGTATGTGTATCCTTGTGAGCCTCCTCTCCAGCATTTCTGTGTGGCCCTGGCATACACCTAGAACCTGCTGACATCTGCTGAGGATCTTGGCTGATGTAGCAGCCACATTTTGGTTGTAGTTTTGGTTATTATTTGCTAATACTGAAGCGGTCCAGTGCTCTTCAGAGAGTAAAACAGCACATTGAAGGTATGTGCTGCTAAATTGTGTAAAGTACGTGCAACCATTTCTGATTTGGGAATATGCAGTCTACTAATCCTTTATTTAGGGATCTGATATCCAGCAGGACTAGTAACGTTTTGCCCATCAGTCTTTATAGCTGATTTATTTACCTTGTGAGTTTTATGGTAAGGTTCAAAGGGAGCAGGAGGGAGTAGGTCTGTGTTGTACTGAATCCTGCTGATGCTCACTAAGGTGCTCTTTGCTGCTTTTCACAGCATTGCTGAGGACTTTTAAACAGTTGAAGGATTTCTGTTCCAGGGAGGTTTGGGTTAGAATAGTGAGTCCCTCATCGTAGTTACAAAAGTGTCTGTTTGTTAGAGCTCTCCAAGTTCCTTCCAGATAAAAGATGCTAATAGATGTAAGATAATGTGTACATGCAAGAATGTCGTCATTAATAAATATTGAAGGAAAAAAAAAAGGTCTCTGTGAACGATGTAAAATAACACCAATGAGTATTTAATCTGCTTTTTAAATTGAATTTTCAGCTTAAAGAGGGAAACTTTTCTTCTTGTTTGAAAAATTAAAATAGAAAAATGAATATTGAAATGTATTGGCTTGGGATTTTCAACGCAGTTTAAATAACTAATTAAGAAAAAGTTGCAGGGAGGAAAAACATTAAAATATGCAATAATTTATTTTTAATAAGTGTAAAACAGATTATTTTAATTACCACGTCTTTAAAAATATGGGGTAAATAAAATGCCTTAAATTGTCATTCATAGAGATTTGGAACTGAAGTGTAGAGATTAAAGCCTTTTATCAGTAGATGTAGACAAAAGACTTAATGAATAACGAACACAGAAATTAACTGAAATGACAGCTACATATGTTTTTGCTTGGTTTCCCATGTCCTCTGACATTTTTTCCCTTCTTTGGTTTTGCTTTTCAGAATAAACTGTTAGCCAGGTGAGGTTTCATGGTGTCTTCTGTGCCGCTATTTTCTTTATTCAAAGCTTTCAAGCTGCTTTTAAATTTACCTCCTTGCCTTTAGAATAGCAGCTGCCTGGTTGGCCTCTTCTGCTGCACAAGGACTCGAAGGCAGATTCTAGTCTATATAATTTTTTTACACTTAATTTTCAGTCGTCCAGGTTTCCACTGAAATCTTTGTAAGCGCCGGTGCCAAAATCACCTGAAGCCAATCAAGCTTTGGCAAAACCTGCACACCCTGGCTGGAGTTAACATTTTATATTACTACATAAATGTTGGGTCCAAGTGCTGCCTTTTTATTGTGCAGCATTTTCAGGGGGGTTTTGAGGAGCCATCGGGCTGGCTGTCAGTGCATGAGCTCTGTTGTCTGAACCTGGGTGTCTCCTGGAGAGCTCTCGCTGGTAGTGGTGGCTTGGTGCAGCAAATTCCTTGCAGAAATAGAGCAGGACAGAGCCACATTTGCTGTGTGGTGTCAAGTGGGGGTAAGGCTCCCTTCTCTGCACAGGCACGTGCTTTTTTGCTCAAAACCATCCAAATGACAAGCACTCTGTGTTACTCCCCTCGTGTTTACCCAAAGCAGAGCCTGACCCTGAAGTGCTGTATTTGTCCTGGTTGTAACAAGGTTGTAGGTTCAATGTGCATAAATGAGTAATTGTCCTTTAGAGGCCTGGGCTTTAGTTCACCCTGTTAGGGCTGCTGAGCCAACAAGCACAGAAAGAGCTGTACTTTGGCATCATCCCAAGGAGTTAGAGGTCGTGAGCCAAAAACCCCAGGAAAGCCTTTCAGCTTTCCCGTCAGCCCGATGTGCTGGGGTTCAGAGCTGCTGATCTCACCTGGAGCAGGACAGCAGCAGCAAGGGGGGCAGGGACAGCTCTTTCCAGGGAAGGAGTGTGCTGGTCTTCCAGCAGCCAGGGAAGCTGTCCTCCCAGCAAGCAGGGAAACAAGTCATCTTTTGCCTTGTGTTTTATGAGAAATGTTTGTTCTCCCGTTGGCTTGTTCTATTATGCGTCTGACTTTCCTGCTTCTTTAAAGGGGGTGAAGACGTGCCAAGAAACCTCTGTCAGTAAGCCAGAGTAGTTCTGTCATATCTTCCTCTCATTTTAGCACTCCAGCTATTCTTCTAAGTGGGGAAAAATAATTTGGGAGTCCCTGGCAGTTTTGCTGTTTTTTAAGGAAACATGAAAGACGGGAGGATTTGGCCCGCTGGTAGCTGAAAGCACTTGGGCTCTGCCAGGATTTAATTCCTTGTGAACTCTGACCTGGAATGAATACAGCATATGTGCTACTGTTCCTCTATAATTTAGCATCCCTTTTTCCTCTGTGGGTTTTTCTCCCCCCTTCCCCTGTTTGTTACTGCTAAACCTGGCTGAGGGGTTTATCCTTTATAGCTGGTATCCCTGCGCGGGAGAGACTCTCGCTGTTTTTACAGCCCTCTCAAGACTCCTGCTAAAAGGTACTGGAGGTTTGCCTTCACTGGCAATGTTGGTAATGCTGCTGTTTTTGGACCCCAAGGCCTCCAGTTCAAACCCCCACCCCAGTAGATTTAGATTCCTCCCAAAGCAAAAGTCACTCTTGGATTAAAGGCACTGACTGAATGCTGCTGTGCAGACCAGTGATGTGTTAAAGGGTGCTTGGTTCCTGGGCAGGAGCTGTGCTGCGCTGCCAGGGGACTGCTCAGGCACTGCTACTTAGAAATTACGTGGTGCTACACCAGCTCTGGGACTTGTAGATTTGCATTCACTCTGCAGCTTCATTAAAAATTTTAACTGGGACATATTTAGCCTACTCAAGCTGCTTCTATAGAGTTGATTATTTTGTCTTGTCCTTAGAAAACAGCTTATCCTTGTGAAAATAACATATAAATTGTACTATTATATTTAGTGCTGCAAGCTTTGCTGTTGCTCTTTAGTTTTCTTTTCCTTTTGAAGCTGGGGAATTTCTAACAAATAATGTCTTCTGAGTTTCTCCATAGGAAAAACATATTCTGTGTATTTTCCATTTTTCTCAGTGAATTCTATGACCCCCTGTCATTAGTGTGGTTATTGCCTAGAGAATAAAGAAAAGAGAGAAGGGATGTTTCTGTGAGTAAGACAAGATAGTTCAGACCAGAGGAAGTATTAAATCCCTGTGCACTTTCATTCTATCTATAAAGGGCAGGTAGTAAGATCTGCTCCTTCTGGAGCATTGTGTGTGTCTTAATTTGTGGGAGAAAACTGATTCCATCCAAAGAAAGCTTTTCTAGAAATACAAATGCTACTCTCATGAATGCAGGTGTTTTGTGGTTTTCTGAATTCTTTTGCAAAACACTGTCCTTATGGGGAGTTGTGTTCAAGAATCTATGGTTTAATTGAATGTCGAACCACAGGAAAATAATTGTGTAAATATTTCCTTTTCTAGCACTCAAATGTCCAGAAAAATCTCTCTAAACACAGCAGCAAGTAAACTTTACATGTTATTCCATTCACTTTATTTTAAATTTGAAAAATCCAGTTTATCTGAAATTGGGTAAAGCTGCCACAGCATTTTTAGTCTGTGATGGCATTTGAGACTTAATTTCTCCTATGAAAGCACTGTTAGTTTCTGTGGAATTCTGCAGGTGCTCTGTGCTTGTGAAATCCAGGAGGTCTTAAATTCAGAGATGCTTGTCACAGTCAGTTTGATGCAAAGCCTGTAGTAAAGCAATCTGTCAATTAAAGAATATGCCTCACCAGTTCATCCTTTTCAAATTTCCTATGTATATGTTTAGACAAAAAAAAAAAAAAAAAGTATAAGCCTAAATGCTGTTTGCTCTCTTTCATAATTTTCTGGGAGCAGTAGGAAATTATTTTCACACTTGATAAAGCTCAGCCTTCATAATGAAGGCAATGAAGAGCAAACTATGCAACAGAGCATAAGACAGCTTAAACCTGCATTACCAAGTAGGTTTTTAGAGGAACCTTCCCTGAGAAAAACAGCCTGATTTGTTTCAAGGGATTTTTGATCAAGTTTTTTTGTGCTTCATGTATTGCCTTTCCATTTTCTAGTAATTCTGTGTGCTGGAAATCAGATTTGGAGTTGCACAAAGGCTGAGTAAGATGTCTGTGGATGAAGCTGTGACTTTGCCTCTTCTTTGGGAATGGCCAGCTGTGCTGATACTGCAGTAATATTTGTTATCCTGTCTGGGGAATGGAGGAGCCATGGGAATTGCTTACCCTCTTACATTTGGTTAGGAAGTGGGTGTAAAGGGCTTTTTGCAGGGGGAGATAGTTTGGCATTTTGTCGTGGTTTTTTTTTTTTTTTAATTATCCATAATAGATATCACGGACCAAGTAAGGATTGAATCTGTTTGCTGTGGCTGAGAAATCACTGAAGACTTCTTTTCCTTGCCCGCTTTGAAGCCACCTATTTCTCTTTCCCTAGTTGCTAGAATTGATTAACTTTTGCCCTTTACTCTGTAGTTACACAGTGTAGATCAGCCTTCCCATCACAGAAAGCCTGGCAATAATTCCCGTCTGGTTATGAGCTTTGATAGCACAAGAACTGTGATTATGTAATGGTATTTTAAAAAAAAAATCCAAAAACAAATACAGCATTCACTAATAAATTTGCTTTGCTATGGATTTTAGGCAGTACTAAACTCTTTACAAGAATCACACTTGTTGAATCACTTTAAAAGAAGCTAGTTGGTTTTGAGTAAATACCTGCTGATTGTTTTTGAGAAAAGTCACTGCTTCTTCAATATGTTTAGGTGTTGCTAATTTTTCTGCATGCATCTGGAAGAACTTCCATCTGCATTTCTGGTGGCTGCCATAGGGTGGTGCCAGGCCATCAGTATATACAGTGGGAGACAATGGTTTGGACTTAGAGCAGATCAGAAAGCAAACGAGCTTTAAAATCTGATCTCGAATAATTCACAGTGCAAATAAACGAAGCAGCCAGTGCAAATAGTTACTTTGATGCAATTTCTTTTTTTTTTTTTTAATCCTTAGCATAAAGGAAGGGTCTGTCTGGTATATACTTCTTTATGTGTGCCTGTTTGTGGGGGAGAATATATGTATATATATATGTATATATGCATACATGTATGTATGCTTGTGTCTGTGTAAAGTTTGACCTGAAATGTGTTTTTGCCCTAAGGATACTGACGCCTTGTTTTTGATCACATTGTACTAATGTGGCTTAATTAACAGCCCTCTTAGCATCCCTGCTAATCTTCGGGCTTTTGTTGCTTGCGTGTGTATTTATTACAGACCTGCTAAGTGTTAAAGCTGACTGCAGACGGGTGATAGATTTCCAACTTTAAAGAAACAATATCTATCTAATGCATGTTTAAGGAAGACTAATTTATTGCCTTAACTCACAATTGAGTGCCCAATGAAAGCAATGAAATATTAATATTTTAGAGACATGTTTGAAATATCTCCTGTCTATCTGGTTCCAAAATCTATATTATATTAATTATACAGACATACCAATTTATTCTTTGAGCTAAATAATTTGCTGAAGTATTTGGTTTATAACAACTGAGGAGAAGAAATTAGGCCTGTGGTTAGTGAGAGGGATGTACAAATATTTATTGAATATTGCATTTGAAAAGGCTACTGTCTGTGTAAGATAAAACAATAATAGTTGGAAATGAAAAAAAGAATATTATTGGCAATAGATTGCATAGATCAAGTCTAAAATGCTTGATTTCACATTTCTGTTTATGTTCAGATTTAATAAAGAGGTCGAAGGTTTATATTTATAGAAGCATATCTTTAGTGGGGAAAACATTGACATTCACAACTCATTTGCTCTTGAACACCTTTTGTTAATGTATGAAATGAAATGCAGCATGTGGTCTGGCAAGTGAACAAGCTAAAATTAAAAACGATTTAACTTCCATGCATTTGTAGAGTTTTGGAGTTATGTGGAGACAAGCACAGCAATTTTTCTAACAAATCCTAGATGATGTTGTATTCTTTGCCAGGTAGTGGTAACTTAAACACAAACAAATTAGTAACTTCCCCCCCCCGCCCCCCCTCAAAACTTGAAACCCAAAGCAAATAAAAATTACCCCCAAAAGCTCACTCCACAATTCTTCTTTCTTTCTAATTTAAAAATTGAACTAACCTAAACAGAGCTTACTGTGTTGAATGGTTTCAGATTCGTGTGAATAACTTTGGAGAATTGATGTAAATAACCAACAACAGCCAAACATGAATCCTTTGTGAATCAGACTTTTTACCACACTAATTTTCCCCTCAGTGAATGGGAATAAGACTCACTTGTATCTGAGATGATGCTGTGAGTGACATTTTGAGGCTAAAAGCCTCTAAAATATTTGTAATAATTTAGATAGTGATTATCCTGTCTAGACCTTCTACTCTTTACTAGACTTTCATTTAAATGTTGGACTTTTTTTTTTTTTTTCTCCCTGACTGTAAATCAGTGGCAAATGTGCAGATTTGAACTTTCTGAAGTTTTCCTTTGAGACTGTTTTCTTAAAGCATTCCAAAACACTGAAATCCTGGAATGGCAAGGGATAAAAAAAATTCACGCCAAAGGTAAAATCAAAAATTATTTATGGAGCATTTAGTCTCTAATACTAAAACTGAAAGTACTAGTGGCAGCAGTGATGAGCTTAGCTGCTTCTTGTGCCTAATGCTTGCAGTGAAGTCAAATTTGATTGGCATCTCATCATAAATTTCTATTCCACGTAACAAATATTTCTTTTCCTCTGTTTGTAAGAGCCTTTTTAAGATGCTTCCTTAAAACAATGTAACAGTCATTTGCAGCTTTTATGGCACCTAAATCTACGCCTTTCTGCTGGCTTGGTTCTACTGACATTTTAACATTGTTAATAATCACTGGCCATTTGTGTGTGCTGGGTAAAGGCGTAATGTGCTTTTATATAAAACACTCTTATGAGGGCTCATTATCTCGTGAGGCGGCAGCTGTAATGAAAATTAAACAATTGCAAACTTGCTTTGCCAAGTGTTTCTTAAGCAAATTTAACTGGGCAGCTCCACAGCTCCTACCTGGTTCTGCGGGTTTATACAGCGGAGCTGGCGGAGAGTTGCGCGCATAAATTCCTGCGTGCGCTGCTGAGAGCTGAGAGCAGCCTGGGTCTGCTGAAGCTGAGCAGGAAATGCTCCTTTCCCAGGCAGCATCCTAGCAGGGCATGAAATAAGTGTGAACCTTTGAAAGGAGTCTCCGTGGTATGGAGAGTTAAAGGGATGTTACTGACGACCTTTTGCTCGCAGGTAGCCGCACGAGTATTAGATCTGCAGCCTGTGAGCTGCTCCTGCTGCTTTGGAGACCACAGGCTGTCTGCAGCCCTGTGGTTAAAAATTACCAAATTAGCTGCACTTCTCAGGCTGAGAAAGGGTTGAGAATGTAAATATGTGAAAATGTAAATATGCTCATTCGGTGTTTTGTTTATAGGCTGCAAAGTTTTACTAAATGCTGTACGTAATGGGCATAATTTTTTGCAACTTCTTCACTGTTTCTACATAAAATTATTTGAATGGGAAGCACTTTAATAATAAAGGAAATGTGTGATGAGAAATCCAGGTAGGCTTCTCCATGGTGTCTGCATTTTAACAGAGTTGGTCTAGCTGAGGATCTGGACATCTGCAATTCACATTTAAGCTGACTGTTGCTTAGCTAGCCAGGGCAGTTTGTGTAATTTCTGACATGCTTCCCCTCTGTTATGTATGCAACCAGATTTGTCCTTACAGGACTTGTATTCAACAGCTCCTCTTTTATTTTAATGCAGCACTTAGAGGCAGATTGTCCCAGTGCTACAGTAATAAGGGCAACCAAATTTCCATTTTCTTTTTTTTCCTCTTTTTGCACATGTTTAATTTTGAAAGCCACCGTGGCACGAAACAATAATTCAGAGAGGCTCCGTTTCAAATTACCTTTCTTCATTAAAGAATAAAATAAAGCAACCAGGAGGTCTAGCACGTTGTGCCACTAAGTCACACAGTAAGAGGGACCATCAAAGAATGGTGGGAATTATCACAGCAGCTTGCTCCTTGTTAGAAGCATTTACCTCATGACCCTTTCATTTGCCTACTGCCACTTTAGTTTAAGAGTGACAACACTGTATAGCACTCTGCACTTTCCACCTCCCCCCCCTCGCCCTTCCCCTTAGCACCAGATGCCTTTGTAAAGCAGCCTGGTGAAGGAGTGAACAAAACCTTGTGGGATAAGTCTGACACTGGAAGTTAATGATTATCAGTCGAAACAAAACACTTGTTTACATGTTGTAGTCATTAGAGGTTCCAGTCAGTCATACCTCGGCTGGGATTCCTGCCAAATGTTTTGAGGGTTCTTTCACAAGCTGTGCAGTTTTGTAAATACAAAAGCACTCTTATTAAGCCTTTTTAGTATTAGACTGTGCAATTAAGACTACGGGTAATTAGATTCCTTTATTGGGAGTAGAATGGTCCAAGATACACACACACACACAACTTTCTTAGCCATCGTATCTCTGGGTGTTCCATTACAGATCAATGACTAAGAGAAACTCTTTTGTATTGCACACATTTTTTTCTTTATTAAAAATTGGGCTCAAAACTTGGGGCGATACGGATTTTTCCTCACCTTATTGTCATCACCTCTGTTGGAGCCATAAAACTTTCTTTTTTGATTAGCTTGTCTCAGTTTGCTGGAAACCCTTTGCTTGCATCTCGTTTGGTATTGCTAGCTTTTCATTTCAGCTTTATTACAGCTAGGATTAAGGAGGTGATTTGGCTATGAAGGAATTTAGGAAAATTTCCAGTAAGCTAAGGATGACTTTAAGTTGACTGCAGGATAACAGGGTTGTAGAAATGAATGTTTCTTTTAACACCTGTGAATTAGTCCATACCTGAATAAATAAATGATCCCTTCGGTATTTGAAGTTGATACAAACCAGCTCAAATTTCAGCATTTTCTTGTAAACACTCCAATCATGCAAAAACGCGTCTAATACAAATAATCGTGAGAGCTGATGAACCTGTTTCACGTACCCTTCTGCTCAGGGAGCATTCTCTGCATTGAGCATGATGGTAAATTATTCAAGATTTGGGAGGCCATTTTTTTGTAACTGTGAATTGTAAGACAACTGAATCATCCATACATATTTTATCTGTATTTCTTTCTTTGCCAGAGAAGATATCCGTTTTAGTTGCTCCAGTGCAGGACTGCTCGCTTTGACATTTCCCGGTTGTCTGTAGTGCTAGGCAATAATTAAATATCAGGTGCATAAGCTGCTCTTTAATTTGACATGTGTGCTCCAGGCAATAAACACATGCAGTGCAACGTGGGAGTGTAATTGCTAAGGAATAAAATCTTGTACCAAGTGAGATCATTGTATCAGGTACTGTGTGACAGCTCATTTGATCATTATGCCCAGGCTAAAGAGGTTGCCTAATTAGTTTCCATTAAAACTCACCCTTTAATCAGGAATTATTCTTGCATAAAGAATGTCACTTGGTCCAGATGAATGAACAATGGTTCCCCCTTGAGATTCAGCTATCTGTTACACTTGGGATGCCATATGTCTTTTCAAACAATTCAGCTAGCACAGTACTCTGTGAATCTGGATCTCGCAGCACTACGTGGTATTTGCTTTTCCTCGATGCACCGGCTCGTGTTCTGTAGAAAAATCACAATGGTGTTCTGTATATGCTTCATCAAGTCAGAGGAACTATGTTCAAGCAGCAGGAACTGTGTTGTAAACACACAAATGACTAATGGGCCTCTCTTAACTAATGTGTCTTAGTTGTTGTATATATTTCATTAGTGACATACTCAGCACACACGCTATTACCTGGAGCTAGACTTTGGTTTCTCACCTAGAAACGTCAAGGTTCATCTAAATTTAATATTTTGAAGAGGAACAACTCCCTAGCTTTTTTTCTTCTTGTGACAATAGCTTTGTCATCTGAAGCTGATCACAGAAGTAGCTGCGCTCTCTTTTTTCCTCTCCTCCCAAAAAATACCTTTCAAGTGCCTTCCCCTTGCTCCCACAAGACGTGTGAGGTTTGGCACATTGCTGGGTTCATGCACAGAAGTGGAGCTGAGTTGCTGGGTATATTTCAGTCTGAGCCATTTCTGCAAGTTCCAGTTGTTCAAAGGAGTTGACTCTTCTGGCACGTGGATCCTGCAGTGAGTGCTCATCTGAGCTGTCCAGAAGCTGCTGCTCAGGAGAGGCTTCCCCCTATGCCTGTACAGACTGTGGCAGGCCAGGTGGAGAGAAGGAGACTTGCAGTCAGTGGCCTTATGCAGCTCCCTTGATAACCTGCTGTGCAGATGAGAACTGAATTAACAATGTTTGAAACATGCCATGGGCTGGCCTGGCTGCTTGAAGTCCAGCAACAGCAAGAACTGCTTGGTGCTGCTCCTTTCCCTAGAGGTGTCCTGGGACAGGGAGCTGAGCTTCCCTTCTGCAGTGGAGGGATGGTCCTACAGCAAATTGACATCTTCACTGACTATCTGCCAGTGTGGTGTCCAACCTTCTGATCAGATGGTTTATGAGGCACTCACATATGCAGGTCTCTAAAATAGTTCCCTAAATTTTTTTGCATCTCAGATTTTTGCCAACCGCTTGTTGTGTTGGAAGGAAGGTAAAAATATTTTGTGTCCTTTGTGCACCTGGATTCAATACCTTTTACAGAAACAAGAACAACCCAAGGTTTTGTGAAAGATTTCCACAGCCACTAAGCAAGTATTATGCAGGATACCTTCTCAGGTTCATATTTGGTAAATCTAAATGCTCTAACCTTTATACTCAAACCTGAGGCATGCTTGCTTTTACACTGCAAGAATATTCAAGGCAATGGAAGGATGTTGGTGCAAGATGGAATTAAAATACTTAATGTTTCTTGCTCTGAGTGTCCCCCTTCTCCATATCCAAAATGATGTATCACAGCCACAGTGAGTGAAGCAGACAGGAAAGTTGCCAAAGCGCATGATTAACATCTAGAATCAGGAGAAGAGAAATGGTTTGATGATCTAAAGTGACTCTCTAAATAGCAGAGGCTTTAATTTACTGTTTTTTATACCTTGAGCTACGTGTCTAGGAATATTAGTATTCTGTTTTGTCTAAGAGCTGTCCACCTTTACCCCAGATGTTCTTTGTAGCTGTGGTCAATCTGTGATGCATCAGAGGAAGATGGAGAAGAAAGAATAAAAGCTTCTTTGAGCATAGAAACTGAATTTTGATCTCTTCTGGCTTCCTCTTGTTAATCCATACTGTTTTGGCATTCTCGCATATATTTTACACTCGCTTCTAATATTTTCAGCAAACATTCTTACTTCTCTTTCATGTTCCTGATGCCATTCCTGATATCTTTCCACGTCCCCAGATTGTATTTGCCCAGGCTTCTGGAGAAATCTGTTGCATCTGATTCAGTTGCAGACATCGATTGGTGTCAGTTGCTGTCTCTTGACTATTAGTCAAAGAGGATTTTTTTGCATCTTAGTTACTTCAAACCCAACAAATGCCTAGAGGGGCTCCATGATGATGATTTATGCAAATACTTTAGTGAAGCTCCTAGATGGTATCCAGACTGCTCTGGTGGTATGCAGTAATAAAGATCAATTATTGCTAGAATGAAATGAATTATCTGGCTATGATATCTTTATTTTTAAGGAGGTTATTGATAGCTCCCAAGCAAGGAGGTATATCCAGTAATCATGAATGAAGTGCCTCCTCCAGTTCTGCAGGCCTCTCTTGGAAACC
Source organism: Catharus ustulatus (assembly GCF_009819885.2). Taxonomy (NCBI): domain Eukaryota; kingdom Metazoa; phylum Chordata; class Aves; order Passeriformes; family Turdidae; genus Catharus; species Catharus ustulatus. Next base: position 51,087,623 of record NC_046226.1, on the reverse strand, counting down.
TGTGTGCTGAGGAACACACACAGTCTTTGCAGATTATTAACCTCAGAGCAATCCTTTTTCAATGAAAATTAAAATGAGAAATTAAATTTTAAAAAATTAAATCAATTGGAAGTTTAGTAGCATAATAGGGAAATAAAAAAGCTGAATTAATAATGGGAAAATTTACATTAGTAATAGTAGTGGTATCATTTGGTACAAAGGGCAACCTGTCCACAAGGTAAGTTTTGTTTTCTCTTGAATCAGGTTCACCTCTTTAGCCAATCTGTTTTTGTGCTAATAATCATGGTTTATATTTTTGGGATTTTCAATCTAATTACTTGTATTTTCCCTAACCAACTAAGCTTTTTCATTACAAAAATGAATTCTACCGGTTACTTATAATGTGTTGTTCAAAAAAATATAAAAATTTAAAAAGAGCAACTTGAAATTACAGTTTACACTTTAAGTGTTACACTTTAAGAGGAGTATCTTTGCAATCTTTATTCTCATGCACTGCCAGTGGACATGGGAACATCTGAAATCCTTCAGGCTGTGCTCAGTGCAGTACCTCTAGCATGTTCCCTCCCAATTCCCCTTCTGTTTCCTCTGAAAAAAAAAAAAATTCTAATATTTCAAACTCTCCTTCCTCAGATGTATTTTTATGACTGAAATCTTGACTGTTGCCTGGTTTTCAGTCCTGTCATCAGCACAGATCTCTCTGTGCTCTTTTCAAAGCTGAATAGACAGAACATGGTAAACTATTTCATAATAGGGCATCCCATTGATTTATAATATTGAGACAATTATCTAATTTTTGAACTTTCTGAAGATAACAAGATGCTTCCTTTTTTAAAATGCAATGCCATAAATCAATCTGAGTTCATTCTAGACTTGACCCATTTTTACCAAAAGGTTTATGAACTTAGCAAACTTGGCTCAAATGTGGCTGTAAAGCTGCACTGAGATGCATCATATTATGATTAAAGTCTTGCTATAGCCTTACTCTAACTATTATCTAAATATCTTCAGTAGCAAGTTTGAACCAGAAATGACCTAAGAAAATTACTTCTGCTGTAAGCAAATATAGGGGCTAAAACTAGCTTTAGGTGACCATTCAGGGCTTTTTTCACCTTCTCTGAACCTGATTGCCAGGATTTAAATTTTATATCTTATCCACAAAACACATTTTCCCGTTACAAATACATATGTTTATCTTCATATTATAAAGTGGGGACTATTTTTATTACTCTTGTTATTAATCCAAGTAATCTTTAGTGTTTCTATAAGGAATTCACTAGACTGGAATCAAAACATTGTTCAGTACAGAATTAACCTTTCCTATATGCAAAAAGCAAACTGTGTTGCATTCAATATAAATAAAGACCATCAGCATTACTCTGTGTAATATCCTGATACTTTACAGCCCTTTTGGACCTGAACATATCAGCCATACTTCAGAAGCATCCATAAACTTGTATAAATGTTTTCTTTTGCAATGATTTTTCAAAGTTTCCAGTAACAATCATTTATTGGTCTCTTGTGAGTTGTACTGCATGGACTGAATATTATCAAGGAAAACAAACTGGTTTTATTTCCTCTGAAGTGCTTTCTAAAGGAATTCTATTCAAAATGTACACATTGGATCATATTCTGCCCCTAGCTATGGTGTCTGATAAAATGCCATTGACTTTATTACCATCCACTTTGACTCTGGCCTATTTCCATGTACTCCAGGCTGCCTGTGTAACTTAGGAGGGAAAACTTGACCTGGGGTTTGTGTTGTGCTTCAGAAAGAGCTGCATTATTTACCCTCAGTGAGGCAAGTACGGTAATTCACACACTTAGAGTGAGTCCTGGGGTCCTGTTGTGAAAATTCCCCTTGCAAAGCTCCTCAGTAAGGAACTTGCACGTGGAGAACAGCGCTCAGCTGTGGGTCAGGAGTGCTCAGGGCTGTGGAACAGAAATTTCTGTGCAGATCAGGACCAGGGTGAGTGCTGCTGTGAGGAGGAGACCATGTGTCCTCATCCACCCCCATGTCCCTTCTGGAGGTCTTGTAGGACTGAAAAGAAAATGTAGAAAATAAGTTTAGGAGCAGCAGCCATCCTTGACATGCAAGCTGATTGCCATCCTAGGAAACAGCCAAAATTCTTTATACCTAGATCTGGCCAAAATTGTGCTCCACCTCTAAGAAATCTTGACTGGGAAAAAAATAAACCAGAAATCCTGTGGGTCAAGACAGCTTTCTCCACTATTTCCAGGTCTAGTCTGGAATAATCTAATCTACATGAAAATAAAGAACCAAAGATATTTTGCAAAAAATGTGGTGTGCCATTTCCTAATTGCTGTTCCTGTGTGGCTGCTCTACCATAAAAAAAAAAAAAAAATTTGCTTTGGAATAACTACTGTGGGAAAGATAATTTATTTCAATTGGAATATATTTTCGAAATTTTATCTGTGTATTTAGTTAATGCTTTCCAGCCTTTCTGTCCTACCATGAATTTAGAGTTTTGTGCTTTTGTTACTTCTGAAATAATTGCTGCTTTCAAAGTACGTCATTCTGGAAGAAATAACAGATATGCTGAAATTCAAGATAACCGTTAGAACTGGGACCAATCAATGTTTGTTTTTTGAAATAGGCAGAATTTAAAGTATTGACAGATCATCCTTAAACACCAAATTAGTACAACTAGAAGTATTCTGAAAAATCTCATTTTAACATGATTATGATGTATTAATTTTTATATTTGCTCTAAAAATATGGAAATTTTATATGTGCTGTGCCTTCATTTTTCAAATACGGTTCTCTAACTTTTTAAAAGGCCAGCTTTCAGGGGAGCTTACATCTTAAGTTCAAGGAACACTATGCATTTACAGCTGACTAAATTTTGAAAGCTTTAGCTGTTCCTTCTTTCACATAGAACATTGAACACGTAGTATCCACAGCCCTCATGATACTAGGTTTGTTGGGACAAGGAAAGCATCTTTTTCTTGTTCCATCTGAGTTAATATGTCTGGTATAGTCACTTGAGAAATAAAGTTGGCATCTGCACCCTCTTGTTTAGAGGATGTCTAGATCTTCTGTGATCTGCCTAGAGTGGTTATGAAGGGGTCTCTTTTGAGCTTTGAAGAAAAAGTATTTTTATTGATGTCTTAAACTTAGTTTAAAACCAAGTATCATATATTACTCTTATTTTTTCCCTGTGTTTGGTAAAGATACCGAATTATAAAATAGTACAGATGTACATGCTAAATGGGATTGAGAAGTGAAGCAGAAGCACACAGATTTCACAAAGGAGATGTGGAAGATCTCCAATGATTTTCCTTAGGTAAAAAGGCACTAATACAGGTCATACAAAGCAGACTGTAAGCTTTCAATGGCAAATGACTGGAAACACATTTTTCAGTTGGCCCAAAACACTGCAGTAACTAATATCTGTAGGGAATAAAGGAAGGATCAATACATGCAAGTACTTTGGTTATTTAACCATTTGGTGAAGTGCTATGTTTCTCTTAAACCACAAGAAGACACTGCCATTATTTTACCTGGAAAATAATATAAATAAGAATTTATATGCATATACACATGCTTAAAGCAAACCACAAATTCATGTGCATCACAGTTTTAATGCTTACTTTTGTTGGCAAATTTCAATAACTGGTTTGACATGCCTGCAGTTTGCACATTGCAGCTACAGAATGCTTGGCTGGAAAGTTGAACCGGGAATGGCAAATCTGTTTCTGTCTACTTGAAAGAATTCCAAATTATTTTCACAGTATAATGGTTTAACATCTTTATTATGTTTTGTTGAGCCTGGATGTGCTCTGAGGTGGGTGGGGATCTGGCTGCACCAACAGGGTTAAAAGGCTGTCCATTCAGGGTCTAGCTGGTGCATTCTTCAGGAGCCAGTTTTTGGGTCAAGGTGCTTCAATGTGTTTTGTTACTCAGCTGGATGTGGCATGGAGTGCTCCTGCACTCAGTTCATGGGTGACACTGTGTCCAGCAAGGCCAGTCCAGCCATCCAGAGCTGCCTTGGCTTGCTGAGCCCTGGGCAGCAGGAATCTCATGAAGTTCAATACAGAGTCCTGCACCTGGGATTGCAGACTGCTGAGGATGCACTTCTGTGGAAAGAACTGGTCAGTGACAAATCCAGTCTGAGTCAGTCCTGTGTCCTTGTGCCAGGAAAGGCAGCAAACCTTTGCTGGACCAACAAGAGAGCAGCCAGCAGGCTGAGGGAGGGAGGTGATCCATCTTGCGAAAGAGAGAGGGTGTCTCAAGGGCTGTCTCCAGTTTGGGGCTTGCTGGGAGACAGAGTAGCAGAGTAGTAGAGAGGCAAGTCCAGCAGAATTCTGAAAAAATCACTGTGGAGGCTGAAGCACATGAGGTACAAGGAGTGTCTTGAGAGCTGGTTCAATTTAGGAAGAGAAGGTGCATCATATTGCTGTCTCCAACTGCTTAGCAGGTTTAGGAACAAGATGCAAGACTCCTCCATATGCCCAGCAGAATAAAAAGGGGAATAGATGCAGGTTCCAACATATGAAATCCTGTGTTGATATTAGGGAATTTTCACTGAAGGTGCTTGAGCATTGGTGCAGGAGCCCAGAGGGGCAGTGAAATCTCCCTGGATATAATCAAAACACCACTGAGCAAGGACCAGAAAAAATGTGTTGTAACTTTTGAAATTGTCTTTAACCTCCTGTCTGCATTTAGTGGTATGTTTGGACCACGGTCCTTCTGAGCTCTCTTCTGAATTAAGTTATTGTGTACTTCTGTTTTATATCCATTTTCATATATCTAAAAGCAGCCTCTGCAAATGGGAAATAGCACGAGTTGTAAGCTTTAAAATGCAGATCTGATCTGAAAATTAGAGCATTATTTTACACAGTAGTGTAAGAGTCACAGTGTAAAAGGCATCAGATTATTACTATTTTTATTATTTTTATTTTTTTTAATGGCAGTTTGAAGTATTTTGCCAGGTATCCTGTTGCAGGAAAGTCCCTTTCTCACACCTGTTTTCTGGGGTGTAATTAACTGTTTGCTAGATGCTGTGGTCACTACAGTATTCTCATCCCAGGCTCCTCCCAGTGACTCAATTCTCACTTGAATGCACAAGTGGTGTAGGTATTATGTGGCTTTCAGAAGCTGCTGTATTTCCATGCAGGCCATTACCTTTGAGAATGGGTCAGGGCACTGTGTCTTTTCCTTTTGTCTAACAGGATGGAAGTAACCATGTCCTTTCTCTTGCTTACATTGTTTGGACTCAGGGCTGAGGAAGTTGAATTTTCCAAAGCCTTCTAGAAACACATTGTTCTCATTTTTCCCCTCATTCTGTCTTTGTGTTTCTTCATCCCAAGCTCTGAGATTTGTCTTCTTCCTGTGTCTGGAGAAATGGGAGCACACAGGGGCAGTAAAAGGAAGGATGGGTATTGATGGTCTGGTTTGTCTCCTGAGCTCTGCTGTCAGAGCAGCTCTCCCTTGCACACTGCTATAATATCTGACCTGGAGCCTGGCCTCTTGAAGCCAACAAATTTACCCTGTGCACCTCCTCCTTGCTCCATTTGGGAGTAAGGCAGGGAATTAAGGGACAGAAAAGGAGCCCCATCTCAGTGGTTCTTCACTGTGGGAGAACTATGTTAAAATAAGTAGAACTTATGCAGAGACCATGTCACTCCCCAAAGCTGCAAGGGGCAGAAATCAGAATAGCTGGAAAGCAAGGTCATCAGGACTGATTGCTCGGAAACAGGCCCTAGGAGCTGTAACTTTCTTTGTGGTTTTCTTTGCTGAGAAATTTTGTGAGGAAGCTTATTAGGAACCTTCAAATATCATCACTGACAATAGCTGGCAGCTGCAGAGAAACTTGAATTTTCTCATTTCAGGATTCATGCAAATAGCTGTTTCAATGAAAGAAGAGGAATTATCTCAGGTTTTTACAAAGCACCTCCTGAAGTGAAGATCACTAATGAGTCATTTGGAATTGTTGTCAGATCACTGGCCAGACAGGAATTTGCAGTCAGGCATTGATATTGCTGCCTGCTAACAGCAATCTCATTAGCAGCAGCAGTTCTAGGCTTTATGTCATATATAAAGAAGATTTCTGGAATTATCAGGTGCATAGTCATTATTGTCAAACAGTTCATATATTTTTGAAACTAAAATATTTTCTGAGCTCTTTCAAAACCTGATTTAACAGACTTTTTTTTTTTATGGTTCTATCTGTACTACTGTTAAAATTGGCTAAGAAATTGTGGTACTCCTTTATCCACAGGTCAGGTTCTAGCTCATAAGACATGAAAGAGGAAATTAAAGTGCAAGTGGATGAGCAAGCTGATATTATTATAGAGACTTAAGGAATTAAAGTTTTCAGCTATTCTTTTTTTAAAAAAGAAGATGAACCTTCCTACCTACCCCTCAAAATATCTTTTTTTTTTCTGGTTGCTGATCTTGTGTAATCTAATAGTTGTTTGTGAACAGTCTGAAATGCTTTGCATTCGACTTCCATAGGGAGTCAAATGCACAATTTTCAGGCTTTTTAAGAGCAAGCCTAGAGAATGGTTGAACAGCTTTCAGAATATTCAGCGAAGACATGTGGCTTTAATCTTCAGGAAGTTGGTTTTTCTGGAGTGAATAACAATGGGCCTCTCAGCCAGCACTGAGCGCTGACTTTCATGAGTGCCGTGCACGTGTCTGTGCATCAAACCTGGCCCAGAAACCCAGGGTGGTTAACTTGCTGTTTAAAAAGATAAAGAGTCTATTCAATTTAGAAGACAATAATAGTAATTTAACATACTTGAGCTGAAGTAATTACCTTGCACTGTTTCCACAGCATGAAATTACAGTCTACAATAATTTTGAAATATTGATCCTTTCAGGCATCTGATGTTAGAAGCGTTTCTTGAATGCATTGGGCTCACTGGAAGAAAGTGAAGTTTTTTGCATGCTGATATGGACTAATCTGACTTCCTAAATACGTTATCTGCTGTGATGACACTGTCCAGCAGCTGCAGAGAAGTGACTGCTGAAATTCCTCAAATGTGCACCTCAGGTGCCATCCATTCTTGGTCACATTTTAGAAATTCCTAATGTGTAAAGTGTGCATGTCCCCAAGAAAAGCTTCCTGCCCTGCTCTCTCTTTGACTTTTCTCCTGTTTCTGTATCTTATTGAAAGAAATCAGTTTTGCATGGAGGGTGCCATTAATAATGAAATGCGGTCTGTGAGCTTTTTAAAAGTCTATTTCTTCCTTATAAATAAATGGTAATTTGTTTTAAAGCATCATTGCACACAGTGTTCAGCTGGCTCCCATGCATTCGATTATTTTAAATAAATGTACCATAAATGGAACAAGTTCTTTCTAATTTGCAAACGATATGCAACATTTTTCAAAAAAAAAAGAGAGAAAAAACTGTAAAATTTGTTCTTAACTACATCTCATTAATGTGAAGCTGTTCAATGACCTGTAAAGATTAAAGAATTAGTGAATTGGTAAAATTATCAGAATGAAAAATCTGTATAATTTTGATTTCAATTTAAAAATCTGCTAAACAGTCTGGGGGCTTTAGAAAAGTATATTACTTTTTAATATCGGCTCCACAAATGTCCCAGTATCAGTGTTACAAATGGACTGAAATAAAGGCAACAAATAGTATGTTTAAATGTACAGTGTTACACATTCTGTTAAATCCTTTTTTTTTTCTTTTCATTAAAACAACTGAAGACATTTAATTAAGTGACCACTCTGCTAAGTGGAGCAAAAATTAATATACATAAATGAATTTATGTGTGGGCAATGATGCATAATTAAAAATATGCTTCAAATAAGGAGTTGAGAAGAAAGAAAACAGTTTAACAAGAATCTTCAAGACTATTTCCTCCTGAATTTTTAAAGTCAGACATGCACAGGATTTACTTATTTGCAGCATTTCAGCTAAAACATATGACAAAAGCCTTAAAGTACTGGTGCCCTAGTATTATGGCACAATGATTTGCTGAAAGCTGGTCTTGATCAGAAAAATCATCTCAATATCTTGTGACTATGGCATGCTACTCAGCTTGCTGAAAAGGCTACCTTTAGGCAAATCTCATCTTTGACAGACTTTTATTCCAAAATTTCTGGAGTTCTCCTTGTGGCGAGATGTGTCAAAGCTGGAGTGATAGAAGATATTTATATGTAAGCTGAAAGATGATGGGTAATATATATGTAAGTTTGAGGAATGTTCCTTTTGACATGGCATACTTGCGTTGATCATGTTGTCTGAGTTATACTTGAGGTAGAAGTTCAGCTTTTTATTGCTTGGTAGCTGGAAGAAGTTGGGAAAAAGAAAAGTGAACTTCCTTTCTTAAGTGAAAGATTGAGCCATTTGAATGTTTCATGGCAATTTATACAGTTCTCCTTTGTGGGGCAAAAGTTGTGGTTCTGTTTTTGATGATGCACTTGTCATAAGAGATACTTGGAACAGGTATCATTCCTTTCAGCTGGGGTTTCAGGCAGATTTTCCATATTTTTGGGTTTCAGGCAGATTCTCCGTATTTTCTCTGTCTAGTGAGCAAATATCAGAATGGTGAATGCAGAGTTTTTTTGTGTTGGCAACCTCACATTTCTGTTAAGGAAATATATGAGGTGTGATAGTGGAAAATCAGGCTTGTTTTGCCTAAAAGTGGGTTTGGATTTTGGTTTTGTGACCTTTGTGAAAGTTTGTGAGTGTTTGCCTTAGGAAAGGCCCAGGCTTTTTGTGTTAGACTTTTGACATTTCATTTGGTAAGTCACAGCTGGCTCCAGCCTTGTTCACTGTTCTTGAGGTGAAACAAAGCAGGAGGAAAACTGCAGCATCCAGGCACACCCCTCTTGTGTCCCAGTGATGCTGCAAGCAGAAAGGAGAGTGGCCCAGAAAGCCCTCCCTGTAAGGATTGCCTCTCCCTTCCAAGAAATCAGCAGCTGCCGTTCTGGTGATGTTCAGGTTCAGCTGAACTCCCACCCCACTGAAAAAAAAAAAAATCTCCTTTATCCCCAATTTTATTGGCAAGTTTAGTCCAGTAATGAGAGGGGACTTTGGGGACTACAAAAGGTAGAGTCCCTAAGGCCACGTATAAAGAACAGAAAAGCAACAGTCCTTTACTATTTTTCACTAATAAACACATGTAACAGTAACTGCCATTACTTAATTACTGCAAAGCAGTTTTAAACAACTGGCTTAACACTGTATTAACACAACATAAAAAACAACCTCACCAGGAGTATCACTCATCATTATTGGGTATGGCCCTATTGAAGCCAATGGCATGAAATTAATAGGTGCAGAGTTTGGGGTTTGGCCCCTTAGGCCCCCACTGGCCCAGGAATTCATTGCCTCATGCTCAGGTTTTCCATTGCCTTACAGCTCCAGCAGCCTTATTTTCATGAACTTTCATGGTGTTTCTATTTCTAAATAAGTGTGTGCAGTTTTTTTTTTTTCAGGGTACCTATGGACTAGGAGCTGAATTTCTTTAACTAGTGTGTTTGTCTACTTCAGACAGCAGTAAACCCTGAGAGTGGGTAACCACAAAACAACCTCTGCCTTCTGTGTGTGAAGCTATTCCCAGAGGGCAGATTGGATCTCATGGCTTGGATTTTCAGATCCACTTAATCAGAGCCCTGTTAAAGGCTCTGTACCTCTTCTGTGCAGTTCTGTGCACTTCCAGGTCGTTTCAGTTTCTCCATACCTGGGATATTTTTCTGATTTCCTCTCCTACTAGCTCAGTTGTAGAAGCATGCTGTGCCTCCCAAGAATGCCTCCACCAAGATACCTGACTCTTGTTAGAGCAGTGGAGATGAACTGAGCAGCCACCTCTCACTTTCTGTGCTCTTAAGAACAGTGAAAAGGGGATTGCATAAAAGAAAGGGCAAATACTTAGGAGGTAAAGTATTCTTTTCCATGGTAGATTTTGCTTTCAGGGTTGTGTGTGATATGGGGGTGAAGAAGAAGTGGAAAGAAGGGCTGGTAATAAGTGGCAGAAGGAGAGAGGTGCTTTAAGGCCATACAAAACTTGAGTAGGAAGCCATTTGTTCAGTGTGTGGCATTTCCATTGTTAAGAGATTGAAATAATTACAATTTCCCCCCCACTGACTGTCAAAAGCTCGTGCAGCTTCCCATGTTGAAAATTGCTGTATAATCTTTCATCCTGTAACGTTAGGATGTTATTCTTTCTGTTTTCCTTTCTGTGTTTTGATACAGTGCTGCACAAAGGGCTTTTCTAATTGCATGCAAGTTTTGTAAATATTGTAAAGGGATCTACTACATGAACTGATGACTTTTTTTTCTTTTTCAAGTGCATTGATACCAAAGGCAAAAAGTAATTGTGAAGGAAATCACTTCAGGATACAAGGAGGTAGGAAAAAAAGGAAGTGCCACAAGGAACAGTTTGAGGACTAATTCAATTTACTTTATACCTTAATGATCAAGGAAAAAAAAGTGTTTGGCAAAGGATTTAAGATGCCAAAGATACAATAAAGTCAAAATAAAGAAAGAAGGCAGTTTAATTAAGAATTATTTTAATAAAATAAATTAATTCCTATTTTTGTAGCTATATTTCTGGATATTGAGCTATATTAAGCTAGAGAAATACATCAATCAAATGAGAAGTTATGCCTTTGTTTTGTGTTTTAAGGATAGAAAATACAGTAAGTGAGAAGTATTTGGGAACATGCTAAATATTTCTAACAGCATAATGCTTTGAAACAGGAAACTTGCTCCCTGGTGCTTTTTGTGCTGCTTGATTTACAGATGAAAATTGGCTCTATCCAGGTGTGAGCACTTCCTATTTATGTGTTTTGTGATAGCAGCTTGAACCTGCATGCTGCCGTTCTCCCTAAGCCTGTGCAAGAGAGAGAGAGCCCAAGGATTACAAGAGCTAAATTATTTGCTTTTGACTTTTGTTTCATAATTCTAGAAAATATTTTTCTATTTCTAATGCATTTAGAAGGTTCCAGTCTTGTGCTTGCCTTCCCTGACCACACCTGCAAGTTTCTCCATGCTCTTCACAGAAGTAGAGAGAGCAAGCTAAGCCAAACATAGTGTTTCTGTCAATCTGGTTTGGAGAGTAGATTTCTCACATGGAATCCTGAAATCCAGCTAATCTCCCTCTTTCCTCATGAACAAGATTAGGAAATGGTCTCCTTTGAGTACCTCTCACAGCCAGTACTCCTGTATCTAGAGGGTCAGGCTCTTTTCTGACACAGCACAGCAGATTTTACCCACTGACTAAATGGTGTGTTTTCCCTCTGGTTCTTTTTAAATGGCCCAGCTAGAAGGGCAGGTGAGAATTAACAGAGTTGTAAATACCAGCCCTGGGAGTACCAGATAATGACACTCTCTGATGAGATACCACAGATTCTGTGCTCCTCTTGAACTGAAGGTTTGATGGTAATGGGGAAGAGAGAAAGCCCTGGGCTCTCCAGGCTGATGAAGGGGTCACTGCAATCACCACATCAGCTGGGGTCCAGCTGTGGGAGTGAGCTGGCACTGTCAGCACAGCCTCTGTTTAACTCCATTTTTCTGGTGCACTGGAGTCTGGTCAGAAGGGAACCTTGGCTGCATCCAAAGTGCTTGTGGGAGGTGCACTCTGCTCACCATCTGGTGAGCAACAAATTACTGTGGGAAGCAGGTTCTGAGGAGAGAGGGAAGCAGAAAGGTCAGGAAACATTTCCTGATCTGGGCATTCAGATGCATATCTCGGCTCAGGCATCAGCTGTGCTTCGGCTTCAACCACATCAAGTCACTTCAGTTACTCTGGAAATGATTACTCAAGTCCTTCTTTGAAAAAGGCACTCTGATCTTTTTTACAGAGTTATGTATGTAGATCTCAAGGGAAAGGTCCTAGGAAAATGTTTACATTGGTTTTTAATGGGGCAATCTTACTTTTCTAGTCAGAATCACTTACTTGGTGACTTGCCTCCTTTGGGGATTAGGCCACTTTACCTGGTTTCAGGGTATTAACCAGTTTTAGGTGTTTTTTGTTTGGATTACGAGATGAACAGATAAAATTTGAATAGCTGCCACTCTACACTGGCTTAGCACATGGTCCTTTTGGACTTGAGTTTCTCTCTTGCTTTCTGCATGTCAAGTATTATAAAAGACTTTTAAAAATAGGGTGGTGTTTTTTCCTCTTGGAATTTCACTGACGTTCCCCAGAAGTTTTTTCTGGCCTGACATCTGGCAGCTGGAGGAAAGGGTATTTGTATTTCCCCAGAAAGGTGAAAACCTATGAAGAGAATTAGCTGGAATCTCTATCGGAAATAATTTGGAAAATCATTTCCTCCTTGCCTAATGTAATTCCACCTAAGCTGCCTTTCAAGATGAAGGTTGCTGCAGGAAGGTAAACTTTTCATCTGTCATAAAGATTTGCTGCTGTATTACTCTGTTGAAATGTTCACTTCAGATTCCAGCAATGAATATTTAGAGATCCAAAGTCTGTAAGTCAGTTTGTGTTGTAAATTCAGTAGCAGTCTTCCAAAGCTGGCAAATGGAAACTCTCCTAATTATGAGAAATATTTTTAAATTTTAGATTTAGAAGCTAAATTTGCATTTTTCCCATAACTCTTTATTGAAACAAAGCATCCAGAGGAGACCAATTTTTGACTGCTGGTATTTTGAATGCTTTCTCTTCCCACCCCTCCCCTTCCCACACATATTTCAACAGTGCCTTTGGGAATGTGACTGCTCCCAAAGGTGAAAACTGAGCAAAAAGAGAGAAGATAGCTGTTCAGCAGTAGCATTCCAAATTGTATAAAACAAAATGGAAATTGTATGCAAAATTGGAGCTTCCTCTTTCCTCTCTCCCTCACAGAGGGAAAATTTCACTTTCTACTCTTCAGTCTTTCACTCCCAGGAAAGACAAGGTTGTTCACCTATTACTGTAGTTAAAATGGTTTGTTTGATCCAGCAATAATCAACATTTTAGCTAATGGATCAATAGAACATGTTTGGTGTAAAAACATTAGGAGCAAGGGAATGATTTGTTTTAGTTCTGTACCAGAGTAGGAGGAAATTGTTTCGAGTAATTCACAACCAACAGGAAAAAAATCACCTTTTTTAAATTTTTAAATTTTTTTTAAATTTAAATTTTTTTCAGCTTCTGGTTTGCCTCAACTCTATCTGTTCCCCTTGTAGTAGCTTCCTCTGCAACGGTGGAAATATGAGTGAGATCACAAGCAATGCCACACACAAAATTTTAATTTGCTAATATTTTCCTGCAACACCTCACCGTTTCTATTTCTTCATAACACCCCTACTGTGGGAAATAAGGTCACACAACACACTAGTACTTATTTCACAATACCTCCTGATGAGGAACATTTTACTATTCTCACATCTCTACCCCTTTTTCTCCGCCTCTCCCTGCCCTCCTCCCTCCCACTCAGCCCCTGCTAATAGCTGGTCTAAATTTCCCAGATTAATCTGATGTGCAAGAAACAGTGATACAAATTTAATTTACACAAAAGCAGAAAGGCTACAGAATGGAAGATGCTCCTTCTGCTCTGCTTGCTCTGGGACAGACAGACTTATAAACAGATACACAGCTTTGCCCATAGCCACTGTATTCCACAAAGCCTTTGAAATGTTTCAGTTTCATGTCTGTGATAATTAAAGAGCAATGACCTTCTCATTAGCGCCAAGAGGGCTGATGATGATTGTTCCCCATTTTTCTTAATGGATGCAAGCTACACGCATGATCTTAGAATATCAAAGCAATTCTCCAAGATATTTATTAGAGTCAAAATTATGAAAACACATAGCAAACCTTTAGTTTGAATTACAAGTGTTAATATATGCAGAACCAAATGAATAGCTCATCTTTCTTCCTCTCTTGTATCTTAAATTTTTCATTACAAATTTCCAGGGCTTCAAAGTAGTATCTCACAGTCGGTCCCCTTTTTTCTCTCTTGCATGACAAAGAGCTGTCAAAAATTGTTCCTGTGTTTGTTAGTATTTTTCTCTTTTTTCTCTCATCTAAATGTCAAACAACTTAGCTTAAATAAAGCACAGCATTCTTCATCTGGTGCTTCTCAAAAGAAAAACAACACCACAGAAGGCGTCTAAAAAGGCCCTAATTAATGTTTCTCATTGATTTTGTTTTAGTGTGATGTATTTTATGAAAAAAATATGAATCCAGAAGGCACTCTCATTAAAATCATTAGTGGCTCAATGTTAGCTGAAAACAGCTCATTCTTTGGTGCACTGTAGTGCTTAAAAGCACGTTCACACACAGAGTTTCTTATTTAACATCAGAAGCTGGTTCTGGGTGAAAACTGGCATTAGTTTTGTCAGGTACCATTGAACTGTGATGAGAACAATGTACAAAAGCTGTATCAAGGTGAATAATAAGAATGTACTGAGCTTGCACATCTCTCTAAGCCCTCTTTCATGCCCAAGAATGCAACTTTCTGTAATTGATTTTTCTATTACCCATCTGAGAAAAAGCAACAGCCAAAAGAAGAGGAAATAATAACCTGGGGCCTCTTACAGCAGTGAGACCTAGAGTTGCTCTGTTTTTTAGGCAAATTCCTGCAAGCTGATAGCCAAGATAAACAGAGATGTGTTGCTGTCTGCAGAACAGTGTTCACAGTTCTGCTGTGGTGCAACCACACAGTGCCTGTAGCCATGTGCCTTCCCCAGCAGTACTTTATAGCTACAACTGGAAGAGGAAATTCTATGTGTGTCTTCCAGAGGACTAAGAAAAGAAAAAAATATTAGAAGAAAGGATTAAATGGGTAAGAAGATGTTTGAAGAGTTTTAAAAGAAAAGCCCCCAACCAGCACTTTTTCCCCCTCTAATTTGATAGTATCATTATTATCTAAACAGGGCAAAATGAGCTTTCCACAGAAAATATGAGAGAATTCTTTCTAAGGCACTCTATGATGGGAAACCATATTCAGAGCAACAGTGCTTTGTTGTGAAATATGACTTTTACAGACAGAATTTTTCCAACGTAAGAGAGCAAGTTCAATGATTTAAATCTGCTGTGTTCAAGTAAAACTGACCATCTTCATAAACCATGTGCTGTTTATCTGAGAACACTGCAGTAAGTTGGGCAAATTCTGTGAAGTTCCAGTAGAATAATGCACTAGAATAGACTCAGAAATGAGAACTGTTGCTGCTGCCATACTCTGACACAAGGCATTAGAAACTGCCTTGGGGTTTTTCAGATTTAGGATGTACAGAGCTACAAGTTAAGCAGAAACACATTTTGGCATTAAACACATGCATCTCATTTTAAAAAATAATGAAACAATAATTAATGTTGTTTTTTCTACTGTCTCCTTTGGATTTTTATAAGAATCGTTATGAGCTGCAATAGGACAGCTTGTAATAATATTTTTGTGTTATGGAACCATACTGACAAATAGGACTGGTGAGAAGTAGTGTAAAAGGGGAGCAGAAATCTCTGGATTTAACAGGATGGCTGTTTCAGCTGTTTAGGCTTTGTAACACATAGTGCAATGACTGAATTTTCATTGATTTGTGTCTTGGTTTTTAATGTGGCATTCATTATAAAACTTCACTGAGAACTGAATTGCTGATGGATGTGTACTAATATATGGGATACTCTGCCAGGGAAGTCACATTTTTAGTAGAAGAGGTAGCATTTATTCTGGTCTGATCACTGTTAATGAGGCTGTCAACAAAATTTTCTTAGAAAAATAATTACTCTGCAAGTAAGGCCATTTAGATCTAGATATGAGTAGTAAACCTGTATTAATTTAGGATTCAGACTATTTTAATGGTTTAATATTTTTTCTTTATGGAGAGCACAATAGTGAGGTCATCTGTAATAAAGATGATAATATTGAACCTTGGTAGTTTTCCTTCCTGTAGCTATAGGACATTTATGGCTGAAATATGGTTGAGAGAGCCTTAAAACGTTGTTTTATGGCAACCTCTATGCAGTGCTATAAAGCACTTTTGGTTAATGATAAATAAACTGTGGAAGATCTATGCCTTAGTATAGGGGGGATGTGTTCTTCCCCTTCTGAGTAGCCTGACTTTTTAGCAATGTTTAGCTTATCACGATTGCATGAGCTCCAATTCAACCCTGTGGCAAGGAGATGTAATTCCAGTAGTGTTGGTGGATGCACAGGCAGGCACAGTCCTCCAAGAAACAAAGTACACATTAAAGTTTGCCATGAGAGTTCTCTGGCTCATGAATGGCTTACTATCTCAGGAATTACCTCATTAAAATATATATATATATATATATATATATATATATATATATAAAAAATTGTCCAGTTTGTCTGCAAATAATTACTTTAGAGATTTCTTCCTAAAGCTGTGAGGCTGTCACCAGTATAGTACCAAGTTTCTTCCGAGGCCATGAATAAGAAACATGATTGACTTTAATTATTTACTAAAGTATTGATTGAATTTATTAATACTAATGAAGTTGTAGAATATTATAGACATGGCTCTGTGTTGAAAAGATCAGATCAGGTTTTGAGCTAAAGCCTCTGCATGTTGTGCTGATGGATGGGGATATAAGGCTGAGCAAGCTCAGAAATAGACTGAACTACAGTTCATAACTTTCTTTTGATCACACAACTGCAAAGCTGAAGTAATTCCATCAAATTCAGAGTGAATTTAGGTCTCCTCTAAATGAGAATTATTCTAAGTTTACAAAGTATTCCAATTTTTTCCCCCTTTTTCCTCTTTAAGGATGATTGCTAATGAAGCCTAAGTCACTGCAATCCTCATATCCATTCAGTGGTAATAGTGAGCTCCCTGATGAATGGAGAAATATTCTTTTGACCCTTATGTCACAAGCTGGAGAATACTGTTCTTATTTCACAGCTTGATTACTCTCACTAAATGCTGTTTACCACTCTTTTATTTTGCAGCTGAGCCTATGGTTAGGTCCTCATGCACTTAGACCATCTCACAACACAAACCTATAACTGACTTTGGAAGTTTGCAATTACAAATAGCTAACACAGCACAGAAAAGAAAATATAGAAAGAGGGTATTGGAATTGGTTAGAGAGTATAAAGAGAATCCAAGGAGAACCCAGGCCCCTACCAATAGCCCTGTTCTAACCATTATCCCATCTTTTTCTTAACGTGTGAAGAATTGCTTCTATTCCTATCATTTGCTACAGAAGTAGAATGTGAATGAAGTAGAGTGTAGCTTGTTGCACAAGCTGCTTCTTGCTAAAGAAAAACCTTCAGGGACATGCATTGTGGCTGATAATTGTCTCAGGTATTTTGGATGAGCCAAGAATCCATTGCCTCTGGGAAGGTGAAAAATTCTAACATTAAGAAGTTCCTGGCTCAGGTGAGTATAACCCAGTGTATTTGTTTCCCTTCTGTACATTATGTCTGCATGCAATATGTGGTTCCTGTACAAGTGCTGTGTACTCTGACAGAACCAGAATGGGTTTTTATATCTCTTTTGACTAAAAAAGCTTTACTCTGATGAGCAATCATTAGGCATTCTTCAATAACTGATATATAATATTTTGGCAACTGTGATTTGCTACAGCTGCATCAGAAAGCTGACTGATGGATGGAAAGGAATCAGAGTTTGCCTCCAGATCTAAAGTTAATCAATGCTTGGAAGGTCCTTGTGCAGGAGCTGTACCTGCAGGATCCCTCTGTGGATTGGATCTTGCACCAGTTGCTCTAGAAAACATTTAGGAAAACATTTTCCCAGTGTAGAAAACCAGTTCTCACTGCAATCAGCCAGTAACTAAAACAATCAAATGACAATGTGCCCACCTAAGATTGAAGGGAGCACACAGCAGTCTTCCTGGATTATCCCAAATCCTAATTAGAAGAAAAGATCTGACACATTAGGTAGGTATTTTCTGCCTTACTTAATAAATTACTTGATTTTCTCTTAGAATAGAGTTTGCAATATTTTTTTTAAATTGTAGTAGTTTTATTTTGTGAGTCTTCAGATGCTAAAAACAAACTTTTATAAAACATCTGTCTCAGATGATAATCTGGATTTATTTGACTTTTATATGAATGCTATCCATTAAATAATGGATTTCTTTACAAATCAATAATTTTTTTCCATTTTCATAGAGCTATTCCTTTCTTTAATCACAGCTGTACATTGGGGTTTTTTTTTCTCAGATAATTTCCTCCAATTCACATTTTCATTTCTTTTTTTATTGTTGTATTTGAAGCCCTGAATATGTGTCTTGTAAAGTGCAATTCTTTACTAAGTGTATAAACAGTGAACAGTGAGTAAAGGGAATGTATTGAGCAACATACTTCAAACCCATGGTTTTAATTAGCCAGGGACAGGATTTAGCAAGTCACAGCATTTATTTAAACAGTCTTGACACAGCTCAAGACAGCAACAGCAAATTTAACACTTAAGGCCATATTAACAAACACAGATGGTTTCAGAGCCTCTCTTTAGAGTGATACTGTTGATTAGATGAAGCAGAGCACTTGGAAACTTTTTTGAAATAACTTCTAGCTGCAAGTTGCAGGATTTAGCTGTGAGTTATGTCCACTATATTCTCTCCATGCAAATGCCTTGATTAGTTTTATATATCACTGTGACCCATCACTGATTATTTGGTGTTCAGATTTTTTGCTGCTGCTTTGTCTTTATGAAACAGTTTATGCTGCCTGTAATAACTGTATTGTAATATGGTTTATTTTCTTTTTCACTCAGTGAAAATATCTAAAATGTGAACCTTTTGTGTTTAAGAATGGGATCTTTTCTTGCTTTAAAGCTGTGGGCCAAGAAGTACATTTTCAGCAGCATGTGTAGCTGAGTGAACATACAGCTCCTATTAGTGTTGATTGGAGCTGCATATTCTACTTTGCTCCTAAAATGGTTAAATAGTTATGCCTAGCTGTTAAAGAGACAGTAGAACATGGCATTTGAAGCTTCAGAGCAGTGCCAGAACTTCTGGCATGGAATAAAACCTTAATGTTCAAGCGGTTTTAGGCTTTATGTCTAACTTACACTTACAGACTTCTATTTTTTCTGTGCCTGTGCTGCTTTACTCACACCCATTTGTGATGTTCACTGCTTAATTATGTTACTGGCTTGGATTCCCTGCCCATGAGGAGATATTCAGTGGGTGTGCTTTGCTCTTGACACTTTTGCTTTGCTGTTCTCTATATCTAAACTATTGTTTTAGCTGAGGCCTGATGGGGCTAAAAACCAGCGGTGAGCACTGTGTCTGTAAGATACTGAATGAGATTTGACTGTGTGCTACCTGAAGAATAACTCCTTAATTAAATGAGAGCTCTTTATTGTCCCTAGGTGTGTTCTGTGTCCCAGGTACCTCCAGAAACATTTAAAGCTGTGCATATTACGGAAATAAAACTGTGGAGTCTCCATTATACTTAGAATGACATCACTAAATAAAGAGGAAGAGGTGATATCATAACCATTTTTCATTAAGTAAAAGTTGGAAGTGAAATATTTGAGTAAGACTGTGTATAAAAGTATCTCAAATCAGAGTGATTCTTAAAAAATCACTCTAATTTGGTCTTTTATTGTGTGCCTCTGAGGTGCTTTTCAAATCTGTGTGGTTGCTTTTTGGCAAGGAGACAGAAGAATTTGAGGTTTCTCAGGTGCCTGAGCAGTGAGTTTTTAATTTCTTAAACTTGAAAGGATTTCAAATATTGTTTTATACTTTGAATTTTCTAGCCTTAGCAACATATGTCTATGTATAAATATGCACATACATACACATATATGGATAAAATTCCCCAAATACAAACCTCCTTTACCTTTCCTTGAAATTACTCACGTCTGAAAATGCTTTTGGGTCTGTAGTTGGTTTTATTCATGCTGAGAATTTAATTCCTGTCTTTTTTCAGATTCTCTTCTCATTTTTCCATTGCTCTTTTCTTACTTCATCACTAAACCCAACATGCTGCAAATGCAAATATCTCTAAGTGCAGAACCAGTTTGCTCAAAGATCCATTATGATCAGCAAAGGCAGACAGAGGAATTTGTGGGGAATGAGATGTACCTGGAGACAGTGTGGTTGTGTCTAGGGAGTGGAGGGGACAAGGAAGAAATGAACTACCAGCTGGAGCATATGAAAGAGGAAAAAATCCTAAAAAATCCGGAAAGCTCCTACATGACAAATAGAAGGAAAAGATTCTCCTGTTGGCATTTGGGTGTTCTGTCAAGTGAGCAGTGCATGAGTTGCTTTGGCTTAGATCTTGGACCCCAACTGATGTTTACTCTGCAGATAGCAACCCGGTTGGTCTTCTAAAAATAGCTCTTTCAGATTGCAAATATGCAGATTGCACCAGCCCAGCAGAACATATGAGATCAAGATGTGGAAGAAATGATGAAAAGCCTATGTAACACTTTCTTTTTTTTTTTTTTTTATCTCCCCCTCCATAATTTGCTCTCTGGTAACGTTTCAATTACTGCTTGGTGACATTTTGGGAGCTGACACACGATTTCAGTCTCATTTTTCCCTTCCCTTTGCCTATTTCCCACCTGTATAAGCCACTGCTCATTTTCATGCAGAGTCCTGCATGAGGGAGCCCATTTATTTTGTCTCTCCCCCATGGTGTTTCTTGTTTCCCATTTCCTGTTTGTTGATTTTGAAGTATCTACCAGTTTGCTTTCTGGTAGTGTTTGTGGCTTTGGCTGTCTGCTCTGGGCCTGTGTACCTACATGGAAGTCAACAAACAAAAAGCAAACTTTGCCTTGAAAGCCAAGTGCTTGGGGGTGGATTTGTCACCTACTGAATGGCTATGTAAAATAGAAAAGGGAGATCTGTCAGTTTTGGTTGCAAGTTGAAAACCAATGTGAAATGAGTTAATTTTTCTCTGCCACAGTTAGGGACCTATGCTACTGCTGTGCATCATATACACTGTGGAAGTGCCAGCACTCTCTAGGTTGATGGGCTCTTTAGTGCATGTTAACTTGTTTTCCTTTGGCTTCTTGCTGACTATTTTTTTTTTTTTTAAGAAAACAAATGTACTTATTGGCATTTTGTTTTAGGCTTCACTTGAGATTTTCCCTTTTGATATGAAACATTTGTCTTCTATGTCCACTTGCTGTAATGGTTAAACACATAATCATGGTGTGCAAACCAGACTGAGGGTACAAAGCTGGTTAGTCTGAGATACTGCCCAACCAAAGGCACTGGAAGAGGTGGTCAGCTAAGGCCAGCACTGGGGAGTTTGTAGTTACCTGTTTTTGCCACATGTAACTATGCTCTGAGGTAAAGAGTGCTTTGTCTCTGCTGAACAGAAAGTAGAAATTCAGAAATCATGGTTGTAAGAGACCTACTAGAGGAAGAAGGAAAGAAGCACAAAGTAGCTGTGAAGACCAGCTTGCAATGGGTTATTTAAAGAAATAATTTTTGCCACTCTAATGTATTAAATTACAGTAATTTCACAATCATAAACTGCATCATTTTGACTAAAATTTTGGTCCGAACCCAGAAGTGTGGCTTATACTCCGGAGCGGCCAATGTATGTACAAAGTTCAGAAATTTGCCAACCCGGAAGTGTGAGCCCACAGCAGCCCTGAGCCGAGCCAGTAAACCCCACAATCCCGCAATTCTGTTACTAGTTGGCAACTTTGTGAAAGTTGCACGCGGATCCTCGCTGTGAATGAAAATGCGGCTAATAATCAGGTGCGGCTCATAATCGTGAAATTACTGTACTTTGTTCTCAAACTAATAAGGGCAGTGTGACTGTATTTTTCTCCACAGATCTGACATTTTTCTGGTTTTCTTTGTTGTCCTGTTCCACTAAACTCCTGGAGAGAGCTGTTCAAGTCAGGTCAGGCACTTGCTTGCCCTCATATGAGTATCTGAAATGCCTTTTTACTCTTCCCATGCTTATGCTGCGGTGCTGCTGTGATCACAGCTGCCTTTTCTTATCCCAGATAACCTGCCCTTTGCTGAAAGGGAACTGAATTGTAAGAGCTGCTCCTCAGGCTGATTTAAGTATCCTCTTTCCAAGGATGTGAGTAATTGTTCTGCACAGGCATTAGCTGTTGGATGGCAGCTTTCTGCCTGGTTTGGTGAGAGGCAGTTGTGAAGCAAATAGTAGGTGATACTTTAGCTCTGGCATTGAGAGGAGATCATTGCCAATATGGCAATAGAAATACCTAAATCATACATGATGATTTAATGCTTTGCTTCCTTTCCAAATCCAGCCTACACATGCCCAGCTCAGTTTTGAAGTTATACTATGAAAGTGACTCTCTTAATGGTTCTTAAAGTTTCTCCCAAGTTGTGACAAAGTCAGCAGCAGAGGCATTATTCTCCACTTGGCATTCCTTTCATGTCAGTAGCAAACGTTTGTAAAAGCTGGATGTACTCTGCCTTTTATTTTGCATTATGCTCTCTCTCTGTTTCTGACTGAGGCTGGCAAAAGTTCTTGACAGGACTGCCATAATGTAATAGAACTAAAAAATAGATGAAAAATAAGAATGATGGTATTCAGTTACAAAATAATCTCTCCTATGATTATTCCAGTCTAAGAAAGTCTGCCTGTTAGCAAGGTTTTCTGAGTCAGACTGTACCTTTGTTCCTCATTGTACCAGAGCTAATGGTAATTGTTGGTGATAAAATACACTGTTTGTGGTGTAACAACTTGGGCTGAAGGAACTTAGAACTGAGTGCACAGAGTTATTTTATCACTGGGGCCCCACTTCTTATGACTAGGAATTAAATCTTCTCAAAATTCTGGGCCCAGCAAGGCCATTATTCTATTTCACAAAATCAGCATAAGACTGTTCAAAACCTTTTCACTGCAGCTCATCCCTGAAAGTTTCCAAGTTTCTAATTTGCTTGAGACTGAATCTGAAGCAGTTCCTGTGCTGCAGGACAGACACATGGCACACACAAATCCACTGATTAAGGGCTGCAGGTTTTGGTCACATAGAATCACTTGACACTCCAGAAAAAGGGGGGGAAAAAAGTAGAGATTGGCTTGGGGAAACATAAGCCTAGAACTGCTGCATAACTTGTTGGATGCACAAACTGTTGCTCATATTTATACTCTGTTGTAAAACCAAAATGAAACAAAATATTGATGGTTATAGTAGGAAGAATTGGGAAGTCATCAAATCATAATTAGAGTGACAGGAAAGAGTTTATACTCATTATTTGCTAAAACAAAACAGATAAGTAGTTATTGATTAAAGGGTTGAGTGCTTAATAGCAATTTATAAATCCAGGACTCAAAAGATAATGTTTGTTTTACTGCTTTTAATTATTTAACATGCAGTGACATTTCTGTTTTGCCAACAGCAGCACAATAGGTCCCTAATGAACTGAACTGAGTTACTAATAATTAAGCCATCATGTAAGGGGTGCAGCATGTTATTAGATTAACATTCTTAAACAGTCATTCTTTTGTTTTTTAAAGAAAACTCTTTGAGAGTCCCAAACCAACTAGACATCAGCCTGCTTGAAAAAGCAAAGTATATTTATGGCTGATGCTTGCAGGCTCCTTGAAATACTGATAAAAAAGCACCCTGAAGTTATTAATAGGACTTTGATGAAAGTTTGGTTTCAGTACTTCCAACTCTAGCCTATAAACAAATAGAAATTGATTGACTGATGGGAATGTTGGTCAAGCTTTTTCCTTTCTCTAGCTGACTTCTCACTCTGTGATTATGGTCATTTTAAATGACAAAGGCTTGCAGTGCAATAAAAAACTGGTTTATATGGTTTCTTGAAGGGCAGTATTGGAAGGCAGTGGACTTGCTGAAGAATTTTGTTCACCAGGGAACAGAGTGCATTAGCTTGTGTAAAGAGCAGGATGGTGACAAAAGAAAACTCTAGTCTAATACCTACAAGTAAAATCTGGTTGTTTGGCTTTTTTTTCCTGGTAGAACTGAATATTTGTTCTTGTACTGTAGCTTCAAAAAGATATGGAAGAAATAAACAGGTTGTTGAAAGGGAAAACAAGAATAATTGAAGTTATTGAACAAGAGTAATATGGAAAGAGATGGAAAAAGCTAAACCTTTTTATTTCAGAGCAGAATGAATAAGAACAGATAGGACAAAGGGATCAGAAGAGATCAGATCTGTGTTATAGAGAAGGTAGATCAGGAAAACTACTCTCTCTTTTTCTTAATGCTAAAAAAAGAAAATACTCAACAGAACAATAAGAATGCAAACTCAAAAGGGAAAACAAATATACTTTCAACTCTGATCCCTGGCAGAATTCCTTGATAAAAGGTGCCACTGAATTGCAGAAATTAGTAAGATTCTTTTTTTTTTTTAAATGGACTGTTAACCTTAAGAAATATTCCAAACTTGCTGATAATACCACTTTCAAAGTTCCTCTCTTTCTCTGAGTTTTTATTCAAAATTCATCTAGCTATTGGCAAAAACTTGATTTTTAGATTACTCAATAGCAAGGCTTCACTGGGAAGGCTGTGTCAGAGGGTGGGGAAGGGCAGAGAGGGCACACTGCTTTTCTTGTTTTTGATGTCTCCTGCCTTCTCCATCAAGCTGAGAAATTCAGATGAGCCTGAAGTGAACAGTCTGATCAGTACTGCTCATCCCCAAAAGCTGAGATGTGCAAGTGTCTGAGGAGGGGACTGTTCTTGCTGGTGTGGGTAAGGACTTGCTGGAAGTGTATGGAACGTGGTAAAGCTGACCACTAGGTTTTCTAGATGATCTCTTACTTTGCTGAGAAACTTTCACAGCTAAGCAAATGAGGGCTTTGTTTGTATTTAAAATTAATCTAGATTCAGTAAATGAGTTTGAGGAGTTAATGTAGCAGGCAAAATGTGACTAGGATGCAAGAATCTACACAGAGCTGTAAGGAGAGATCAAATGTACCTTGGACTAGGACTGGTATTTTTTGCTTCACCAAATTTTGCCCTGCTTGTAAAAAATAAACCTTTGTCTCCTTTTCTTTTTTGTCAAATGAAAGGGTAGACAAATGTTTCTGTCTGCCTCCACAGCTGAAGCCTCTCTAGTCATTATTCTTATGAGTAAATGTTATCTGATCTACTTCAGGCTGAAGTCCTCCACTGGTTGGCACTAGATATGACTTTTGGTCAGTATTTTTGAGTGTTCACATCCTTTTGGGGGAGAAGAATCTTAAATATCTGCTATGGCTATTTCAAAGAATTGAGTTCCCCAAGTTGGTACCTTCATTTGTAGGGCTGTTAGCTTGTCATCAAACATGGAAACTTTTTGTTTTCCATTATTCCTGTAAACCTGTAAACCATTATTCCTGCTGAGGTCTGTATGTGAAACATCTCATCAGTTTGAGGCTCTTAGAACTGTATATTGATCCTTGCCTGGTTTTTGGCAGCAGACAGGTCATGTCTTGAAGAGGCTTCAGGTAGTGGTGCTTCCCATCTGTGTCAATATGAAATTAATGAAAGTATCTTACAATGTTTTGCAGGTGAAAATTTTTGTTGTACTCCATATGCATGTCTGGGTAAACTTTGACTTCTCCCCAAATATATTGAATATTTGTTTTAAGCAGTCTGAAGTCATTCACAGGTGCTCAGTTTAATGCTGCTTTACTTTAGATCCATGATTTACCTTCATTCTGACATTACTGGGAAGTCTTAGTGGAGGTGCTTTCCCAATGTCTGCTCCCTGGCAAACAGGCTGAGGAGCTGCCTGCAGAACAATCTCCTTGCTGTAAATATGCACAGA
The DNA here is from genome assembly GCF_009819885.2 of Catharus ustulatus. Taxonomy (NCBI): domain Eukaryota; kingdom Metazoa; phylum Chordata; class Aves; order Passeriformes; family Turdidae; genus Catharus; species Catharus ustulatus. Next base: position 51,062,034 of record NC_046226.1, on the reverse strand, counting down.
CTGCATTTGCATCAAAGACAAACCAGCCACAGGCATCATACACTGCATTTCATATTATAAATCCCTATTGTATTAGAAGAAACATGAAAATCAAAGTGTTTTTTTGCAACACTAGTAGTTGATAACAATGCTTATTTGAAATTTTCATTGCAAAGCATTTTCAGAAATGGTTATTAGGAGCTTAATTTTGTTCCCAATAAAGCAGATGTTGCTAGCTTGTAGTTTTCCTGGTCTAGGAGATTGGGAAAACTCATCCTAAAAATTATCTTTAAATGGTCCTCCAGGCTTGGTCCAAATCAGAGAGTAGCAATTACCTTGTCCTTGAGCAGATGTTTCACAAAAACTGGGACGTAATTTTACAACAGAGTAGACTGAGGATAAACCTTTTCCAGATTTGTCTGTGTTTTTTTTCAAGCAGTCAGTCAAATTCCTTCCAAAATGTTTGCTTTTACTCATGAATGTCCTGGATATCCTTGGAAATGGTGTTGGTGGCTCCACAGTGCTGGTGTTGATGCTGCTGAGAGCGAGTCAGTGCAGCCCCTGCTGTGAATCTGACCAGTGTAGGTGCAGAGGGAAGCTGTATGAGAAATGCACCGTGCAAAAAGCACCTTCTTTTGAAGAATTTTTACTTTGTGAAATGCAGAGTGATGAGGGCTCTTATTTCCTACTGCTGCTGGACACAAAATGCAGAGTATTTCCATGGCTGCTGCCAGTTCCCTACAGCACTGTGGGGATGGGACAGCCCAGGGAGTTCCTAGATCGTGGAATTATGGAATGGCTTGGGTTGGAAAGAACCATAAATTCCTCTCATTCCAACCCCTGCCATGAGCAGAGACACCTTCCACCAGACCAGGCTGCCCAAAGTCCCATCCAACCTGGCCCTGAGCAATTCCAGGGATGGAAAGCCCACAACCTTTCTGAGCAACCTGTGCCAGTATCTTACATCCTCAAAGGAAGGGGTTTCTTCCTAATATCTCACATCAGAATCTCCATAAACTAACTTAGACTGAATTGTTGAGGAGGTATTTTTACAAATGTTCATGTGATTCACTTCTCCCTATTTATATATTATGTTGCTTCTGGAAATCTGGGGAGTCTGAAGAAAAGCAGTGCATGGGAGAGCTTCAACCCACTTCTGCAAATTCGTGAAGCTCTGCTGGTACTGTGAATCTCAGCACAGAATCTTTTGAAATTTTCTCATCTGTCAAGAATATGCTATTTCATTTAAACTATGAAAAGTCTAAATAGATTCCATAATTTAGTAAATATTTTGTCTTCTGACAGCTCCTCTTTTTCTTCTACATTTTATATTTAAAAGAATTTTTTCCTTCTCCTTGATGTGATATTTGGGTGAGTCTTACAACTGGCAAAAGAAGTAATTTGGGAAAAGAGTTAGATTTCCTTACAGTAATGATTTCCCAAATCTTTCTTTTTTATTTCCTTTTTATTTGTCAAGTAGGTATTCATTTTAGGGAACTAATCTGAATATTTGGTAGTGCCTGGTTGGTCTGGGGCTCTTGGATTTGGGCCCCTTCTGAATATGAATGCAAAGCTAAAAAAAGTCGTGTTGAATCTTTTAGTGTTGTGATGAATCAGAAGGTTCAGAAAAAGTTCACTTTATTTTTTACCTTGTAGAAATGTGATTAGCCAGAAACTGTGCTTTCAGAACCTGCAAACATTTATTTGCCAGCATCAGGATGAGGCTCAGAGTTCCAATGAAAACAACTTTTTGTCTGCTAATGTAATGGGTGCTTATTTTCTCTGCATCTTCAAGTTCCTTGGGAAAGCATCAGGGTTTCATTGTAAATCCATTATGTTTCCCTTGGTCAGAAATTATAAATGACAACTAGTCCCAAGGTAAAGAAAAGAAAGTATTATTTTGTAGAGTAAAAAGGGGTTAAATCACTTTTTATCATGACTGTCCTCCTGGTTATGACATATTCAATGTATTATTTAGTTTAAGTGCATGATTAAGATAGAACTGGGGTACTTCTGGGGAGCATTTTCACAGATGTTATACTTACAGTACCTCGTTCTGTGCTACAGAAGAAAGAAAAATGACATGTCCCTTTGTGAACCTATCCTTGTAAAATTAGGTTATAGATTATATAGTGGTGTGAGATCCTCTAAGAATTTCTGGGTCAGAGGTACTTTGTTTTCTTTCTTTTATACAGCAAAACCCTTGTATCTTTATTAAAAATTTATTTGCTGTCAATAATTAAATGCTTATTATTTGATCTTTAATGGGGTCATGATTCCCATATTCCCATATTAATGAAATAATGCAGAAGTAAAAAATGCCTTTCAGTTGGAAAAAAGTACTTATTATTCTTTCTTTGTTCTGAGTAAAATAGTTTATCTTAAATCAAAAATTTAAAAAAAAGCATTTTCTTTAATCTTAGAATTAAATTAGTGCTAATTAGTTCTATTTTCTCTACAACATTCAAATGCTAAAGTCTTAGTCATTTATTCAGAGTATTAATAGTGCCCTTTGGCTGTAATCAAGATAATCTTCAATTAAAAGCAATGCAGTTAACTGAGTTGCATTAACAGTTATTGTTCTCAAATCACAGGGTTAAGAACACAAATCCTGTGTGTTTTCAGCACGGGTGCATTGCAGGGGTGTGGGAGGATGCAGGGACCTGTCATCCACATGGTTAAACTAAAAAGCACCAACCCACAACGTTCACCGATGAAGCTCTTCAAACAAAGCTTTTCTCAGAGGTGGTGATGTAAACAGAATCCAAGGATGCTGCAGCAAGCTAAAAACACTTTTTGGATTTGGTCAATGCTCATGGGGTCTCCCCCTGCACAACCCTCCCCCTGCACTTTTTACTGAAAACTCTGTAAACTTCTGCTTGATATTCACAGCTGTTGTCCTCCTTTGTGAAGAGTTAGGAGCACTTGTCAGTCTGCAATAAATCATCTTATTTTATTAATGCTTTTTTTTTTAGTTCAGAAAATTTATTATATGCAATAATAGTGGATTTCAACTGAAAATAGAAGTATTTCTTTCAAATTTCTTAGTGTAGCCAATGTGAAGAAATTGTGGTCCCATAGAAACAGGGGAAAGAAAAGTGTTCTCATCCATGCTCATAGAACAGCTCTTTCTAGTTTGAAATGCTAGGCACAGAATATGGGAAAATTCCCTTAACATTGCTGTGTTTGCAAACAAAAACCACAAACATCTTGAGCAAACAAAACCAATAAGGGGAACTGTACTACTTGTAGCAGATTACCACTCCAATAGTAAAAACAGTCTGTGGCTCTGTCTGAGTAAAAGTTAACAACAGTTGGTGAGACAAAACATTGAGTTGCAGAAATATTCTCACTGTATTTCTGCACGCACCTGCCAAAAGCATTTCTGTAAATTCCAGCCAGAGCAGAAAGCTCTGGGCACTTTAAGTGGGCTCCAGTATCTGGGACTTTACATCAGTTTTTAACACTTAAAATGACCTACCAAATTAAAATCTCTGTTTATTATGTTGTCGCTATGATTTTGGTTTTTTTTAAGATTAACGTGTTACTGATCAGCAGAGTATGATGGTGGATTTTCTGTGTTGCTGCCCATGTCATAACTGGGCAGAAACTGCCAGTGAACCAAATTTAAAGAGGTTTTCAGGATTTAAAAATCTGTTTTCTCATAGTGTAAATGCAAGCACAGATTTTCTTTGAACTAGCATTTGTATTCTATGGAGCAAATACCCCTTTTTGAGTTTCAAAATGCTGGCACAGACATCGTGTATTGACACTGAGGCAATAAATCAAAAGGGATGGACAAAGATATGAAATTGTACCTTTCAGGAAGAACATTGTGTCTGTACATGCAAAAATAATTGCTTTCTTGGAATGTGACAAAAGAAAATTGAATATAAAATAGAGTGTTAACAGACAAAAAAATCTAATTTTTAGAGTATTCTTTTTCATCCTTAGTCAGGAGGATTTCCTGAGGAGTCATATATCTTTGGTACAAAAGGTAGGTAGATAGGTTGGTACAGATGAATACTTTCCTCCTCACAGGAAAATTAAAATCTCCTAAACTTTTCCAGAATGTTGCAATCGTTGTCCCAGAACGTGGCTGGGACAAACCAGCCCAAAACACCAAGTCCCACTGTCAGATTTTTCTGTGATTTAGATGAGGCCAAATAATTAGCTGGAAAATTTCTGTAGGGTTTTATGTCTGCAGAAGTCTTTTACAGAATTTGGGATGCAGAAGTAAAGTACCCTAATTTTACCCTATGGCGAGTATGTTGCTTTCCTCTTTCTTCTGTCTGTATGGTAGGTAGAAATTTTAGCAGCCAGATTTCCTGACACTCCTGTGTACTTAGAGGAAATGACATGAAGAAGATTTTTTGCTAGTTCTGAGGGTTTATTTACATTTTTAGGTGTTTCTGGAGGACAGGGTACCTGTGTATTTGTAGGGTGGAGGGACGGGATTAATTTGTGGGTGTGATTTTTTTTGAGAGAGGGAACCTGAATTCCTCTCCTGAATTATGGAATCTCTTAATGTTAAGGAAAAAAAGTAGATTGAGCTTGAAGACAGAAATATGGTAGGATAAATTGTGATCCCAGGCACTGAGAATCCCTCAGCAATCAAGACTGGTCTGTGTATCTCAGTGAACCTTGGATTATTCTTTATGATATATGTGATATATGGTGCTTCTTAGTCCCAGCTCTTTCTATGAATTATTATGGTGCACAGAACAAATATCTCTTCATTTACCAAGATGCAACACTAGGTAAGGAAAATGATCTTTAGTATCATTGGATCTATCTAAAAAAGATTGCCAAAATTCTTCCAAATCTTGTTGGGAAAATTTTTAAAATGTGATTCTGTTTTTTTTTTTTTTTTTCTCTTTCTTCAGCATTTTGGTTTTTCATATCTCCCCACACAACCTACTGCTCAGATACACTTTTTATATGAGTACCTTATTTGCCACTTTTCTTTATTAGCCAGAAGGAAATATTAAAATGTCAGCCTGAAAGCTGTGACATTGTAAGGCTAGTCAGTCTGACTAGCTGATCTGAGTCATTATATATATAAAAAAGAGAAAGCCAGCTAAAAAAAGCCTTTTTTTGGCCCTAATCACGTTGTGAAAAGAATGAGGAAAAAGTGTTTTGTGTCACAAATCTCCAGGACCTGAAAATATAAAATTCAAAGTTCATTCTCTACAAAGAAATGAGGAAAAGAACCAAAGAGCTCCACCAACCCCTGAAGCTCTACTTTCAATTAATAGAGCTGTACATTAACTCCTCTGATGTTATTACATTATGAAATTCACAGTAAATTAAAGCAAAACCTGCTCTTCATTGGATTTTTAGTCTAATTTGAAATCAGAAATGAATTAGAAATGTTTACATGTATGCAGAAAAGGTAATTTAGTTTTGGTAGCTCACAAAAGACTGCAGAAAACCTGCTCCTGTCCCTGGGTGTGGGATCTTGTGGCTGTGCCCAGCTGATGATCTTCAGCAGCTTCACCTGGAATTTCTGGAAAAAGCAAAGAAAATCTTGCAGGGCAACATCATTCTCCACTTCCACTTTACTTTAGGGGAAGGATCTCTCCCTAGCAAGTTACTAATATTTTTTTTGATGTTTCAGGGTGTGGTTTAAGTGAGAGGGAAACAATCATTTCCCAGGTATAGTTAGTGATGTGCAAGAGTTTGTCTCCAAACATTTCAGGAATTTGATTGACGAAATGAAATATGGTCCTGACGTCAATTTACTGAGATTACTTTTTAATGAATACGACTTTAAAAGCATATGCAAAATTAAGATCAGTCACTAAAAATGCATTTGGATGTGACATTTAAAGAATGATATACATAATGTATTGGAAATTAACTTTTATAATCTACAGAAAATGATTCTTGTTGCTGGCTCTCGTAATTTGTGAGAACTTTGGCAATGAAATTATTAGTTACAAGCAAAGGAAAACTGAATTATGTATTTTGTATTAATATTGTCTGTGTGCCAGATGCTGACCTCTTAAAATATTAGTGCACATGGTTAGTGACTTATTTTACAGTCAAATCCTACTTATCTCCTACATGCAACTTCTCTCTGAAGTTAAGGAAAGGGTATATCTTGCAAAAATAGATTTGTCCAGAATTTTCCTAGAATAATGTGCTGTTATTCTTAAAGATCATTCTGGATTTGTACTCTGTTTTCTTTCTTTAGATTAATGCTATTCCTAGTGAAGGCAACAAAAAAGTTCACAATGACTGTAATGACAAATTAAAAAGTCCTTTGACTAGAATTATATATATATATATATACACACAGATACATATAAAACTTCATTCAGGATATATTAATTTATACTATTTTTATTTGCTTTGAGTCTTTCGATGATGTTTTGGTAAAACACAAAATATAAAACTTGAATCAACAGCTGAAAAAACTGTTTTAGTTTTCTGCTTTTGAAAAGCAGAGGAATATTGACAGTAGCATTTCAGTGTCTAAATAGTTATCAGGAGTATCCTGAATTCTCCCTGTAGCTGTCAGGTGAAGAGCAAGAGGAAATTGGCTTAGTTTGTAGAAAGAGAATATCTCAATTCTGAAAAAAAATAGAAATCTCACTGTACTGATACCTAAGCAGGTAAATAAGTTTCCCAAAAGGAAAAAAATGAACTGATTTTAAAGAGCTGTTAGCTTTCCCTGCTGAATGTTTATTGAATACAAATGGCTCTATCTCAGATCATGGTCTTAGACAAAGTGATCTACTGAGCTCCTTTTCATCCCTGCAACTGTTTGACTTAATGAGTGCAGGAATTTATCAGCAAAAAGGTTATATGTTCTTATTCTTTTAACCAGGTTTGTGATTCTGTGGGAGAAATCTTTCTTCTGTTTTGCTGTCTTCTCCCCCATTTATATTTTGAAGGTGATGGCAACAGTTTCACAGCTTTCTTTTGGTGGTGATTTGTCATTTAAAGAAATACCACAGTGTGTGTTTGACTTTCTGATATTCCATGAGTCACTGTGCTCAAGAAGTCATTGTAATACACACACTTGTACTCTGCTAGCAGTAATTGCCTTCATCTCATCTATTACCTCCAATTTCCCTTAAAATGCCAAAAATGCCTTGTGTTTCGTGAGACAAAACATATGGACTGCACAGAGTTTAATCTTCTCATTGGCAAGAGGAGTAGGTGGAGGCATGGTGGCTGCAAGGACAGTCTGTGTTATTGCAACCTGTTTCTTTTCAGAATGAAAACAGGGTGAAGGTTTTCCTGCCCAAATCTTAGCTGAAAAATTGATCCAAATATAAGCTTGACCTTCTTTCCACAAAGAAAGAATGGGAGAATGATGCAAATGTTCTCTACCAGTAGTTGGGCTGCTCTTTAAGTTGTCTACTTTTTGCAATAAGAATACCCAGATGAACAGAAGAGCTCTGCATAGCTCAATAAAAGTGACTTTATCTCAGTGCTTTTGAGAGCTCTGTGTCTGCTCTAACCACATTGAATAAAACGGGAAAAATCTAATTTTGTATGTAAAAGTAGAATGCTTTCCAAAGGAAAATAAATGAGGGGGTGGGTGAGCCAGTAACCTTAGCATAAAGCAACTCATGCATTATTAATCTAATTTCCTATAAAGTTTGAACAAAAAGCATGTTGAGACATTACTCTGTGTTCCTTGTTAGGCTGTGTTCATAATGCCCTCTCCCATTTTATGTAATATATTCTTCAGCCTAAATAAGATATTCTTGAAGCCTCAGGATTTTCATGCCTTCAAAGATCTCTGTTTTACTTCTAAATATTATAGATTTTGATGCACAAGAGGCTTTAAGTTTGGTACCTCAAAGGCTGTTCACCCTTTTAGGTAACCCCCAAGTTGGCTTTCATATTTGCTTATTACCCGAAATTCTTCACAAGAAGCTTCAGCCTGTTTTACAATTAAAGGCTTTGATCATATTTACTGTAGCTACGTAAAATATTTCTGCATGAATGTTACATGAGTTCAATTTCCGTATTAGACGAGGAGCTTACCTGATATTGAGTGTCTGCGTGAATCTTTTTCTAACATAATTATTAAACCTAAACATTGCCCTTCTCCTCAGCAACCACAGGCAAGAGGGAGCTGCTCCTGTGAGCTATCCCAGTTTGCTCACTTTGAACAAGTTGCAGGGCTGGACCCCAGGACTCTGGGCTCAGATGCTGTAGCATTTCCATTTCTAAATAATCAGGAGTTTTTATGGTTGTAGCTTTTTTATTTTGGGTATACCGTGTGTCTGGAATTGTTTGGAAGTTTTTTTCAAATGTACACGAGCTTTAAGCTCTGGTGCTGTGAGCAGCAGAACACACTGACCAGCATACTCATGAACAGCACATAAATTTGTTAAAAACATGCCATGTTGCATGCCAGTTTCCAATTCCTCCTTTCAGCATGTTCTCAAAATTTTTGTTAAACTTAGGTTTATTTGCTTGTTCAGAAGAAAATTCAGAAGAAATACCTTGAGAAATACTGAGGTATGGTGAATTTAACTGTGTTTTTGCTTTGTTTGCATAAGAAAATTACCGGATGCACAATGTACCACATAAAGCACAGTTCTGGCATAGATCACTTCTGAGAGCATTGTGTCCTTTTTTGTAAGAGATATACTTGACCAAAACTTTAATTGATTCCTGCTTTAAAATTCAATAAGCAGTACTTCAATGACAGCTCCTAAGAGCCCACCTTTTTAAATCTCAATATAGTTGTTATGTTATCTTTTGTTCACTCTGTCTTCCTGAATGTTAAGATGTAAGTTAGTTTTTGAAGCTGCATTCACCAGTGGGCTACAACATGAACTTTATGCAGCTAAAAATTTGGGAGCTACTTAGTCTGTTCCATTTGGAAGTGTAGTGAATTTGATCAGAATATCAAACCCAAGTGATGCACTGTGCAATTTCTCACCACCCACCTGCCAGTCCCTGAGCAATCCCCTCCCAGCTGTGCCCCCTCCCAGCTCCTTGGCCCCTCACTGGCATGAGCTGCAAACTCTTAGAGTAAGCAGCAACTCAAACCTCAGTGTGTTACCAACATTGCTGTTATCCTAAATCCAAAACTCGGCTGTACCAACTGCTTGGAAGAAAAGTAACTGTGTCCCAGATGAAACAAGGACACAGAGCTGGGATTTTAATGTTTACCCTTGAATCTCAAAAATGCAAGAGATTTTCAACACTAGCAAATTAGTTATCGGGAGGCAGAATCTTTCAAATTTCCTCATTTTTATGTGATTTTCTTATATCAGTCCTTTCACTGACTTTGCCAGTTCCTCCTTTATATGTTATACTTCAGGAGTGAACAAGTCTAGCCTTAAATTTGATCTCATCTTCATTCCTAGGACTGATATTGTCATTTATTTTTTTCCCAATTATTATTTTTTTTAATGCAGCTTTTTTAATGCAGAGCATTCCTCCTCATCTCCTACACTGTGTCTTGTAAGCAGATTCAATCTTTCAATTTGGAATTCTCCCAGAAGCAGATGACATTGGTCTTCTGTATCATACGATTCTTGCTCATATTACTGGTCATATTTCTCCTATGAAAAGTCTCCTGATTAATTCTTCTCATTAGTCAACTTGGTAAACAAATTACTGCAGGGAGCTTAAAAGCTTGGGTTGAAAGTCAGAAGAGAAGAAAAAGATATCTTGTTTGCAAGTCACTATTTTCCCTTGGAAATATCTGCTCTTCTATCAGGTTGTCATTTGAGGCTGCTAGAAGTTTTTATTACTCAGGGTTAATTGCCTCTGGCACAATAATCTCAGATTTCTCTGGAGAATTACTGATAGCACACATTTTCCTTCTGAAATAAAATTACTTTCCTGTCATGAGAAATGTGTCAACTTTTTTAGCACTTCTTTAAAAAAAGTAGGATAAATGGCATTAGGACCAGTATTCCTCTGCCTCCTAGTTCTGTTTTTTCAGCTCTCCTAAGGATATTTTTTCTGTTTCTAGGTAAAACGTGTCCAGTTTGACATGCCAGTGGAAACTGCCATACATTAGTCCAATAAATAGAACTAGTTGCTTTCCTGGGTGACTGGTCTTCAGCTTGTATGTGTATGTGAACACTGCAGTGCAAAAAGGCCTTGGATTGCTTTTAATTCATCTGTTTGCACAGTTCAGACATAGATCATCTTTCTGGATATCATGCAATCAGGAGTGCTTTTTAGCAAATGTCTGTATCCTATAGTGCTTTTCTTGCTGTGCATTAGGTCACTGAAAGCCTCCTGGAAGTAGAAATCTATAACCCAACTGCTTGCAAATCTTCCCAAATAGTGCATCTTAAATATATCACTGTGATGTGGCAGGTAAGGATAATATATCAGTGTAAGCAATTTTTGTTCTGGAAATACTCCTCCTGAAAGGTGATATTTTTGTCAGCCAGTGACTCTTTCATTGGTTGGGCTGTAATTCTGAAATTTCTACTTCTGTGCTCCTGCAAGGAAAGGAAATGTGAGGCCGTCAGGATCCCAGGGCTGGCAGCAGTGAGGAGGATCCATCTTTTGATTGACTGTGGCGTCTGCCAGAGCCCTGTGCTCACAATTCCAGAGCATGTGGAGGGCAGGATAGAGTTGTCACTGACATCCCCATCATATTTGCAATTAGTAAACATGCTTCTTGCGCGTTCCAATGATTTAGGAATGGGAAAATATATTTTGCCTTTGAACAAAAGCCACTGAAGATTTTCTGAAAAATGCTTGATTGGAAGTGTGACAAATTGAAGACATTTGGAATTGTTCCAAAGAGATTCTCAGATGTTGGGCAGATGTTATTGTTTGCTGACCTAGGACTTTGCAGAATGACAGAAAATAATTTGATGCTCTAACAAAGCATTGATTACACACACTAAATAGCCCTGGTAGAGTATTTCCCTTATGGCTTGCACTTCCAGGGTTATGGTTAAACGAGCACCCCATGTCATCAAACACACAGAAGGTGCCTTTGCCACTCTGAGGGGATGATCCCAGCATTTAAATAATGATTTACTGATGCTTTTATTAGAACAATTATTGGTTATTTCAGACTTGAAATGGGCAGATTAAGCTCTGTGAACCTCACAGCTGAAACCTCACAACACTGGCAATTTTCAGTGATTAAAGTAATTTACTTTATCTATAAAATGTAAAGATATTTCATAATAGCCATACAGCAAGTAGAGGGAGGTGTAGCTTTCCTGGAGATAATCAGACCTCTGGGGATAAAGGGTCCTGGCTGCACCTCATGCATTGCAAGACCCAGAGGGCTTTATTATCTGATGATTACCACACCCCCATTTCCATGTCTTTTTGCTTAATTAATCACAGTAACATTATTGCCCAACTTCAGACAACAAAAATAATGAGAGGGGCTTTAAAAGATTCAAGACTAGAGGAAAAACAAGAGATCCCATAGGAAAGTACCCATAGTGAAACTGAGGTTTACAAATCACTGAAATCTATTAAAAATGATGCTTACATTTTGTAAAGTGCCTTCTTTAATATAAATATAATTATGTTTTAAATATTGTAAATGTGTATATACAATATAAAACATATACTTGTTTTCATGAGAGGAGATGAGGTTTTATTTTTAAGACAAAAAAAAACCCTTTAAAATATTGTAGCCATAACATGGGATGTTATAGCCATTTGCTATTGGGGGAAAGCTTGCCATACCCACTGTGTTGTTCCTTATTTGGTATAAGTACAGTCTAATGTACATTTCAATGTCTTCTTTACCTTTCTAAATGAACAAACAATCATGCAGTTTACAGACATAAATACAGAGTAAAATCTTCAGGTATTATGTGTCAGAACTGACTTCAGGAAAAGCTCATATGGGTAAACCTCTCTATTCTAATAGTCTCTCATTTTAGTGTATCCGTCTCTGCCACACTTGAAACTTGTTCTTACTGTACCTCAGCTTAATTAGATGTATCACTGGTGCCTGATTTTAAAAAGTTTAGTGAAACATAAAAAGTTTTTGTGTTATGCCCTTCCTTATACTTAGTAACAGGAATCTTTTATCGTAGCTCCAGTCCTATAAGAGAAGGTTTTATCTAAATCTGCATAGCACTGATTTCCTCTTGAGTCTGCATTTTAGAAACTCATTGCTTTTCATAGGACTCACCAAATATTTCTGATAATTTGGGTGAAATTTGAACTACCTTTTAGTAGACACAAAGTAGTCATTTTTAAGTCATAAAAAATCCTCATCAAGGAAACAAGGTTTTCTTGAGCTTTGAGATTTCTAGAATTCCTTGTCTACAAGTCAAAATATAGCAGACTTGCACAGCACATCCACTGTAGCTGTATGTTTTCTGAAATGCAGGCTAATAAGGCAGGTTATGTTTCAGCCATCAATGTCTGAGGCACAGATAGTCTAAACTGGAAGACAAAATGAATTTTCAAATGGTGTTTTCACCTTTTCACTCAAACATCAGTTTGTTTAGGTGCAGATGTGTGGGTGGCCAGCTCCTGGAGATTGGAACATGTGTTGGCTGACCTGCCTCATTTGTATTTCTGATAACCATTCTTGTGCTCCACCAATTTTAGATGGAGGAAGAGCAGTCTGTTTTGTGACTCACTGTGATAATATTGACTGCTTTCATCTCATGGTGGTGTTAAAACTGGTCTGTAATGCCATCAATGGAAGAGTGCATAGGGAGATCAGGACATCTCTCTGTGTGTATTGCAGTAACACCTCTTTCTTTAAAAGGCTCTCATACAGTGTACTTAAAACTTCTACAATGTATTTCAGTTGGACTTGTTAATTCATCTAACAAAAGCTAAACTTCATTAGGGCAGTTCTCAATATGTGCACCTGTAGGGTCTAAGATTCCTCTGGTGAGAGTCAGTTTCCTAATTTAAAAATATTTCTTTTTTTCTTTTTTTTTTTTTCTCAAGATAAATAACAGAGCAGGTATTTGATATCTAATTCAAGTTGAGACGCTCCTTACTCTTCCCTGTTCCTTATCTGATAGACAGTAAGGAGAATATCCATCTGGGAAGATTTTGGCTCTGAAACTTGGTCTATTGACATGATGACACTTTCACAGGGCAATGTATTTGTGACTATAATAAGCTTTGTAATCATAAAGGTGATTTTCTGCCTTTAAGTCATGAAAAGCAATGTGAAACCAGGTAAGACAAAATAATGTCCAGCAATGAAGAACTGTAAATGCTCCATCAAATCTTCTAACATTTACATACACTGAATTCCATTTTATAACTTTATCTCAAATCTAGATTTTGATGAGTAAAAGATAAATGGAGAAAATAATCCACTCAAACACTCCTGTTTGAACCAATAGCTTTTAGTCTTGCAGATAAAAGAAAACTTCACATTGCATACTAATAATGTTCCCGGAAGCTCTAAGGTGTGTTGGAGAAAGCATGAAATGCTTTGGAAGCCATTCACCTTAGGTATCAAATGGATTCCAGTGAAAAATACTGGTTCAACCATTGCAAAACAAAAACAAAAACAAAAACAAACAAAAAAACAAAAAAAAACCAAAAAAACCCTAAACACAAAAAAAGGAAAAAAATTCCAAAACATAACAGCAGGAATAACCAAATCGAAACAAAAATAAAAGGAAGGGAAAAATTGCAGTTTTGAGAAACACACATCTGGTGTTTTCAATGTTAAATTCGTACACCACCTCTATTTCAGTATCTTTCAATTGGCTTTGATTTTTGACTTTATACTTTGCAGGTACATTAATGTTTATTTTGAAATTTACTACCACGTAACTCCAGAGCAAAACCACTTTTCTTTTTGTCCTTTTCCATTATTTCTGCACCAAAAGTGCTAATTTTGAAATGTGTTTTTTAAAAATTTAATATATGTAAGCAGGTGTTTTAGTGCAATTTTCAGGCAGGAAAATTGTTGGTCTTGCTCTGTCAGCCAGTGGTCTGTTAATGATATAATGCATTTTTGAATTTTTATATGGATTTTTTTCTCTCACTTTTATGGTCTCAGATGTTTACTTTCTTATTCCCAAACTGTCATGTGTAGGATACCCATTCAAAACCACAGTAGAATGTGTACCACAGCTACAGGTCCTGCAGTCACTCCCAACACCTAGACATTGCCTTTGGAATCCTTTCAAGGAAAATGATTCATGCTGACCTTTGGCCACATGTGGAAGTAGATACAGATTGTTTTTCTTAGCAATCTGTACCTCCAGCAGACACAACAGACTGAGCCACAAGTCAGTGTTCTGGGAAGGCTGAGCTCCCTAAATCCCCCTGCCTGTAGTTCATGGTTTAATCAAGATGTGATCATAGAACAAATTCATTTAGGGGGCAGGAAATGCGTCCAGAAGTGGAAAATTGGTGGAATTTGTGGGGTGAGGGAAACAGGAAGAAAGTATTTCTCCATGTAAATTTTCAGTCCTGGAACCTTTGTGAAAGAAGCTCTTTCAGAAGTGTTAGTTGGATATACGCTATACATAGAACCAAACTGCCCTGATCCTCTTTTTTGTCTCTGAATATAATTGATAGACCCAAATGTCCACTTTCAATTTGAAGATTTAAAGCCTAGTACCAGAAAGCAAAGCAATGGATAGAAATTAATGGAATCACTTCTGCTTCACCCTTTTACAAAAGATGGAACCATGAAAGATATGCAAATTGTCCATAATTATACTTTTAGATGGTTACTTAAATACCTGTGTCTTTCACACTACAGGCACAAAGTTAGTATACCTCAGATATGCTAATAAAAACAAATGTCTGCGATTTCTGGCAAAATAAAAGCTCCAGTAGTTCTCTGTGTGGGCTCTATACAACTGCTAGGCAATGTCATGATGCTTACTGAGACAAGCTTGAATAAGGCTGCTGCAGCATGAAGACTAAGGCTGTTTTATATTCTTTGATTTTTATTTAAATGCTCCCTGCATTTAAATTACTGTATTGCTAATTTTAGCTGTATTAATGCATGTGTCTCAGCTATTTATGCATACAATGTGAAACCCAAGTGAGACAGCAAACAGGGTGTATGATTCTGCAAGTCTGGAACATGCACTGTGTCTTCTCTCTAGTGGGTTTGTTCTCAGGACTCAATAGGATTTGCCAAGTGTTTACATTATCAACTGAGTTTAGACATATCTTTACAGAATTAATTATTGGTGATAGTTCATGAGAGCCTGAAATTCTTGCTCCCTTTAATTTCACATGTTGTCACTTAAATCCAGAGTGACTTCTACTCCTTACATACCTCCCTACTACTTTTATTAGCACTACTGAGAAAACAGTTTCAACTCTCTGTTAATGGTGATAGAACCTGACCCTTTGTAAATGATAAATTAATTTGCATAAAGACTAACAGATGCCATGGATGTGAGGATTACTGTCTTTTTGCTAGCTGTTCCTGTAAAAGTGCATAGGAAAATCATGCCTCTGAGTTCAGGGTATTCCATCACCAAGGGGTAACAAGAAGGGATTACTGAATTCAGGATAGTAGACTGAGTTTGAGCCTGTACTCCTCCCACTCTCCAGAGACCTGAAAAGGTCAGAAAAAAGTTTTCAGTTTTGATCTAACAGGTAATGGATCATCCAGCAAAGAGAGCTTTCTTCTAGAACATGATGCCTATATTGTGTCTTTGATTCTATTCTTCTGTAAGTTCTTTATTGCATATTTCTCTTCCTAATCAGACACTCGTTTTATGTATTTCATGTGTGTCACTCAAATCTCCACCTTCCTCAGACCAATCACTTGGTAAACGAACTCTCTTTATCTTAATTATCTTACCATTAAACTTAGTGATCTGAAAGAAAGTTTGCCACCAGGTTGCAAACCTTTCTTGTATATTGCAGAATAATTCCATCATCAAGGCTATTGCTATAATTTTAAGGATTTTAATAATTTTTTTCTCAGTCTATTCAGTTCATAGATGGATATTATATCTTTAACCTCCCAGGCCTGATGTCCTTGGATAAGAAATAAAATGGATAGTGGGTAAAACTGAACTTTTTAAACTGCCTTGATATGTGGCTGAGTTATGCTACTATTGGTATGTAAGTATTTAGTTCTGTTTGACTATATGTCTTTTATTATTTACTTTAGCTTTCATATAAATAATTTTTATTAGTTGAAAGAGGGGTGTCAATGTGTGCCAAATAATTGTCCAGGCTTGGTTACTTTGGAAGGTTTCCCACAGCTTTTATAAGACTGAGTGACAATTCTTTGATAATAATCAGAAGTACATTCCTTGTTTAGATTCTCATACAATGCACAAAGTCCCTTTCCAGTCCTCCCAATGTTAAAGAAAGAGAAATGAAATGACATTTTAGAGGGTGAATGTATTTTGCTACTTCTGAGCAGAATATCTGATGTCTTCATTATCTTCTTCTTGGTTAGAACTACTCATACAAGTTTAGGTTTATGTCACTCACAGAGATGAAGCTGTGGTCTTTCTGTGCTTGTTTCACTGCAGCTCATTTCAGCAGCCCTGCTCATATCCTAAAAAAAATTTGGGATTTAGCATTTTCTGTAGTAAGTACAGAAGCAATCATATGACAGATGCCCTTTACAGAAGCGTTGCAGTTGGAGTGTAGGGCTTTGGAAACACAACAAAGGTAGTTCCTCTCCCTGCCAGGTACGGTTTTGGGTGATGCAAAAACTTAGATAACTCTTGAGATGTCTGAACAGATAGCTAGGTTTGTAAAGGATTTTTTCAAGCAAAGTTACAAAACCTTTAGGCATGTCCTAAGTATTAGTAATATATATAAAAAAAACAATCCACTCTGGGCAGTCTGAGTGCAGTAGGGGAGACAATTTGGCAGGTGAGGCGTTCTTTGGTGGAAGTATGGAATGCTGAACTGCAATAATTAGCTGTGTCTCTGTGGGCCATCAAGAACACATAAAGACTGCCAACATCTCTTATAGATCTTTTCACATATCCTATTACAATTCACAGTAAAGGGATCCTCTACCTGTCTTTCCTGAGGGGTCCAATTAAGGTAAGGATTTATTCAAGACTCGTACAGACCTGGGGCTTGCACAGTGCAAATGTGAGAAGAACAGGATGCTTCTTCCCTTTTATCTCAAGAGCACTCCCTGTGCAAGATCTCGTGCTAGCAGTTAATCTGAAAAAGGATTTTCTAGTTGGGAATTCTCCCATTCACTGCCTTATAACTTGTTATACTTCACATAATTATACAGAGAGGGAAATGAACTTCTTTCATCTCCTAATGGCTATCCACACAAGTGTCCTCAGAACCTGCAAAGGCATTTGAACCAGGATACTTTGCATGTCAGATGCATTTTCCCAATGCTGATCTATAAGGAGGAGGATGTCCCTTTTGCCATCTCCTAAGAATAATTTCCCCAGCTGCTCTTTTAGGCTGTGGATTTCTTGAGATGTCAAAGGATGGAATTTATCCTAAAGTAACCCTGTGTATAAATGCCCACTCATCTCATGTTTACCTCAAAGATGTCATTTTTTTATTATTCACTTTTTGGTTGTGATTGTTCCAAACTATGCCTGGCTGAGCTAGAGAAGCTGCAAGGAAACTTTGCTGTGAGCAGCCCCTCAGTCTGTAGGCTACATAAAATAGCAGTGCTATGACTGAACCTAAGCAGAGGTGGAGCAGAGGTTGGTACCAGGGCTGCCAGCTCTGAACTGAGCACAAGCAGGGTACAAATTCTGGTCATCCACTTGTAACAGCACAGAAGGCACAAAGTTTTTCCTCAATTAGATATTGTCAAGCTTCCATGAGCATTAGAAGTGGTGGATGTTGGCTGGTAATGCAACACCATTTTGTTTTATTAATAATAGGATAGTGATGGAAGAGTGAGTAACGTCAGAATATTAAAATAACCACAGAGTGTATCAGGATGGATAAACATAAGTGAATTGTTGTGATAAAAGGAATTTATTTCTCTTAGTGAATATTCTACTAAAATGTAGAGTTTGCAGTTTTGGCTTGTTTCTGTCAGTTAAACACAGATTTATATAACTCTACTTACAATGCTTTAGTATTCACATCCTTATCTTTACATAGGTTTAGAGAATGAAGAGAGAACTTTGCAATTTGCAATTAATGACATTTGGTTTTATTAAAAGTAAGTAGAGAGCCATATCAATAAACAATAGACATTAGGATTATGAAGAAAATCATCTGTCAAAATCCTAGCCTGTAAGCAGGCTCTGCTTGGAGGTTTTATTGGTCATATTATCTTGGTTATTTAGGGAAAGACATATGATCTGCTCAAGGTAAATAGCTTGAAAGCATTTCCACCTGCAGCTGAATCTGTTTATGTGGTGTAGCTGGGCCTGCCTTGGGCCTTCAGGGCTGCTTGTAGAGCCTGAGGCAGTGTCTTACATAGCACAATGTTACTGCAACAACTCATTAGTTACCACTGCAAGAACATTAGGATAAACATGTACTAGTGAGGGGACTCTAATAAGGGAGCTGTCTGTACCATTAATTTACTGAGCACCAAGTTGTTCAGCGATTTTGAAAGACTTGAGCGTTCTTATGCATTTTTCATTTCTGTAAAAGAAAATTTGGGGGAAAACAAGGCACTGCAGAATGCAAATGCACTCAAGCCATTGGGCTGGAGTGACTGATCCTGGCAGCAGAAAATCCTTGGATTGTACCTTGCACCTAGATGTGGGCAGCTGTGAACCAAGGGATGCAGAGGGATGTCACCACACAGATATGGAGAGGTTTTTGAGCATTTCATGGAATCAATTTTACACTGGCATTATAAATCACAATAAATTTCCTTACCCTGCTCTGTAAATATGACTTGACACCACCATGATCCTATGGACTGTTAATAAAAGTCCACGCATGCTTTGCCAGCAGGTAGTACACCAAAGTAAAATTACCATGAAATCCATGTTTTGTGTAGACTTGTTATTGTAATTCAAGCAAAGATGTATTAAATTAGAAAGATGCAGCTTTTGTCCTACATCTAGTTGATTATATGTGTTAATGGTACTGAATTAAAACAAAAAAACAAAAAAACCAAAACAACCCTCTGTCATATCCAAAGTAAATTTTTAAAGTTCATCCTATTGCTAGCAAGTAAACACATCAAACAAATATCCTTATGCTTTTTCTACTCTCTTATTTGCTTCTTAGAGCAGCTTTTCTGTCTTTCTACTTCAGGCATTCTGGGGAAACTTCCACACTCTGATGGTGTGACCACAATAAATGAAATGCAGAGGAGTCCTTTCCTAAGCCTACAGTTCCTGGGTGTTATGATAAAGCATATGCTAATAGAGTGAGTGAGCTTATTGGGAGTTCTTAAAAAATGCCATCTGCTACAATTTTTTTGCAACTGAAAGTTATATTCAATCAGAGGTAAATTTTTTTATGCTCAGTCTAGTGCATGGAAATATATGCCTGGAATTAAAGTTTACCTAAGCTATGAGAAACCCTTTTTGCATGTAGTTACTTTTGAAGGTTTAACCTAAGATTTCAAAGATGAGACTGATACTAGAAAGGAACCTGATCTACATATGCAAGTCCACTTTAGAGTACTCTGTGGTTCATGAAAATGCCTCCTTTTCACTTGAATGCTTGGAAACAGTTTTTAAGTATGAAAACTAAATGAACTGAAGAGCAACCCTATATTTTGCATCTGACTACTCAGTGAATCTATATTCCTCATCTGTAACAGATAGTGTTAATGCTTAAAATCAGCATGACTGCTAAAACCCACCTCCACAAAAATTATTTAAAGATTTAAAGCAATAGTAGATGGTAAAAAGCATCCCAGTTTCACCACTATCCAAATCAGGCTTTCTGCATTAATTTTCTTATATTTAGATAAAATCTGTCAATAGATCTTTTAGATGCTTTTGGGGAAACTAAAACAATTAGCTCAATTTGTCAATAAAAACCAGAAATGAACTAGCTTTGCTGCTAATTTATTGAAAGAGAGAGACTTATCTATTCTTCCTTTTTAACAAACTTTGACCACACTCGGTCTGGGGAGCTCCATACAAAAGATATACAGGACTGGAAAAAAATAACTGATTAAATTTTAACCAGCTGCTGGGCAGATAGTTTGCCTGAGGCACTTTTGTCAGTTTCAAAGGGTCCTTTTATTAATTTTGCATTTTGTATTTTGTTAGTGGAAAGAGCTGGCTCTGTTGGGACTGCCAAAAGCTATAGGCAGCGAATCTTACAGCAGCAAAGAGGAAGCTGTAGAGCATGCCAAGTAGATTTAGCACACTGAGCACTCTAAATTACATTTGTTTTATCAGTTCTAAAAATATATTAACTTCAGGTGTAAGTTCTTTGAATAAAGCCTTAAAGCTAGTACATTCAGTTCCTCCTCTGTTTATAAAAGGCTTTTACTTTGTCTATAAAAATAAACCACTGAAGTCTTTGCCACATAACTACCCATGTCATTTAAATCCTTCCTTTCTATGATTGTTGGTATTTTCTTTGTTGGTCTGTTTTCTTACTCACATTGAACTTATGTTCTTACTGAAAAAGAAGTACTGTGAGTTTTATCTAGATCCTCCCCACTCTCCACAATATTCAAACGCAGCTTTTATAGCAAAAAGATTGATGTCTAAGTGGAGTCAATATTTAAATAAACATGTTCTGCTTTCATGTGAGTGGAGCCCAGCATCTGTATCAGCATGTGGAAAGTGCAGCATGCAGCATATTGCTCAGATAATTTGTGAACAGAAGTTAGAACTCAGGGGTTAAATGGAAAACACAAACCTCTCTTGTGATGCTGGGAATTTCACAAGTTCCACTCAGGCAGCTTCAAACAGCATTAAACACAAAGGAAAAAAAGTACACCCTCAGGCTAGAATTTGCAGAAGACTTACCTGCAGTAGAATGGAGCTAAAATTAAGCAGGAAGACAAAGCATTTGGGCTTACATTTTAAAAATTAAATGGCAAAGTATATAATTTTAGCCTGCATATCATACTGTTTTTCTAGTTTAATTGCATCTTTTAAGATAGTCTTTCTGTTCCTCCCAAAAATTCTTTAGCCCAAATCAATATATGATAGTGTTACTACTGCATTATTTAATGTGTTCTACAAGTATTTTTTTGTGTGATCCTGTGATAGCAAACCTCATTGGTATCACTTATACAGAAAGGAGCATGTTCTTGCTGTTCTGAAGTAACAGTACACCTGATAGTAGCAAAATTAACTTCACAGGAGAAAACTGAGCTCAGAGTAATTAAAAACTGCAATAATTTACATCCATATCTTTTGTAAAAAAGTGTATTGTCACGTTTTGAGTACTATTTTTTTAAAAATTGTGGTTTATACTCTGATTTACTGGAGTTTAACCAAAACAACAGGAAAACAGAAAACAACCTGGAAAACTTTAAATTGTATCAAGAGATCCTTATGTTGTGCCAGTTCCTCCTTCTGTTATTAAATGAACTTCTGTTCAGGGATGTACCAAGAAGAGAAAAAAGATAATTTGGGACTGCTGAGACTGTGAGAATATTGAAATTATTTATCTTTCAGGGTTCATCTGAAGGTCCAACTCTGGGCATAAATAAATGCTTAGGTTATGAGACACAATATTTCTGTGAAGATCTAAGCTCTCATTTTGGTATTTTATGGAACTGGGGGCAGATAAGTGAGCACTTGCATCGTGTTCATCACATGCAGCAATGCTCAAGCTGGAAGTGCTGGCTGGGAACACCAAGAGGGGCTTGGATTCTGGTTGCATAAACAACCACAGCACAGTCTCTGCCATGTAGGTACCAGCTAACTCCCATTAAATTAGGCAGCAGAGTGGCTACAAGCCATGCAAACTTACTCTGTATTCAGAATAGCTTCTTTCTTTGTTACAATCCAGTCCTTGAACAGACAATTCCATCAATGCAATAACCTAAAGGAAAACAGAAATCTTTTCTTTCATTACTGCATACTCTCTGTGTTGCTTACAACTGCAGACAGCAGCTGCTGATGAGAAGAGCTAATTCTCTAGTCCCTGTGGAACATTGGGAATGCCAAGGAATACAGTATGCTGGCTTTGGAGTCAGCAGAGATTTCTATTCTGAATATATATTTATATTCTTAACTTTATACTTTAGCTAAGTGATGTGTACATCTTGCAGGTTCAGTATCACAATTTCTGCCACAGTGGAAACCTGAAGGACTCCTGCAGTTCCATTTAAATCATGAGGGACCATTTCTAACTGAACAGGTAAATTGATAGGATTTCAGACTGTGGCACTGTTGGAAAGCAGGATGTTTTTTCATGTCTTGTGTCCTTCCTCTTTCTTGAGAGTTTAGCAGTAGTTGTTTGATATTAGAATAGAATTTGCCATTTCAATTAAGCAAAATTATTTATTTCTGAGTTGATTAATTTTCTGAGTTAAGTGTTATATTTTGAGGCAGTGTCAATATTATGAAAACATTTCTGCAAATTTTCAGTCATATGCTCACTCATTTTCTATCTGGCATCCTTTACTAATGAAAAGAACCTAAGTTACTCTGCAGAAAACAATATTTCACATGCAGAAAGCAATAGTAGGAAGAACTGGCATATGATTTTAAGAATGAAAATTGGGACTAATATGAAACTCTGTCACTTGTGGCCGATTTACTTCTCGCCTCTCCCAAGTTTTCCTAAACTTCAAAACCTTAGCTGAGTGAAGGTTTCAATATTCCTACATTTTGTTCTCATTAAATGATGAGATGCATTGTCTTACTGCTGTGAAGTCAGATCTTGGCATGATTCTTTCAATTTACCTCTGTGCTGGGTTATTAACGAGGATTTTTTCCTCCCTTAAGTTCCCTTTCATGTACAGTGACATGCAGGTACACAAGCATTCAAGACTCTTAACATTTTCCTGTGATGTCCTGTTTAAATTAGGCAAAATCACTCTAATGATTAAGGGGAGGGAACACAAAAGCAGCGTGAGCTTATCTGAAATGAATTCTTCTTTAGTTTCAGTGACTACCTCCTGAAAAGTAGTTATGGTGTTTTATCCTACTCCACGTGCAGAATGACATGGCTCATTGATATTTTATCACAGAAGAAATGCATACCTCCCATTGTGCCTCAGGAATAGGCAGGCAGCTGGTTTTACCCACCCCACTACTCTTTTCACCCCACTTTTGAACCTGAGCGTGCTGTAGAGCTCAGAATGTTCTGACTGCAGCAGGGTGATGCTGAGGAAAGGCAGTTCTGTGTGTCTTTGATTGCATTACCTTACAGCATGTCAGCTGATGGGACAGAGCCCTGCAGGTGAGGCAGATTTTACAAACTTTGCATTATTCCCCCTGAATGGCCAGCACAGAGCATTTTGCAATAGCCACATGCCCCACTGCATCAATCCTCTCCAGTGGCAGAGCACTGCAATGCTTCCCCATCATCTTTCACTTGCTCCTGGGGAAGGTCCTGAAGCCCCTGTGTAATGTCAAAGAGCCAGTGTTGACACAGGCATCTGGAAGACTGATAAAGTATAGCAAGATTTTCAGTCCTAAAGCTGTATTCTCCATATTTTGGCTGCTTGTGATATCCATATATTTAAAGCCAATGATTTAATCTAATAGTGTAATAATTTAATTTAAATAAGGTTAAACTTTTAGAAAGGAAATAATTACCTTGTGCACACAGTAGTCAAATCATTCCCTCCCTAATCCTGAGTGCTGGATTTACT
The DNA here is from genome assembly GCF_009819885.2 of Catharus ustulatus. Classification (NCBI taxonomy): domain Eukaryota; kingdom Metazoa; phylum Chordata; class Aves; order Passeriformes; family Turdidae; genus Catharus; species Catharus ustulatus. The sequence continues at coordinate 51,038,459 of NC_046226.1, read as the reverse complement.
TTGAACTATGAACAGGGAACTCATTAAGGAAAATTTCAAACCAGTTAGCAAATTGTGGGTTCAGAAGTATCTCTAAAGTAAACTGATGAACCAATCATCAGAAGATAAGAGGTGTGCTAGAGACATTGGTTTCTTTATGGCTGGCTGCAGAAGGAATAGAAGGAATATTCACAATGCTCTGCCTTAGAAAGGAGCTTCAATCCAAAAATTTTGATAAACACCTGTGGTTGCTGAACATCTTATTTTGCATCTATTTTATAATCTCTCTGTTGAAACATAAATTTGAGGTGTACAGTGGTCAGTTGAGTAGAAAGATTTTCTTTCATGTAGCAGTTAAAACATAAAAAACTTTGGGGTTCATTTTAGTGGCACCAAGAAAAGCATGATTGTTATTCACAGGTATGTTTTACTTTTCCTCTTCTTTATGTCTAATACAAGATCAGGACCTGGTCTGATATTATAACTTGAAGTACTTTTTTTTTGTTGAGTGTGGATAGATAGGTTTTAAAAAAATACAGTTAGCCTTCCAATGAACAATATGAATTCCCTGACAATGTATTCAGGAGCACGAAGAGTAAAAGGAAATCTCAGTGTCTTTATTCTATATGTAGGCACAGGGTGAGTTTCTTATCACTCTAACTTTTCCATTACAGTGCATCTCTCTTTCTAATATTTACAGAATTTTTATTAATTTTGATAACTGACATATATAATATGGCTTTCAGGAAGGTGCTTCAAATTAATTTCTGCTTCAGAAAGTAATTCCAATCACTCAGCCAAGTTCTAACCTGTTTAGTCTCTGTAGTCCTTATGACTTGAATGGACCTTTCATATCTGCTTTGTAGGTATGTTTATAACAGAAGACAGAATCTTCATATAAGGAAGCATAGCTTTTGGTTTGTTTTTTTTTTTTTTTTTTTTTTTTTTTTTTATAAGAAATTGTGGCAAAGAGGAAAATACTGGAAATTGGATCTTAATTTGTAAATTCTGGTCACATTGCCTACTCACGGCAATTTCCTTCAGGGTACACTAAGGAATTTATGAAAAAAAACCCAAAAAAACCCAAAAGCAAACAAACAACAACAAACAAACAAACAAACAAACAAAAAAATCCAAAAAAACCCCTGAACTCATAAGTCTCAAAATTATAATAAAAATATAGGATCAGACATTACCAACTCCAGGCCTGTTGCTAGGGCAATTCTACTTTTCCATTACTCTTTTTTCAAAGATTGCCTCCTTTATTGATGCACTGCTGTTGCTTTGGTCTTACCATCAACAATAAGAGTTGAAGTGCAGACTGAAACATTGAATTAAGAACAGAACTTTAGTAACTGCAGATTTTTCTTATATAAAAAATCTTTTTGTTTGTGGATTGTTAACATCCTGTCAGTGCCAGAGGTTTGCTTTTCTGAAACAGCAAGAATAAAATTAGTGGGAAGTCTATGAGAGGTTAAAAAGGGAGTTTCAATCCAGATGAATGAAGTATATGAAGTGTAAGAAATATTAGGAACAGAAGACAAAACAAAAAAGCAAAGAGTAGGTGAAAAAAAACCCAAGATATAAAAAGATGTTGTTCAGGTAATAATGAAGCAGGAACTATTGAGATAAAATTAAATAGATGTCAATTAATAAATTACCCTGTTTTTATACTCAGGCATTTGGGGTCCAGTCAGTATGTAATTAAAATATGATGTAATTTAATTAATACTAGGCAGTGGGATGCAATATGGTTCCTAATACAATATTACAGCACAAAATTCTGAGAAGCATATTAATCCTTCTTGTTTGTTTGTTTAACGTTCTGGAAGTCTTAAATAGGTGCAGACTGTCTAGTAGGTCTGAAAAATCCAAGGATGGATTGTTATTGTTCAAATTTGTTTCCTGTGGGGAAAAGGTGAATTCCTATTTCTTGGTTTGTCTCAAGGACTAGAAGAAAAAAAAATTCCTGTGAAATTGGCAGCTGAATGAAATGGAATATTAAATCACAGCACAGATAAATCTGTTTTACAGTCTAGTCTGAGTACTGCTGCTAAGTGAGTTCATTTGGCCTGTGTGTGTGTTTAACACAGTGAACACAAGGTCTCATGTCTAGGAATTCAGGTATATTAGTCACACTCAGGAAACAGGAGACCTTATTATAAGGTAATAATATTGCCTGAAGCAGCAATATTGAACCTTTGGGCAGTGGTTGCCTAAGATTTGGGTTATTTTATAGTTCATTCAATATTTTAATAAATGCATATTCATTAGGATTTTAATACCCCAGCAGCCCAATAGAAAGGGATACTGCAAATTGGATCCATAATCAGAAAACCAGAGGTCTGTGGGTGGGACAAGTGGGAAACACAAATTTCAAATTTGACCCCACAAAAAATGGTTCCTACTCCACACCTTTTTCTTGCTACCTCACTTCAGTATCCAGTGTGGGTCACAGTTTAGTGACAAAGTTTGGTAACACTTGGATGGTGTCAACACCTGAAATTCGGATCTTTGCTGTTAAATTAGCTTTGTGTAAGGATGTAAAGCAGAGCACATAGACTCTGAGCATACATACTGCCTTTGAAAGTTATATATTTTAATTATGGCTTTAATACACCACTCTCTGCAGTTCCTGAAGGAGGAAAATGTTTGAAATCTATGTTGTTGTGCATTGCAGCTGTAAACTCATGGACCCTTGTCCTCCTGCATATAATTTCCATGTGAACAAATATGCAAAGGTGTGAATGTCATTTAAACCTCTTGGGATTTATAAAATCAATATGAAAGGTTGAAATTAAAGGTTTATAAAACCAAGTATCTTTGTGAACTAAATTTAGTTTATAAGAATAACTTACAATTTTCTAGTTGAGTAAGTAGAATAAGGTTCCTCTTAAGTTGTCCGTAATCAAATTCTGATTTTTCACCTGTTGTTGCTGAAGGTGTCCTGTTCAGATGTACTAATATTCTGTAAATACAGAGCTGTTCTGGCTCCACTTCATGTTCATTTTACAGGCTTCAAATAGAATTTTTATGTCATGCTGCATGTGGGACAAAATCTCACTGAAGTTGGATAAAAACTGGGAAAAAAAAGGTGGAAAATGTTTTAGAAGGGAAGATGTACCCAGGCAAGTCACTCCAAGTGAGTGGAGTGGATGTTGAAGTGGATGATTATCAAAATGACTTCCTCTTTCAGGTATTAAAATGGTTGTCCAGAAAGCAAAGGGACAGAGAGTGGAAATAAGGAATGGTCTCCAGGAACAAAAAACACTTTTTCTTTTATTTTTTCAAAATTTACTATGAGTTAAGATGCTGTGTTTGAATAGGAGTTAATCACACCTAATGTTGGTGCTTGGATACTTGGTGGTGCCTCTTTTCTGTGTTGTAAACCCCATACATTAAAGAAAATGCCCACTGGGAAACAGAAACCAGCCAGATGTCTAAAACGAAGATAAGAACAAAACCAGAAGGAAAAAAAAAAAAGTACTGGTTCTTCACAAAATTGAGCAATTGAACAACTTGAGGATTGGAGTTATGGACTTTTTAGTTTTATTTTCTGTTTCACAAAGAAACTCACCCATAATGAATAGCACTGATTTGACAAAAGTTAATGAGTGGAGTGGATAAAAGCTAGAGATATCTATTTTGCATTACAAAACATTTTAATGTTGTTTTTTTTTCTGATTTGGAGCAAAACCAAATTAAACATTTAATGTTTCAGAACTTTTCATTATATGAGCATATCATGTAGAAGAAAGGCTGCTTTTTTGAAAATGAAATTTCCCCCTCTGTGTATATTTTTCAGTTGTCTCCAACTTTTATTATGCCTACAATATTTTACACCATATAGAAAGAATCAAAATATTAAATTAATTTGCTGTATTTACATATATCTCATTTAAAGACAGCTGCTTTTCATTGAATGCTATTTGAAACATCCCTGCTATTTAGATTTCTGCATCTTGTGGTACATTGAAAAATTTTGAGTATGATTAATCTTTATGGGTATAAAGTTTCCAAGATTACTGAAAAAAGTTTGACATGATGCTTATGCTTAGATATTTCAGACTAAACCTTTCTAAATGTCAAAAAAAAATATATATATATTTAATATAGACAAATAAAACATTTCCTCTGGGAAAGATCACTTAAGTATATGGGAAAATAAATCTAAGTCAAAACCTGTAAAAATGTTATTGGGGAAAAAAGCTTTAGTTGGCATTAGTGGAATTTCCTGCCTAAAACTTTCAGTACATAATTAGGATAAAAGTAATTTATATTTGGATGCTTAGGGTATCAATAGATGTTCTCTTTGGAATGTTCTCTGTAGAAAAATGTTTGAAATGTCTGCATAAACTAAGAAACTAGTGCTGTCTGGCTGTGGATAAGTTACAGTCCTGGTGCCACTCTCAGTCAGTAGAATACCATTTCTACATTACTCACTGAAATAGTATCAGCTTTAAAAGGTACCATCATTTCAACCTCTGTGTAGATAGCAAAAAGCTAATCACATCAGTTAAAAGTATTGGCAAATTAATATCTGGCTGCACAAATCATAAATATCTTGACATCATAGGTTTAAATGCTTTCTACAATCAATCCAATGGCTTAGATTATTCACCTTAAGAGTCCCACAAGGAAAAGAGAGCTGAAATACCTGTATCATAATATTTCTCATAACTGATTAATGTTTGCCTTGGGAATTACATGATGTTCAGTGTATTTATTTTTTGCTACTTCTAGTGCTAGGTAGAATTTTCCATGAAAGATAAATGTATTCTTGGTCCCTCAAGCAATACAGGAGTAGCTAATATGTGTGTGTTACAATGGTGTACAGCCATCCAGATGTATGCTGTGTTTTCTGTTTTCCAAATGAATTTCCGGAGTCACTTGGGTTAACAGGAGAGCTAATATTTCAAGAAGAGTTTAAACAAACTGGTTTGTTAATTTTTCCCTGGGGATCAAAAGTGGGAAGTAGGGAAATGGCTAATAAGAGCAACCTAGAGCTAGTGATATTGTGCTGATAGAAGGAACTGAATTAACTTAAATGTGTCACGTTGATTTAAGATGCCTGTGATGTATTACAAAATGTGTTCTTGCCCTGCAAGTACCATTGGAAAACAAACCATACATTTTATTACTGTATATCTTAAAACCTTAGTTAAAACTTAGCCAAAGCAAACTTATCTTGAATGTCATGTGTGTACTTGCTTTAAGATGAAAAGACTTGAAAATATAAAAGAATTTATAGGAAAAAGGTGACATACATGAATGGCTGCTCTGATTGCTTCTGATCTATGAAACTTCCAGTGTTTTCCAATACTCCCTTGCACATCTTTTTCTGAATGAGGCTGGTGTTTGCAGAAGGAACCTGGGGAAGAACAGTTTCTGCAGTGGTTTGGTCCCCTCTGGATGAAAAAGCAAAAGTGTGTGAAGAGGGAAAGGTCCCCACATGCTTCACAATGCCCCTGGGATTCTGTAAATCTTTGCAGGCTGGATGCAGCCACAGAGAACCCACACCACCCTGCTTCCAAGTACATGGACAGACTCTACTGCAGTCTGGCAACATGCCCCAGGGTCCAAAATACGGGCAGCTGTCACTCAGCATGAGTAAGTTCAGTGGGCTGGCCCTGGCTGGGTGCCACACACCCACCAAAGCCACTCCATCACCCCCAGCTGGACAGGGCAGAGGATTCAAGAGTTAAGGTCTCACCAAACACCATCACAGGCAAAACAGACTCACATTGGAGATATTGAGTGAATTTATTACTGACTAAATCAGAGCAGGACAATGAGAAGAAAATTCTGAAAAACACACCCAGTATAAACCCAGTACAGTAAGATTAATGGGCATAGATTTCTTACCAAATGTAGGGGGAAAACAGAAGGAAAAAAAAAAAATCCACACCATTGCTTTTATTCTAGCTCAATTATAAAGCAACAACTTGATTTTTCTTTTGCTTATAGATATTATAATCACCTATATATGTGATATGAGTAAATACTGCCAGGCCATGATTAAACCCTCATTTCTATTCTATTTTGCATTATGCTAAGAATAGGAAGGCAAAGTTAAGTAGCCATGCTGACCCTTGCTTCTCCCCAAAACTTACAATTTTATATAACCTTGTTTTTGCAAGTCAATTTGTCTTGTCTTTGTCTTGTTTTGCAAGTGACTTGTTTACTGGGTTTTTTCCAACTGTCTTTTTCAGCCCTTTAACTATAAAGGTTGTGTTCATTTAGAGAAGAATAAAAATATGACAACAAGTCAAGGTTAGTTTATTCCCAGTTACTTCAATCATGACCTTGGCATTACCCACCAAGGAGGAAGGACTGGCCTGTAGCTTATCTAGACTCATCTGATGTGCCAGGATGAATCTGGAAGATGCTGCAGATACTGAGTAAGAGGACCAGAAGGAAGGCCAGAGACAGTCATTGCTGGCCACTGAAAAATGGTGTCTAATTTGGATAGCCTGCAAAGCATAAAATATTTTAAAACAATAGGATCTGAGAGTCAGCAAGGCTGATAATAGCTAAAATTGCAATCAGGTACAAATTATTCTTGTTTTGTTTTGGTCAGTGGCTATGATTTTAACTGCAGTGGTGCTGTTACCTTATTTATACCTTTCTTATTGCAATTTTGGCTAAATTAATGGGAGAAAGTGAGAGAAAGAATCTTTGACTTGTTTTTTTTGGACTTGTATGGTGAAAGAAGGTTGAGCTTATAATTTCAGTTATGCAATTTTTCATATTTTCAAGGCTCTTGTTGGACATTGGAAGGTGTCTTTTCCATATGGGTTTAATAAATCACCTAGTTAAAATATTAATTTCACCAAATTTCACTGATACTTTTAATCCTATGGGTAGCTCCATAACAAAAGTTCTGCAAGTGAGTCTGAAACAAAAAGCCTTTTCTGATATTAATATACATGCCTTCAAGGCCCTTAGGAGTTATTTACATCAACCAATGATTCTCTGTATAGCCGGGAAAAAAACCCAAAAAACCCCCCAAATATCCTATGCAGGCTCTAGCCTCTTTCACATCTCACCACCTGGCTTACAAGGTTGTATATCTTTCAGCTGAATCCTTTATGACACGAGAAGCTGTTAAAGTTTCTTTTGCAGATTGTTTAGATGTGGCTGCCAATGAAAAGACATTAATAAGTTAGCAATTGCAGCTGTGCTTGGATGTACCCAAGGCACTTTCAATTTGCTATTATTCAAAAAAATCTGGCAATTCATATTTTTCCCTGTTAGTGCTCTCGAGCTGGGCTCTTCAGGTTCTGGTTCCAGAGTTGGTTTGGGTTTCCATTTGTTTCAGACAGCCTTTTTGGGCTGGACAGCTGCTTGTGCAGAGGTGTGAGTGGCAGGCTTGGCACATGTCAGTCTGCAGCAGGGCAGGGGTTCTGACCAGGGCAAGGCTTCACCAGGCAGACCTGCACTGCCCAGCTGCCCAGACAGGGCTCTGCAAACACTTGTGCTGCTTTTCTGCTCTCATTCTGACAGGCTCTGGGCTTTCTGTCTGGCCTAGCTGAGCAGACAGAATAGTGCTTTGCGTGTGTGTGTGTGTGTGTGTGTGATGAAGAACACAGGTTAAGCATATTCATTAGGTCACATTTCAGCAACAGAAAGTTAAGGTAAACTCTCTGCTGAAGTCAGTGTAAAGTTTAACTACTTTTTTCCAACTTACCTAAGTGGCGCTTCCATAATTTTTATTTTTTTTTTGGTGACTAAGTACTGCTTAGAATGTCCTGCTATAGAATGCAGAAGTCCCTTGAAGTGAAAAGTTGGCAGTGATCAGCATTATTTTATTATGAATGTTTGTGAGAGCTTTTGTGCTTTTTGCCAGAATGAGTATTTACTAAGAGATACATTACTCACCTATATCTGGTAATACATCTGGATAAAGGTAAGAGAAAAATATGAGAAATATGTCAGCATGATTTATCTGCTGTTGTAGAAAAAATTCAGTGAAGCTTTTCAATGCATGCACCAGGAGCTTCTCTAGAGAGGATGTACTGCTTATTCATAATCGTTTGACTAGAGAAATGCAAGACACCCTTTACTTCCTCTTCCCTGGCAGGGTTGTTTCCTAAAAGTTGTATTCCTGTACTCTGTCCAATTTAATTCTGCCACCTTGGTGACTCCTGGAAAAGGCATTGCAGTATCAAGCAAACACAGCAGCTCTTGTTAGCACAATTTCCAGTAGTCCGTATGGGACAATATTGTCTGACCAACCTAATTTTGCCCAGTAAAACAATTTTTTAATATCTTCCTTATTTTTCTGCATCTCTCCCTTCTCCTAACTCCTCTGCTTCTAGTATCACTAGCTGAAATGAAAAGGAAATGATGTAATAGAAAGAAAAAACCAACATTTTTAGAAGCATACAGCTATCACAGAAACAGACATAACTCCTACCAATTGACAAAAAACCTCCCGATAATTTTTATGCTATGAGGAATTAAATTTACAGTCTAATAAATGCACACAGCAATCACAAAGTTTGAGCATCAGTACGTACACAGTAGAAGTTAATGATTTGCTTAAAAATGTGCTGGTAATGGCCTGATATTAGCTTTTTGAGTAATTCAGTTTCAGAAGGATGTAGGGTTTTTTTACTGCAAAATTCAGATTTAATTATTAGATGTGATTTACAATCCTGTACAGGCTGTGAGAAATGTTTGCTATGAAACTTGTAGCTGTAAAATTTTAATTATACACTGAAAAAAAAAAATCAGGCTAAATGCAAGCAAACATTTTAAAAGATTCACCGATTTCTTTGTTTCCGGTCCCATTTAAGATGAAACTCTGAAATGCGTCTTGCTATCAAATCAGATCACAGTAAAATGCTGAAGTGCAGGGGACAATCACAGAGGTTAGGTCAGGTTGAAGTGAGGTGTGCTCAGTTTGACTCCTGGCAAATGATGCCAGGGGATCAGAGATCACCCCTAGGGATTCTCCCTGGCAGGGGTGTCTTGGGTTGCAATACAGGATGTGATCAAAATTATCTATTCTATCACCATCTGTTGAGACCATGTGGGGCAGTGATCCTTATCTCAATGGCAGATATTCTGCTAATGGGCCATCCATTGAAACCAGGTGGGGCATTGTTCTTTATCTTTTCACACCCCATCCTTCCTCCAGCCAGTCATTTTCTGCTAATGGCCATTGAGTCCCACTGTGGGACTGATAAAATTACTGCATCCCATTGGAAGTTGCTCCAGCCAGGGGGAAGAGCCCAACATTTCTTACCAAGATAAAAACAGAGGTTTTGGGACACTAAGGGAGCCCCTTTCTCCACTGGACTCCAGAGGAAAACCGGATTTCTCCACATCACCACTGGACCTCTGGAGGGAAACTGCACCTTGTACAGGAGCACTGCTCCAACTGAATCACATCTGTCACTGCAGGAGGATGCAGCCACCATGGAATGGGACTGCTACCAACACCCTGCCTGACGGGATGTCAGGTTGTACTCTGACTTTGTCAGGGTTTGGAGTTTGTTTCTTTGTAGTACTGTATTTCTATTTTAATTTCTCTAGTAAAGAACTCTTATTCCTAATTGCCATATCTTTGCCTGAAAGCCCCTTGATTTCCAAATGATAATAATTTGGAGGGAGGGGGTTTACATTCTCCATTTCAAGGAGGAGCTCCTGCCTTTCTCAGCAGACACCTGTCTTCCAAACCAGGACAAGGTGAGCAGCTGCCAATTCTCACTGCACAGAGCTGCTACTGCACCTACCAACAGCCTCTCCTGGGATTTTACCTGCTCACAGGTCCAGGCTTACCCCTGATGTTTCCCAAATCTGCTCTCAGAGGTTGATAAATAAACCTGGAGAGATTTCTTTACTTGGATATGCTTTTCACTTATTGGTAATTTTGATTTTTCAGTGATTCCTTTACATTAGCCTAAATAGTGCAATTTTTCTTTAAAAAATTCTGAGCACTGTATTTGATAGTTTTATCATTATTTTGGAGTGGAATGTTAAAACAGGACAGGACAAAACAGAAATATTTTCCTTCATCTCAGAAATAAAAGTAATAAGTGTCTATGGCCTGCTAATACTCTGATAACAAAGACTGAAGTCTTTTTAATATTGTCTTCCTCTGTGATTGTACCACATTTGACACAATTTTCTTGACAAATTACTGTTAAATGGAACAGTTTCCTGTACAGATGTTTCTATGCTAGCTTGTCTGTTAGCCTGGCTATTTATTTATCTGTGCTGTGCATCTTTGTGATGGATTTCAAAAGAGCTAAATTGAATATTTTTGCCTAACTAGACTAGGTTCTAGGAAATGTTATCCTATGGCTGCTTGTCCTCAGATACAAATCACCACAGTATGCCTTCCATTAACTTGAAACATTTGCCCTGATGTCTCCTGGAAAGACTTGGTGCATCAGAAAATTAATGTATAGAGATTGTACCTGTTGAAAAGCTTTTGTTTCTTCACTTAGAAGTCTTTATAGGTCAAAAGAAAATAGATTTAAATGCTCCCTACTCAACTGCAGTACCTAAAGTGCTAGTCAACCCCTGGTGGGTGCCTTTTACACTTTCCTGAGTGCCTTTCTTAAATTGGTCTAATACTGACTCTTCTTGGAATTCTTTCATGTCGTGGTAGTTGGCAGAAGCAGACTGCAATCATTGGTGGTGTTTTGTGGTTAAAATTACCTGCAAAAAACCTTTTCAGAAAGGAGTATTTTTACAGGAAGTATAATTGGGTTGAACACAGTTTTCTGCTGAAGTTCACAAGGTTTGATTTCTGAATGCAATTATTTGATAAGACACATGAGAGAATAGGCAAATATCTAAAAATAAGTTCAAAGAAGTAAAAAGGCAGAAGAAAGTATGAAATATTAACTGATATTTTTACACAAATGGAATGAAAAATATTAATCAACGTAGAGCATCCCAAATAAATACTCAAAAATGTTTGCAAGGAGATAATTTGTCACAAGAATCAGACAGATGATATGAAAAATTCCTGTTTGTTTTTATTCAAAGCCACCGTTCACAGAATCATCTAATTACTTGAAGCAACTGCAGCACAGCACATTTGCACATTATTTTTCTCCATCTTCTTTTTTTTGCCAAAGCCACAAAATCCTCCAGCTATACTTGCATTTCTTTTCTGTTGCCTTGTTGTTTACATGCTTCAAACAAAGATCACAGTTCCTTTGTGTTAGGTTTATATAGACATAAAAAATGAATGTAATGTCTCTCCAGAGATGTTGCAATTTTATCATGTTATTTGAACAAAAGTAAAAGAAAATTTTGGAGACAGATAATTTTTAGAAGCCTGGAATAAATACAGGAGCTGTAGAATATAAACTAGGAGTAAAAACTAGGCACCTGTTCTTGTGTGCAAGTACTTGAGATAGTAATTGTACCAATAGGAACCATCTAAACCATATCTAATTTATTTGTATGAGTGTATTGTTATTCACCATAGAGTGTATTGAGTAACAGCCTGAGAATTATACTGTATAAATAGAAATCCTAGTCCTAGTACAGCATCTGAATCATTGTTGACTGTCTTAAAGGTGAATGTTACAAAAAGAAGAGAAGATTTTGTAGGAATACAATTATGACTGAAGAAAAGAAGAAAAGAAAAAGAGTAGATTGGTTTTGGAGTCCCAGCTTGAGACTTGCTGCTGCCAGATCATAGAAGGAGACATGTTTTTCACTTGTAAACTGAGCAAATTTGAGCTGTAAGTGAGTAGGAGACACATATAACCCCATGATGATATTTGAAAGAGAATAGCTTTGCTTTAACGGGAAATAGTTAATATAGCTGGGAGAAAATATCCTCAGCAGTATTAGAAATGTAGGACTGAGAGAGAGTGCTCTCATGGTAAGTTACTGCTCTTTATTTTCTTCTTCTGTTTGTCCTGATATTTTGGAGTTTGACTAAATTTATATATAAGTTCATGTCTACATACATACACACATATATAATAATAAATTCATCACAAATTTTAAAAGAAAAGCAGAGCAGGAAGACCAATTTAAGATGGCTTTGTTAAGAGACAGGATATTTCAGTTCCAAGTCCTTAATTAACCTTATGTTCCTACTTGAATTGATGACAGTCCTACTCAACACAGAGTGAAAACTTCTTTCCTTCCTGGAGCTGATGTGATGAGAGAATCCAGGTCACTGTGACACAGCAGGGCCAGCCCTGAAGTGCTTTGAACCTGGCACTTCACTCCTCACTGGCCCTCACTGTCCAAGGCCAGTGCAGGACAGAGCAGAAAATTCCTTCCATCTTTTCTTTATCATCTTTTAAAACACTTTTTTTTTTTTTTTGCAGACTGCTTCAGAACATCTCCTCCAGTACAGGGTGAACATAACTTCTTGCCCAGATCCTGTACAGACTTCACCATAGCAGAATTGTCACTCCTTATTGCAGCCAATTCTCCCTAGCCCAAACAAGAGGCGGCAAAATTAATTCAGTTTAACCCTGTTGCCCACCTCAGAGGAGAAATTGAGAAGATAAATCTTTTAGGATGAGTAAGAAGACCATAGGCTAAAAAAGGAACTGGGAGTTTTTCCAGGTGCTTATCTCTGTGCACAGTTGCAGAATGTTTGTTTAAAGCACAAAGATAATTTTATAGCAGCCCTTAAAATAAGAAGTCATCCCATGTAAAGACAGTTGTCTGTGCTGTAGAGCAATATACAGCACAGCCATAATTTGGCTCGTCAGTACTGCATCAAAAAGTCTCCATAATTGCTACAATATGCACTTTGCACAATTTCAATGTGTTGAATTTTTGTCATTTATCCTAAAACTAATCCTCCTTTAAATGTTTCCTTTCTGCTGAAGTGAATTGAGGAATTCTTTAGTTAACACCATTAGCTTTTCATGGTATCTAAATCTCTTCTGCCATGAGCATCAATACTACAGTGCTGCTGTCTCCAAGCAGTTCTGCATCGATGCTTTCAGATGGAACATGACAGATACAGTAATGTTCTCCCCACAAATTGCTCTCTACATATAGGCAACAAGCAAAATAACATGGAACATTCATTGCTCTGTGACTGCAAAAATTACAACTGTATTCATTGTCTGCTGGCTCAAATGCCTCAGCCAATCATGATATACAGCAGTCACAGTGAATTTTAAAAGCCATGTTCTAAGAAACAATGCACTATCTTGTTCCCATGGGGCTCCTGGAAAAAAGGATTTCAGTCGTGGACAAATTTCTTTCACTCTCTTTTTTTTACTCTTTTTTTATTTTATTTTTTGGTCTCCTAAAAGCATGGAAGTGATAACTAGCTAAATATCCTAAATATCTTTGTGTTACAAACTGGATTTTAGCCAATGGTCTTGTTACTAAAAGTTGGATTTGATGGTCTTGGAGGCCTTCTCCAGCCTGGGAGATTCTGTGACTCCATTAAATGGGTAGTTTTACTGCACTTAGTAATAACAATATAATTCTCACCTTCCCTGTGTATTTTTTTTTTTTATGGTACAATATTATTTCATATTCTTCCTTATTTTTTAATTAAAATCTGCAAAGAATGGTTTATGCTGTAATAAAGGATATGATTTAGAGATACCTCTTCTTAAAAAAAAGCTTTCTTGTATATTGTTAATTATACTATAGCAAGTGGCATATTCTTGGTGTGCTTATATGGTTTACTCCCTATGCAGATTTTTTTTTTGTTACAGATCAGTTTATCAGGAAAATGGAATTGAAGTTGCTGTTATGCTTAGGAAAATTAAGACAGTTTTGAAGCACAGAATGTAGAATTATTTTCATTGAGCAGAACAAAGTGTTTTATAGAAACTTACTGAAACTCAGTGTAATGCAAATCATGCATAAAAAGTTTAATTTGCTGTCCATTAAAAACCAAGCAGTTTAGCAGTAAAGTTCTTAGAATCTCAGTCTGCAAACATATTGTAAAAGAAAAGGTTTGCTTCAGTTTTCAGACAGTTTTACAGTCTGACTTAGTGACACATTTTGTCTTTATAAAATTATTTTTTCAGGCAAGACCCCTGGTCTGTGGTGGATAAAGTTTAGTTGTGGGAACACTGCACTGTTTGGCACAGCAATCACACCTGCTTGGCTCCAGGATATTTATTTTCTATCTGCAGGTGGGACCTGAAAAGAAAGGAAAGAATACTCATTTGTAAAATTTTAAAAGCATTCATTAATGGATGGTGCACTTCTAACCGTGTCAATTACTTTTCCAATTTTCTTCCTCCCTAAGTCCTTCAAATCACCACTATCTGGTTCCTCATGCTCTTTCAAAAGGTTTCATATGATTCCTCTGCACTGTGATTCTCAGTCTGCCCGCTACTCCTGGTTTTCTAAAACATGCCATATTTTCCTGAACTGATTTCCCACTTGACAGTGTTCTAGCTGTGGTTTTTTCAGTTAGGCTTCTCCTTTCCAGTATTTCACCCTGCTTTGGCCCTTATTAGCAATGTCCTTTTGTACTTCAGCCTATTATTGCCTTCACCATCTCAGTTGTCTCTTATTGTCTCAGTTACCTCTTATTCTTTATTTCTCTCATTTCTTCATTTTTGTGCTTTATTAACTGTACTACCAGCTGCTGCTTCTGAAAATGTTTTTGTTGGTAACTTTGAATTGTTTTCCTTTGTTTGCTGATGTTTTTCAAGTTTCAGAACTAAACTACCCTCCCCTCCTTTCTTTTCCCTGCTGTCTCTATGACATTGTTTGATCCCAGAGTTTTGGCTGTCTCGGTAATGTAGAGAGTTCCAAATCATATACCAGACAATTTTGCAGCTCAAATCTTCCAGAGCTAATCATTTTGAAAATGTGTTCTCTGGGACATCTGCCTGCATTTCAGATGAGCACTCTAGAAATGACTGTCACAGTTTAAAGTGTTGCTGCTATTCTAATCCAGAAAAGGATAAAGATACTTTAAAGATTTAAGTGATGGGAGGTAACAAGAGAATAGTCAGCCTTGTACTCAATCAGTGATGGCAATGGTGTCTTTGTGAATATGAGAAAAAATAGCTCCTCTTTGACATAGAAGAGAAGGGCAAATTGGTAGCAAGATGGAAGATGCTGAAGATGATCTAATTTAAGCATAGAAAAACCAGAATAATATTTGTAGCCACTTCTTGAGCTCCCTTGATGAAGGAAGACAAGATTTTGTTTAAGATGCTAAAAAGCATAGCAGCCAAATTTGTGGAAGTCATATCCTAGCAGTCAAGACCAGTGAAAGCAATCATTTTACCTGAAAGGATGGATTAGGGATTACTTTCTTCATGGTGCAGTAGAAAAAGAATGTGGGATATTTAGGCATTAGTTATTGAGGTGGAGCTACAAAAATGTCAGAGTGGGGATGTGTCCTGGCTGTCTGTAGTGATCACAGTGATCCATATTGAAAAGTGCTTATAGGGAGGATTGGATATCCCCTTGGGTATGCTGAGCCTTTTCCATTGTCTGAAATGTTGCCTGAAACAGAACTGTGGTCAAAAGCTACCTGTTCTGCATGGGTGATGTCTTCATGACACAGACTTTTGCAATTCTTTTGTTCAAATTAAATCATAGAGCTACTGGACATGTCAAAACTGGGATGCATTTTGGCTGTGGAGTGGTCATCAGAGACATTGATAAGAATAGATTAAACTACATGAAAAAGACTAAAATATGGGCTAGAACTGGGGGAGAAAAACATTTAGGTTCTTTGAACTAATCATTTGGTGAAAGAAAAGTCTTGCAGGAGAAGGAGAAATGGCAGCTGTTATAGGAATACAAGTTTATTTTACAAGGGTAAAAAGGTTCCTCACCTTTATCAAGAGAAACATGGCTGGAAGTATGGATTCCTTGTTGGGAGGTTTAATTTTCTAAATGCAAAAAGTTGCCATCTAAATCTACCCTAAAATTCATTACTGCAATGTAACTTTTAACAATATATTTCCACTCCAGTCAAAAGCACACTTTATACAATCAGAGAAGCATTTCCACTGTGTCTTAAGCCTTATTTTAGCTTGCCAAGTCAACAGGCACAGACAGCAGGTGGGAGATACCTGCCTAACCCAAGCTGCCTTTTGGGAATGCCAGGGATGAGCATTGGCGCTAGGAGACTGAATGAAACAAACCCCAACCGTGGCTCTCCTGCTCAGTTCTGTTCCTTGGAGGTAAGCACAGCTACCAGAAATGGAAGGAAAAGGAAGAGCCAAACCCCAGCTGTCTGGTGTCATCTAAGCTGTTTGTGCAAGTGCATTTCCTCTTTGATGTTCTTGGCAATGGCAGCTAACCAGCTGGGACGTGTGTCAGCTTTTTCCCGGGAATGGAGGGGAGGAGGAACATTCATACACATACACTCTTGTCTCTGGTCTCTTTTGGGAAGCAGTAATTAACAGCTGAGAGGTTATTAAAAATTTCTTCCTAAATTGCATCTTATCTATGGCTTGCTCCTTTTTCACAGTGTAACAAATCTTGATGAGTGGCGGGGCTGTTGTAAGACCACAAGACTGGAGGCAAAAATCTGATGAGGAAACAAATGAAATCATAACAATGAACCTCTGGCCTAGGTCATGTAAATGTGGGCTACTTGGTTCAGATGGCAAACACCTTGAAACCATAGCAACACCTGCCACAGGTGTGCTACCTCAATGATCATTCAGCCTCATGGCTTCTGGGGCTGCTGTCTGTGCTGTTATCAGCCACCCAAATAAGCTAAGTTAACATAGCTGCTCTGCTTTCCCAGGATCTCTGATGGCAGCACAAACATGACTCTGCACTGAGGTAATGATTTTTATCTTATTTTTAAATTGTTTATTTAAAAAAGAAAGGCTTTAACTGTGAACATTTGAGGTGTGGACACTTCACTGGGATCTCTGTTAATGTGCAGCTTTTTGTTTCACACTGTTTATAAGTTCATGCAGTTATGGCTCTTTATTTTTTTAATTCCTATTTTGTTAATATAAGTTTTATATGACTCTCTGCAGTTCTGAGAATTTCAGAATAGATATAACTTTCCCACTGAACAGGTTTGTGCTAACTTTTATCAAAATTTGTATAAGGTCATATAGTTCAGTAGCATTCACTTGACACATCATCTTCTATTTCCAGGAAATTAACATTGCCAATTGAGTAAACAAAATGTTTTTCTTTCCTTTCATCTTTTGAGTATGGAAATGGAAAATAAAATACAGGATTTTGTGAAAGAGTGTACGCTATAATTAATGTATTTGTACAGCTCCTTGCCTTCTCTCATTTCTTAAACCCAGTAAAGTTGTACTATTGCATCTTACTCCTCTGTTGTGGAACTCCTCCTAATCTATCAATTTAATCAGGCATCCTAAATATTTTTGTCAATTTATCTGCCATGTCAGATAAGAAGCATTGGGCTAGCATACACCCATCACTGTGCACTAAAAATCAGTGGAAAATAACCCTGTTTACTGCAGCATTTTATGCTGAGTGTAGTTAACACGCTGTCGTTCAGTAAACAAAGTACTTTGTAATGTGGAATATATTATTTTGCTATAAGGTGTTTCAAAATAAGGTGACATATTTCAACACTTTTCTTAGTGGCAGCATTACAAGTATGAAGAGGCTGGGTTTTGATAGATTGAGCAGCACACAGCAAATCAGAAGTTACTTTTGGTGGTTGCTTCTTTAATGAGATGTATCATACAGCTAAGATAAATTCTCTGCTGTGTGAAGCAACTTATCATGCCAGAATATACAGTATATTGTCATGGGCTTTTTTTTCTTTTTTCTTCTTTTTTTTTTTTTTTTTTTTTTAATCTTTTTGATTCTCTGGTATTCTGATGAATTATTTGCAGCATTTCCCTTTCACTGCTGCTGGAATAATCAAGTTATATTTCTTGAACATCAGTCTATCATTTTCATTGACTTCCTCCTTTGTCAAAGATGGGGAGAAGGGAGAAAGAACCCCACTGCTTAATTTCACAAGACATTATTCTATTTCCTTTAGTCCTTTGTTTCTTTGCTTCCTTTGCTTTCTTTGTTACAGCTTTTAACTTAGAGAAGACTTTTAAGTTTCTCCACTTCAGTGTAAGCTAATGAAGTCTCATTATTTATTTATTTTTTAAATGAACTGTAGTTTCACCACCATAGTCCTCTGAGCTTTAGATGCTTTCTCGTCCATAGCATCAATTAATCATCATCAAGATTATACTTTTCTCTACATACAGAATATGCTTAAGATTTTTTTGTGTTTTTTTCTTCGTTAAAAGAAAAGAAAAAAACCCAAAACAAACAACCCACACTAAAAAGAAAGAAATCAAAACCTTAATAACTTTTGGTAACCAAAAAGCAGCTTTTAAATTCTCATGTTGTCACATTTAGCAGGACTTCAGGCATAATTGTTGGAGAGTTGATGACCTATTTCAGTCTCAGTTTCCTAGTTTAACTGTGGTGAACTTAATCTTTATAACAAGCTGCCTCTGAGAGTGTGCATCTCTACCTGAGCAGTTAATATTGATGCATATCCAGAAATTGCTTTACTTTACATAAATAAGACATCAAATTCACAAAGACCAAACTGTAAGAGATTTCCTTACAATACAGTGTTTTTAAAGTGATGTTATTTTGGTTTTTGGGGTTTTTTTCCCCTGGTATGTTAATTTCAAAGACAATTAATTTATATTTGAAATTACTGAACTTCTTCCCTCCTGGCACAGCTCTTACATCTAGCAGCAAAGACAAGTAGGTGTGTCATTATTCCTTGGGAATGTTTAGGACATATTTTTTAATAATATTTTTGAAGCTGAGTTGGTCCCATCATACACCAACCTTATAAGTGTCATGAAAACAAAAAGGTCTGTCTTCTTTGAGTGAGGTTTCTCAGAGTTCACATAATTTTTGTATGATCCTATTTAATTCAGCAGGAGGTCTTTCATTGGAATCTAATCACATATTTACTAGTTAGGGGATGTTATAGATGTTTTCTATGTTTACCTTCTTCTTGGAAGGTTTGTCTTTCTTTGAGACTCATGTTATTATGTTCTGACCAGATTAAAGTTTCACATTTTTATCTCGGTTATTCTCATATTCTATTTTTTTCAGCTTTACCTGTTAATATTTCACTCCATTTCTGGTTGATGGTATAGTCTCATGCATACATTGCCACCCTTTCTTATGGAGCCAGCAATTATCAACCCATTGTCAAAAAACACAGATACAGACCCCAAATATAGCCATGGCACTGTCATAACAATCTTTCCAACAGCTGAGGATATTTATTGATAGGCAAGTCAGACAAATATTGCTTTGCTATCCTTGCAGGCAACAAAGTCCAGTTTTGCATCTTGTTTTGCATGGAGGTAAAACAGAACCTCCAGAATTTGACAGAGTCCATTTCGGACCAAATGTTAAACATTAGCCCACAGAGTCATGTCCGTAGAAGTTTGTTAGTCCAGTAGAATAATAAAACCCCATGTGCCATTAAAGAATCAGCTGTGGACCTAGTGAGAGAACTTTCTTTGTGGGGGTCTGGTACACAGAGCTAGCTGTTATATCAGCCAAGGGAAGACATCACTGCTGAAACCACAGTCAAAATTACTTAGATATGGACTGAAAATACCAGGTTTTCTTTCTGCTGTCTCCACCTCAGTGAATCAGTATGTCCTGGCATTCATTTCTGCAAAATCATGAGCAAATTCGTGGGAAGGAGTGATTTTTGTCGTTTTTCCTCCTCTCTCCTCTTTGTGATATTCTTGATAGAATATGGCACATTTCCCCTTGTGGTAAGCTCAATAAGGATCTTAGAAACTGAAAGGAAAAGGTGTTTGCATGATTGGAACCCACTGTGTAACTTCCTGTAGGTCTTTTTCATTCCCCCAGGTAATTAAAGAGTATGTTCTCAATAATAGATCCAACAAAACTGGTTTGACTGAAATAAATACTTACAGAAAGATAATAAAGTTAGTAGCTATATTGAGATTGTGATGGACACCCTTCTGACTGTACATTCAATATTTTGATATTAAAGTTCAAACAAAAGTTACATCTTTCTGACCCAAAATCCTCTGAAGCAAACTTCCAATTGTATCTATGTGTTGAGATCTATTTGATTATTTGTATTTATACAGTAGAAATACTTGGTATGGCTTTAGCTTTGTAAAAAGCACTAAAATTATGCACAAGGAAAGTCTTCTCATTATCTGAGAGAGCATGAAGTTAGCTGAATATTTCTGAACTGCTGGAAATATAACTGTCTAAAAAAGCTCTAATTTTTATTAATATAATCTGAATATATTTTTATTAGAAAATCACAAGTCTCACTTAAAGATCTTTGATATATGAGCACCTTTTGGTGACAGAAGAACCAAAAATTTTACAGATTTGGCATAGCCAAAAAGATTTTTGTATTTTACTCAAAATATTCATAGGGCAGGGAGATTTAAAACATGTAGAACATAGCTTACAATTTAAAAGCAGAAAAACACTTTTGGTATGTATCCCAAATGATGAAATAAGTGAGAATTTATGCAAATATTATGATAGACCAGAAAAGCAAGTAGATTTTTATCTAATTGCCACCTTTTGCTGATTCAAGTATGTTAATCATAGGGAGCCCTAATAGTTTTATCAGATTTTACTAATACAGTCAGGTAAAATGAACAAAATAATTAAATGTCTAAATATTGATTTAAAGGGCTCCAAGTATTAATGAAGTTTTGCATTCTACTTAACATGGGTTGAACTGTGGTTTAGACACCATCCTTTAGAGTTGTTGAATGAGCCTGAGATAACAGGGTCTAGAAAATGTACTGAGAATTTCTTCAGTGTGAGGACAGTGTGTTCTCACTGAGACTCTTGAAAGATTCCTTCCTTCTGTCTCCTCATAACCTCTGTAGAATGATGTATAAAATTTTCTGAGCTGATTGTTCAGGGCTGGGGAGCACACAGCCCTTCACCAGTGCAATTGTGAGTGCTTATAGAAGCTCACCCACAACCCTGAATCTGGGCTTCTCTAGAACCATTAACTATTTAAACAATTAGGATTTTTAAAATAAAATGCAAGTTATTGTCATTCAAATTTCCATCTCTTTTTTCAAATACTCTGAAAGTAGTGAAGAAATTTTTCTTTTCTTCATAAGCACAGGAAAAACTAGAGCAGAAATACTTGTGGCTTAAATCACTATGGGAATTCTTTTTCATCAATTGTCCCTGTGATATAATTTTGGTTTTTTAACATTTCAACAGTTCCTGAATAAATAAGACTGATTTTGGACCTTTCTCTTGAATTTTTGTGTAGAAATTCAGTAAAGGATTTCAGAAGAGACAACTGTAGGTTGTGGTAATGATTTAGGAAAATGTTGTACAGAAGGAGTACAAAATCATGATGTCAAATCTAAACAGTTCAAATTGTGGTAAAATATGGGCAATAATAATAATTAAAGCATTTTCCACAGAAGAGTCTGCACAGCTGATAGATGAGGGTCCACTCATAATTTTATTGTAGCATGAATTAGAGAGATAAAACCAAATTTGGCTGAAAGTTACAGGAGACATGTGAACATTGACCTTTAAAGAAGAGGAAAAGAGAAGTCCAAGCTGAAAATATCAGCTGGGAGGGAAGAGGTCACTTTATCTTTACCCCTGAGCTTCACACTAGGCCAGAAGTTGTTTATGATCAAAACAGCAACATTTCTTATTCCTGAGTTTACTTTTCAAGGATATCTAGATTCCAGCTGGAGCTGTTATTAGACAAATGTCATCATTTCAGTTTTCTAAACAAGCAGGTTATTACAGAGTCCTGTGTTTTCCAACTTCCACTACACAATGTTCTTTTGTATGCCTCAGACAATGAGCTGACAGCTCTGTGGAAACCTCTTACAACATTCTGCAGTCAGAAGTGTTAAGGAGTTCACTAGAAGTAGAAGAATGCATAATGCATTGAAGCAGTGTTTTAGGCATTTATATTAGACTTTTAATGGAAAAATTAAAAAGTAATGCTGCTTTGCATTGCAGTAACTGTACATCAACTGTATGTCTTCATTTCTGGCACATGAAGGGTAGTTTCCATAGCAGCAGCATCTGTAGCACTGAGCAACATGGAAATTGGATTTTTTTTTCTCTTGTATTTCACAAATTGGAAAGGTAAAATGTATGGAAATAGGGGAAAGTACTTACTGAAGAAATCTGATGCTTAAAACCTGATTTTTCTTTCCAAAATTCTGAAATTGCAATTGAAAAAAACAAATTCTTGCACTTTATTCCTACTTCCTTAATTTTCATATATGGCTTAATGAATGTGTATGGAAGCTATTTTTGGTTTTGACTGACAGAACCAGAAAACTGCAGAACTATCTCTGTCCATCTTCTGGTATCATTTATTATCTGGCAATTCCTTTACTCTTGGCCAAAAGTGACTAATAATTAAGGCCTGTTGCACTGAGACTGGATTTTTATATTTCATTCATTTCTGTACAAACACTACTTGGGGTATGCTGCAAATAAGAAACACCACATAAGAAAAATCTGCTATTTGCTCAAATGAATGATGATTTTTCATTCAAAGTCTCTAAACTAAGAAGAAAGATTTGCTTTTCTATGTGCATAGGATTTAAAAATGCAACTACATATTCTAAGGTATACATACTCTTAGAGAGAATCATGATAGAAATATCTTCAGAACAAAAAAAAAAACCTGAAAGGTATTGCAAAGCTAGCACACTTTGGTGAATTTGGTGTAGGAAAACTTAAATAAGAACAAAATAATTGTAGTCTCAGAGTTGCTTCTCTCTAATTAAGCAGGAAGTAGCTCAAATATTTTTTCTTAATATGTAAGTCAGATTTTTATTTCCATTGTTCTTTCAAAAGAAGTGAAATTTTTTTCTGTTGGTAAAAAACATTCTGAAGCTCCTACCTGGTGAAAGAGCATGAAAGAACTTTATGCAAATTATACATTGAAAATATTATTTAAAGACAAACTTAGTTTCTAAATATTTCACCATAAATTCCAGGAGACGCTGTGTAGTATTGAGGGCTGATAAGTTCACCAGGGATACATTCTTTTCAGATACTTCTGTTTTTCATGTTTGGTCCTTATATTTTTTCTCTTTTTAGTTTATTACAGACTTTCTAGTTACCTTTTGTTTAGTACAAATGACTTATCATCCAGAAGAGAATAAAGAAATATTGTTCTTTGTTAACCTGAATTCCTGCTATGATTTATAATCATATGCCCAAGCCTAATATGAAGCTTGGCTGACTCTTCATTTGAATAGAATCAGTTTTTGACACATCATCTGTAGCTGACAAAGCTAATAGTTCAGTGCCTCATGGAACAAACCTCAAAGTTTGTTTTCTGCTTTTGAAGAGAGGAGACTTCTTTGGAGATAATTAATGCATAGTGATATATGTATAAAATTGAGCATTCCAGTCAGTGAAGAGCGTACAGTCTCCTTGAGGCATGGAAGGAAAGGCTTTACACATTTGATGAGGATTTATATTTCTATTTATCATTTTTATAGGAATTAATGGAGAAAGAGGAGAGAATGAGTTTTAATTCCATTTTAAAGACCATGGCATGAATCCTGGATTACTTTAACAATGTTTAAGTAAAATTATATTAAATAAAATAGTTGTTGTTACTCTCTTTGCTCTCCCACCCTTTTTTCCCAGCTCACTTCACCTGTGAGTCTTATAACTCATTATATGAAAGTATATTTGTATCCATTTTTCTACTTGTAGTGCTTTCAGGTAACTGGTAAATTCCAGAACCACTAGAACAATCTTTCTAGCAAAGAATCTGAATATAATATGGAAACTTTGGATTATGACTATTATTTTTTTCTTTGTGCTTTATCTCCCATACACTTTCATGAATACACACTTAGGTCATAATGTGACAATATTATCCCCAATTACTGCACCAATAATTTACCAACAAAAGCAAAGATAAGGAATGAAGTTTAATGGGAAGATACCAGTTCTTGGCTTTTTATGACATACCTAAGATAACACTTCAGTCTTGCTGTGAATTGCTCTTCTGGTGGACAGTCACAGCTTCAGGAAGCAAATGTGTCAGTGAAACAGTGATTGTGAGAAGTCTGGCTTTTCTTCCACCTTCTGCACTCCTTCCTGGTTTTGGCATCATCCACGTGAAGGAGAGGGAAGATCTCCTGGCAGAGATGCCTCTTAGGACAGAGGAAGTGAAAGTGATAATTCCCCACTTTTTGCATCTCAGCTTCTGGCAATCTGCAGAGCAGCTCAGTATTGTGAGTGTGTCTTTTTGTTTGATACCCTTTAAGAATGGATTCTGTCATTAGTTTTCCTAACAGCTTTTCAATACCATTTCATTCTTCAACGTTCTTCAGTGATGAGTTTCAGAGTTTAATTACATATTACATCAAAAAAAAGGGTTAACCTGGGTTTGTTTAAAATTTGCAGCTGAAAATTCCATGGGATACTTCTCACTTCCTTTTTGAGTGACAGTTTCCAATTCCCTTCTGCATATCATTCCATTCATACTTCCATGTGTCTATGGTATTCCCTCTGAGCCATTTCCATGCAAGCTAGTCCATTTAATCTTTTTTCAAATGGAAATAATTTTTGATCTCCGATAATCCTTCCTACATCATGTTTAGTTCTGCTCTATCCTTCTTGAGATGGAGTGACCATAATTGCATGAATGTCATGGATTTCTCTAAGAGCAATAAGGCTTTCTCTACTAAGTTCTTAATGCTTTCTAAACAATTCCTAATGTTGTATTTGTCTTTTCAGCTGCTGCTAAGCAGAGCTGACATTTTCATAGAAGTGCCATTGCAAGATGTGTAATGACTTCAAGATCTTTCTTGACAAGTTGTAGGTAAATTAACATCTATCAAAGGGTAGACATAATAAGGATCTTTTTTTTGCACTCTTTGTATCTACTGTTTGTATCACTTTGAATTTATAAAATTAAATTTTATCAAGGAATCAATCCTTATTTTGAGATACTTATGCAATTCTTTCCTCTCAATTATTTCTTTCTCTCCCCGTTTTTTTTTTTTTTTTTTTGTGTGTGTGTTTTTGTTAAGTTTTGTTTTGGTTTAGTTTGGGGTTTTTTTGTTTTGGTTTTTTTTTTTGGTTTTTTTTTGGGTTTTTTTTGTTGTTGCTGGTTTTTTTGTGTTTGTGGTTTTCTTTTGTTGTTGTTGCAGGATTCCACAGTTAACTCTCATACATTGGGAAAATTGGCCATTAATTTTTGTCTTTCCCAGTCTCTGAAATATAGATACCTGGATACCTACTCTCCATTGGTTGTTTTCCTCTTTAGAAACGACTTTAGAACAGAGCCTTTGCCTTGGTTAGGAGTTCAGGTGTAGAGCATATATCAATTATATGGATTACTCCCAGCAAAGCATTCATTGACTCTTTCAAAATACTAATAGATTAGTGAGGCTTGACTTGACCTACAAAAATGTCTGGATTGTTGTCCACTGCATCTTATTTACCTGCTTGTTTTCCTGTTCTACTCTTCATTATATTTCTGTTGTATAAGTCAGATTTACTGCTCTTTAGCTCCCTAGAATCTCCTGGAACTTTTTATGGAGAATTTACTTCACTTTTATTACCTTCCATTTCTTTGTTATCTGGTGTGATTTCTGCTAACGTCCAAAATATGTGAATTTCCTACTTGTATTAATTTAGACCTCTTGGGTGAATTCTGCCTGTTCAAGACAATTTGCTGTTGCTCATTTTATGTTTTTTTTTCCCATTATCCCTTTGATTGGTTCTTCAGTATCAGACAAATCCTCTGATACATCCCTCCCAAGAAAGGCTCCTCAGGGGAAACTTCTCCAGCTCCTTCCTTTTGCATTTTGGTACAAATAGCTGCTTTCAGTCTCTTGCTCCAGCCTAATATTTCTTCTGCTTAACACACTTCTCATGTATAGGACTTGAAGGATGTTTAACATTATTTTGTTTGAGAGGAACTTGAAATAATTCTGTTAACAATTCTTGTAGTTTGTACTCATTCTTTCCAATTTTGCTGTGTTTGACCATTCCAGAAATTTCTGTAGATATTCGACTTTGACAAATCCCCATTTTTCCTTTAAACCTCTATGATGATGGCACCTAAATAAATAGATTTTCTGACAGCCTTGAAACTGTTGTTTTTTTCACTTTTCCTTTTAACAAACTTCCTCACTTTTACAGAGCTTACCTTTCTGAAATGATTAACTGCTGCATTAGAATTTTTGTTTAGATGTTTTGCTGTTCCCTTGCATCAGAAAAACTTTCACAGCCTTCTGGGCAACACATAGGAGACTGAACTAAAGCAGTTTCAGTCTCATAATCATGCATTAAAACTATTCATAGTGATTCCCTTTGCAATTTGTCATGACTTCTGGAGTATCTACCAACTCCTGATTCTGAATCTGTACCGTGTTGCAAGTTCTTCATATCCTTAAAAGTGAATGCACAACAGGAGCAATTCGTTTGAAAATATTGAAGACTCATTTTTGGTGTGTAAAATGAGAGAGTGTCAGGTGGTAGACAACATAGAAAGTCCGAGATTTGTTAAAAATTTATTTAATGTGTCTAGAAATGTGTGACATCAATAAAAAAAGACTGAAGTGACTGGCAGTCTCACTGCTCACTTTTCATCTTGCACAGAGCCATTGCTGACTAACAGTCTGTGCTGGGCTTATGTAATATTTCTGTTTGTTTTGAGGGGAAAAATATAACCATGCTCCCTTCTCTAGGAATGGCTGTTTAATGAAGTTTTGGACTTATCTAGAATGGAATGGAAACTTTATTTTCTTATTTTTTGAGTAGAAGAGTAATTTCTCATTTCTCATTCTTTTTGTACATAAATATGTGTCTTTCTGGAGGGATGGAATTTTGTAGGTCATATTCTGGGGTTTTATGGTGTTTTTCTAAAATAAGGTTTGCAAAAGATTTTGGTTTTTACTTGTGTATTTATTCTATTTAAAGATCTAATGTTCCAGTTTATTTCTATTTTTAATTGGGCTTATTCTGAGGGCTATTTATTTGACCTTTTCTTTGCATATAAAGGAAGAGTACTAGTATTAAAGACACTATGCTATATAATTTTCTGTCATATTTTCAGAGAGAAAACAGTCTAAATTTGAAAAGGAACACAAACATAGACTGCTCAATTAATGAGAAGTGTTTTGGAAGCCTCTTAAAATGTACCTGGAATTTTTAAAGGTTCTCTTTTTATTTTCCAAGGGAGTTTAGCACATTTAGGAAGCATCAAAATGATTTGTGGATATAATTGGAGTTGTTTATATTGCTTTTCCTCTTTTGTGATTTAAATAAGCAGGTTTGCCAGGTACATGCAGGGATATAATTCACTGAATTCCCTTCACACACCCCTCTCATCTCCTGTTTGTTCTCCATCTGTTGTGGATGGGATAAAAATGGGTGTTTGATAAGAGAAGTGATGAATCTGGAAAATAAAAAGGGTTATTGAATGGAAAAAGGATTGATCAATTAATTCAGGAAATATTGTTGATGTGATCAGGGAGGAGGAATGAGTCCTATGAGCAGTAAGGGCAGGCAAAGACAGCACCTGGAGAGTGGAGTGCTGGATAAGCAAATGAGTGTCTGACAAATCCAAAAGTTGGGAGCTGTGTGTCTGTCAGGATGTAGCTCAGAGGCTCTGATACTTTTTTTTCCCCTCCAATGTCAAAACGGACAATACTGCACAGAAATGTGCACAGTCACATATTTGCAGTGAAGCAGGTAAATAGAGTGGAGGACTGTGCTTGCAGAAGTTTGTTGCTGTGTTCCCCACTCCAGAGCAGCCAGAGCAGTGCTGCTGAGGTGCAGTGTGGTTACAGGTGCGGATTGTGCCTGACAGAGCTCATGCAAAGCAGCAGGAACTGCCCTGAACTCACTGCTAAACTCTCCTGACAGCTCTGAAACATTGACAGGCACGTTAAATTCTTGGAGAAAAATTAAAAGAGATTCAATGCAAAGTGTTCTTTTAAAGAGTTTTTAGAAAACAAATCCCCAAAATAACCTACAAGTATCATATTTTTATTTTTGCCCCCACTTAATATGACACTTCTTAATTTCCTGTTGGCAAGCCAGTTGTAATCTTTAGCTGGTAACTAATTTGGTCATAAAATACTGACCCAGATTTTTCTGGATAATTAACAAGTTGGGCAAATCAGCAGAAGCAGGTGTAGTATATTTTCAGTACCAGTGGAGAAAAGCAGTTAGCTGGTGTTTTAATTCTCATTTCCAGTAATGAACTATATAACATTCTGGCTGGCTAATGCAATTAGCATTGTCTCCTGCTCCCCTTACTTCCTCACTTAAAAAAATTAAAAAAGGAAACTCAGACCAGGAATTTATTAAAGGCCAAGAATTACTGACCCTTTTTGCACTCTTCTTACGATCACACTATTAACCTGCTGGATTGAGCCTTGTGTAGAACAGTAATAAAAAATTTATACAAATATGTATCACGTTACAAGCTGAGACAGAAAACAATGTTTCCATTCTTCAAGCAATTAATTATTGTGATTAATGTATTCCCTCTTCTCTAAGCACAATTCTGCCAGACAGAGTCAGCCCATTGACATATTGTAGAATTATAATGCATATCTAATTAAAGGTGACCTGAAAAGGCAGGGTGTTTAGCCTTCCCTGTCAGGACCAAGAAACTGTTAATCAGAGAGTGCTTGCTTTCCACACCACCCCACCCCTCCCTTTTTTTATTTTTGTGCTAATTTCAAATCTTCTCCCTGCATCAGTGAGCAGATGAGATCTTCAGCCAGCTTTCATCTTTCAGAAAAATGAATAGTGCAGAAAGAACATTATCAAATGAGCTGTTGAAGAAGTCAGTGAATATGTCATTGAGTGTGACTGCTTCCAGAATGAATTTAGATTTATCTCTGTTATCTCCCCTCTCCCAACCCACCCTCCACACTCTGCTTGCACTCAGTCCACATGTCAAGCAGGGTGGGTCATAATGAATCATAAGGGACAGTTTCTTGTAGAGGGCTGACAGGTCCAATTGTGATACAACTTGTTCTGGAATTAAGTTTGTTAACATTGTAAATTGTCTCATTTGACCAGAGGTTTAAACACCTAGAAGCTTTTATGCATGCAATTTCTTAAAGTATTTCTTTTCCATTAGGCAGCTGCTGCTTTACAGTATTCCACAAATGAAATTGTTTTATCACATCAATAGCTGCACAAAACAACTGTGACAACAAGACTGGTTTTGCCCCCATCTTGCTAACAAATATAATTCAAATCAATAAACTCTGGCAACTGGGTAACACCAAGAGAAAGTATTATTTAAACTCAATTTTTAAACATATTGCCAAATCCATATGCTGATTCAAACCAAGGAATTTTCATTCTCTCCTCTTTGGTTTCTGTAGAAATAATCCATTGAGTTAACAACATCTTAAGTAGAAAACCAATAAATATTTTAGCTTTTCGCTGCCAGTATTTTTTTTTCTATATGTGATGCAAAGTTGTTGTCATAAAGGTTTTTTTTTATTATTTTTGCATGTGATAGGAAATGGTATGATTAAATTGCAATGTTCCACCCGCAGGGAAAAAAAGACTAATATTTTTCTTCAATTGTCAGTATTGCCATGTAACAGAATGTGATATCAAAAAACCTGCAAAGTCAGCACACCTTCTGAAACATTTGTTGTACTCTGTAAACCCTTTGGGCTGTTTGACTAGTTACTTCATAGCTGGGATCATGCTTCACTAGGCTAGTCTTACAAAAAAAAAAAAAATCTCAAATACTTTTCAGTTAAAGAAAATTAATAAGCAGTGTCACTGGTGCTGAAAAATACCTTTTATCAAAATCAACAGAATAACTGGTTTGTGCTCCCGATTTTAATTTCTTTTTAAATAATAAGCCTCTTTCACGTTGAGACGTTAGGGAAATTTCTGTTGTTTCCTTGTTGATTTTTCCACGAGCCTGCTGTTTGTCAGGGGAGATTTGAGTGCCTATAGATGTATATTTTCCCTGGGATGTCTGTGAGGGCATTAGTGCACGTGTGCTTTCCCCTGCATCTTTGGATGATGTAAATAAGAAGGGGAAGGAGTTCCTGGCAGCACCTGCTGAACTTGCAGCCCCAGATCCATCCCCCTGAGGTGCTGTGAGGGAAGGAGGAGAGAAATTGGGAGTTAAGTGAAACCCAGGAAGAATGGAGGGGTGGAGAGAAGGGGTTTGCAAGATGAGGTTTTATTGCTTATTATCATAGTCTAATTTAAATGGTAATAGCTTAAGTTAATTTCCCCAAGTGGAGCCTGCTTTGCCCATGACAAGCTGGTGATTGATCTCTCCCTGTCTCCATCTCAACCCATGAGCCTTTCATTGTATTTTCCTTCCCTGTCCAGCTGAGGAGTGGGAGTGATAAAATGACTTTGGTGAGGACCTCACACCTCACCAGGGTATTTGCCTGAAAAGGCAAATTTTTTTAGCTTTGAATTTTTTATTTTGTTATGTCTGGATCTCAATGCTTACATAATGGTGTTGTTGATTAAAGGGTTGCAGGCATATAGAAAGGAAATGAAAATTCAATGCTAAAGAGTGAATTGAAGAAGGGTAGAAATTAATGCCCATCTTAAAGCCTGAAGCTTTGGTCCCAAAATCTATCATCATGATGGGAAAAATAGAAAGAAGCTACTACAATTTGAAAATATTACCATTTTGTTCATTCAAAATAGGATGTATTTATAGTTCTCTATATTTTTTAACCATATTTTTAAAGGCTGTAGCTGCAAAAACTATTTACAAGCCCTGAACAAGGAAGACATAAAGTGTTTGTTTAGCAGGTGCTGTTTTGCCAAAGAGAAACTGAGGCTTGGGTGAAATAATCAATTGTATGAAAGACTTAGAGGAAATCCATGTCCGAATTGAGAGCTGAAATTCTTCCTCAGCTGTGTCCATTGCCTTCATTAAAAAGTGATCTTTTCCTTCTGACTTTCTCCTTCATGCTTCTAAAACTGAGAATAACTAAGAAACACAACAAAGTAAACTAGTAAGTTAAAGTTACTGAACATTATATGTCATGTTATCTCCAATCATATAGAGATACATATGTATGTGTACATATATATATATATATTTAATGTATATATATACATACATTGACCAGGAATTTCTGCCTGGCTTTTTGCTGGCTCTCTATTTATCTGAGACACATTACTAGTATTATTTTCCTTAAGGTTCTGAGAATCTCTCTATTTCCATATTTCAAGAACCTTCCTCCCCATAATAAGTTCAAATATGTTTGTGGGGTTAAGTTTTCTGAAGTATAATGCAGAGAATAACCCTTAAGTCTTCACTGAGTTCACAAGCAAGATTCCTTTTAATTTCAGTGGGATTTTTGCTTGATTAAGGACTAAAGAGTTCAGGATTCCACTGCCTCAGCCTCAGAAAATGTTGAATAAAAGTAATTATGTTAGAAATAAAGCTTGCAGGTCGCAAACCATCACAAGCATTGATAAATCACAGAACTGGAGTGAAGCATTTCAGTGGGTCAGAGGACACCTAAATAGCATCAGGTGAGGCTGTAATTGTATTGATGGTCTTCTGGTACAAATGATAAATTTTGCATAAATGATTTTGCCTGAAGTGTCACAGGACACGAAAATTTACCACTGAAGGGTGGTAATTTTTTTGCTTGTAAAATATCTTTCTTGCATAATTATTGACATGTAAAATATAAAAATATTTCCAAGTTATGCCTTGGCTAAATTTAAAAATGCAAGGTTTATTTAATTATTAGATAATTCTATTGCAGAAATACTAGAAGTTATATCCCAGAAGAGATAAAAAAAAAAAAAAAGTAATTTACCTTGTGTGATGGAGAATTTTTAAAATACTAACATAAACACAAGGAAATGCTGATATTTTGCATTGTGTTAAAAAAAATGCTACAGGGGAAAGAAACATGAAGCAAATTCTTGGCATACTGCACCCACAAAACCTCTTATTCCAAACTCTGTTTGTCCTGTGCAGGAACTTGTTACCCAAATGATGGACCTGTGCAGGTCAATGGGTGATTTCATGGAACATGAAACATGTACAGCTTGGGCTGTGTAATGCTGATTAAATCTGGGTTGGAGTCTCATTTCTTCCTGCAGCATGCGTTGCTTTCATCTATCATCACATACCTTAAATCAGCACGGAATTAATGCAGCAAAGCACCTTAGGCTAAGACCAAGCCTTGCCAGTGCTTTAAGCTTAGGAATCATCCCTTGAATAGTGCCTGCCAGTGGATAGTTCAGCTCAGGCACAGGACAGGGGCTGCTCAGATCTTCCAGAGGCACTCAGCTCTGAACCAGGACCTCTGTCACCGGCAGCACATGCTGAGGAAAGAGGAGTGGGCTTGGTCTCACTTGTGTGCATAGATATCCCAGTAATTCCAGCTAATTTAGAGAAGTCACTCCAGATTTACACCAGTGCTACTGAAAATCAAAATCTGGCCCATTGTCTTAGCAAAATACACCAAGTCAATATCAGTTCATTACAGAGAGGAAGAGAGAAAGGGAATGAGAGGGAAAACAAGGATTTCGTTAGCAATGCATTCTGTAGTATAAAAGATAAAAAGGAATATCCAATTAACACACCACTATAATTGCTTGCAGACATTCTTTTTTATTTAAAGATGAAATAGCTAAGAGTTCTCATCAAAACTGGGGTCACAGCCTACATATTAAATGAAAGAAAT
The DNA here is from genome assembly GCF_009819885.2 of Catharus ustulatus. Taxonomy (NCBI): domain Eukaryota; kingdom Metazoa; phylum Chordata; class Aves; order Passeriformes; family Turdidae; genus Catharus; species Catharus ustulatus. The sequence continues at coordinate 51,005,850 of NC_046226.1, read as the reverse complement.
TGATTGGGCTTTATTACACCCTGACTACTGCAAATGTGCCTCAATCACTGATTGCTATAAATTTATTCTTATAAACTACTAATTGCCCAAGTCATAATGGTAACAATGGTATAATGAAATTATCTTGATCAAGCTGATGCACAAATTTTGCTTGACAACATGAGCAGTGTGAGAAAAAAGGAAAGAAGACATGCATACAAATACATAATGTTTCATTAAAATTAAAACCAATGTTAAAACAACTGTTCTCTGAAGTATACAAAGTTCTGTATTAGAAGAGCTTCCTTTAGAAAAATCATTTAAGAAGACAGGCATTTACATTTATAATAAAATGATCTTGCATTTTTTATTTGTCTTGAAAATTAATGACTTACTTAATCACATTTGATCAAAGGAGATAAGTTGATGTAGTCATGTGTTTCTGATTGCATTAAGCCTGATCCAGAGTGGCATGATGGATATTTAATAGTCTTACTGTCCCTCTATATCTTGTCACCATTTCTTGATATGCATGGATACTGTAGAGTACACCACAGCACAAAACTGTACTTTTAATAGGACAGACTAAGGCTAGGAAAAAAGGAAATTCTCTTGGAGCTTACATGGTGGAGCTTTTAGAAGTAGGTTATCCACCATCAAAATAAATTTCTTTCAAAGACAAACATCTCAGGTAACTCTATATATAGATATATAACTTGAAGTATTTTCTCCTTTTAAAAGTGCATTTTGCTTTTATGCTGCCTCTATTAAAAGATATTGCTATAATAGGTTTCAAGGACTAGGCAGAGTGAAAGTATGTAGAAACAAAGATAGCCATCCAGAAAATGTAGGAAATTTCTAGAAGCTGGAATGTAGAGCATTGTGTAAAAGGCATAAATTGGTGCTATTTATATTGTGCTAATAGCTGTTTCTACAAGTGTCAGCTGAGCCATTCATAGGGAATATTGGTATGTATGAGAAATCATTTCTGAGTAGTTCAAATGTAGTTCCAACTCTTTCCAAATTAATCTCACCAAAAATTGTATTTAAATTGATGCCTAATTCTTTCTCACCAGAGTATTTCTTCAGTATGAAATTGTCCTTTTATTCATGAGCATGTCTTGCTTTCCTCTCTCAAAATACAGGTCCAAACTTTTATACAGAGGTACAGCATTTTCATTCTTCAGAATGAATTGCTCCTAAAATTGCTACAGTCGAGGTGATCCTATAGGAATGTAAAAAATTCAGAGACAACCAAGCTGGAAGGGCTTCAGGAGCCCCTTCAGCTCAGCTGGCATGGCCCACCCCACTTGGGCTGTGCATTTGCTAGGCTGCCCCACATTTTAAGTTCCCAACTCCTGCAGTCTCTGTTTGTCCTATTGCCAGAAAGCTTTTCACCAGCGGCTAATCTAAACCCTTTTTGCTGCAATTTATACTTAGTGACACTTGTTTCATTTTGTAAGGACCATGGAAAATGGTTTATCCCTCCAGTCTATGCAATATTTTTAGATATGGAAAGTTTTGACTCTGCCTCTTCCCTCCTCTTTCCGCATTCCACTCTTCCCACTTCCTTACTATTGGTCTTTAAACCCTAATATGTTAAGAGCTGTTTTAGAAAGAAATATATGATATTTGGGGAAACATACAGGAGCTTAGGACAGAAATATCAAAAATCTTCAGCCTGCCAGGAATAAATTACCTCCAGGAGAGCACACCCACAGCACCTAGCAGGGCAGGGGTAGGGGAGTGACCCAGGCACAGACATTTCTCACCCCTATATTCATAATTCTGTGGTACCTAGTCTATTCTAATTAAGTGTGCAATAGTAAGAAATAAGATTTTTCTGAGACATATTTGTGTGTTTAGTGAAGCACTGGGATTCTGCTATGGTGTTAGTGGAGTTGCAGACAGGGTTTGTTTCAGGTTGCTATATTATTATTATTACTATTATTATTATTATTATTTAGTGCTTTATTATTATTTAGAATTAAATTCAGTTAGCATTTTCTTCAAGGCTGCTAGATTCTCTGAAAGCAAAAAACCAACAAACAACATTTTTCACACCTGGAAGCATTTTTTTAAAATTATATTTTATTTTACCTCCATTGAATTTTTGCTTATGTTGTTGATTTCAGTTGCTGTTTTTGAGTGGACTTGTCCTGTGACTAGCTAGCTTTTGAAAAGTTCTGTGTTTCTACAAGTGAACATGTTTATAGATTCAGACTATGGATGAAAGAGAAGCTGGTCTGGACAGGACAAAAAATAACAAATCCTAAAATATGTGTCAGAGAACAAGAAATAGCGTAGCAATATTTAAAAGAGAACAGTGGAGGTTTTAATCTATTATCTAAGGTGAGGGAACTCCTTGATATTATTAATGTAGTCAGCAAATGGTATCTGGAATGCTATTTTGTGCAATACTCGTATTATTTCTGAAATTTGTACAACAAGAATGCATAAGTTGAGTTTCCAAAATGGCCTGCTCACAAAATGCTAACACTTGTTATCTGTCTTACTCATCCATTCCTTTATCCATCTATCTCTGTAGCTATCGTGAAATGACAATCCTAACTTACTTTAAACTCTCCAAAGGTATATTCTTAAATTTTAATGTTGGAAAAGCTTCATGATGACTGGTACTTTGGCTTAATGTGGTACAGCTTCTGACAGCTGCCTCTGTAAGAAAAGCAGAGGATGACTGCATTACTGTCACTTTCTGTCACATCCTGGTTGCCAAACTCTTGCAGGGATGATGACAGTGAACCAAACAAGAGTGACAAAGGGAGTCAAAGCTGTGATTTTGAATAAAAAGAGTGGACACTTGAATTGCATTTTGTTCCTGCCATTCTGATCTGCTTGTGGGCTTCATGGAATGGTGCTTGCTCCCAATTTTTGAATTATTTGTTCTTTGGGACTTTCACATGATTTTGGCACACTCAAAAGCCCCAAAAACTGTTAACAAGCCCAGAGCAGGTCAGAGTATGAACAGAAGAATAACTGTAATTGTGGAATGTACTTGAAGGAGAAGAGAAACTCAGGGGCATGATGCCCACTCAAATTGTCTGGAAAGCAGCTTGCACTTGTAGCTGCAATGAAAGTGTGACATTATTTTCAAGGCAAAAAATGTGGGTTACACAACACCTAATCACCTTAGATTAGATATTAGGGGAAAAAATATGTATTGTGAGGGTGGTGAGACACTGGCAGAGGTTACCCAGAGAAATTCTGGATGCCCCATCCCTGGCAGTGTTCAAGGCCAGGCTGGATGGAGCTCTGAGAAACCTGGTCTTGTGAAAGGTGTCCCTGCCCATGACAGGGGCTTGGAACTGGATGAGCTTTAAGGTCCCTGCTAAACCAGACCATTCCATGATTCTGTGCAACGACCTGGCTCTACTTATTAGTTTTTGTATTGAAGCTTTAGTAGTGTGACACTGCCTCAGTTTGAAACCAACTGCAAATTTCTCTGAGTGCAGTAATGGCCAAGATTAAGGCTGGAGCAGAGACTGCCGCCTGCATCCAGGTCCAATGGTTACAGGGAACTTCTCTTGCCTTGATTGCATTTCCCTGCTTTCCCCAGTGGCCTCTACTCCCTTTCCACCAGTTCTTGAACTTACAGCTGTGATGATGGGGCTGGCTAGGTGGTAATCGCGCACACACACACACACACACACACACATATATATGTGTGTTTTTGTTGACTGGGCTTCTCAAAAATTTTGCTGTGCTCTAATAAGAAAGGGAGGTTTCTGCAATTAACTCAAGCTACAAGAAAGCTCTATGCATAGTGTTAACCACTTTATGGAGAGATAAGCCAGGAGGGATTAAGTGGGAATGAAAATAAATCAGTGGGCAAATACTGTGGCTAGTAATGGGAAACAAAAACTGTTTTGATAATTATTTTCCACATTATCTGTGCTAAGATAGCATTATTACTTTAGTACTCTATCAAATGCTAATGAGAGTTATTACCTGTGGATTATTTACCAGGTATCTATGAGAATATGGCTCTACTAAATCCACATTGTTTGGTATTTTGTGTCATTGCTCTTCAAAGAGGAGATTCCCTGTTTCCTGAATGTTCTCTGGTTCATCAGCTGAAATGTGCTGCAGCAGTCACAGGAGAGAATGCTGTGACAGATTGTAAAACAGTGCTGTTTATGTTTCAAGTTCCATTAGGAATGAGCTGTTTTGGATATCATATCAACTGTGGTATTTCAGATTCTGGGAAATGTTTTTCAAAGGGCCTTGCACTGGTACGTAATGAAAGATTTGTTTAGCTTGCTTAGTTTTGAACTACAGAGAATCTGACAAAGTTTAAAGTGGAGCCCAGGTGAACCACAAGTCTGGTCCAGCTTGCTGGTGTCTGTGTTCCTAGTTCTAGAGCAGTATTTAAATATCTTTAGAAATAGGCCTTTGCTGAGAATATTCCTTGCTGTTTATTTTAGGAAACTGCTGGCTTTTTTTTCAGCAAATTAGATTCAGAGTCTTGTTTTGTATTGCTAGGAAGGATTCCTATAGTGCTGACAGAATTCCATGGAAACCTTGCACAGGAGGGACATCCTTTCCCTTTCCCTTTCCCTTTCCCTTTCCCTTTCCCTTTCCCTTTCCCTTTCCCTTTCCCTTTCCCTTTCCCTTTCCCTTTCCCTTTCCCTTTCCCTTTCCCTTTCCTTCCCCTTTCTCTTTCCCTTTTTATAAAAAAAATTTAAAAATTCTAGTAAGACTGACTTTGGTTTATCAGAGGTCAGAATTTGAAATCAAAACCTGACAGTAGACAGCAGAAACTTAATCCACCTTCCTTAACCACTGTAGTTAGGCTTCTCTATAACAACAAAAGCCTATGTGGAGTTTAAATATGTTCTCAGTGCTTTATGAATCAGTCATGTCATTGTAGGTTAGAGTTATGACAAAACTTTGTGATATAGCTTTTAAAATCAGACCATTGAATGTAGGAAACTGTATGGCTACAAAATATGCCATGGATATTATTTCAAAAACACATACTCTCACTTTTAAACTTTATTCACACTAAAATTAGGCGCTTCTAGTCCTAAACCAAGAGCGTGGTTGAAGGTCACGTAGTAATTAACTCTTGGATGCAAGTCATTGGCATTAGAAGGGTATTCTTCACTTGTTTTGTGGTGCAGAACAAATGCTTCATTAATCAGAAACCTATCAACCTGAGATTGAAAACTAATAAAATCAAATGCTATGGTTCGACATTGCTGGGGACACCTCTTCATACACGTATTTCTTCATGCAATTTTCAGCATGAATTCTGCATTTTTTTATAGATTGGGAGGATTTTAGGAGACTTTTAATAACCCAGCTCCTGTGAGAAAAGGACCAAAGCTTTCTTTTCACAAACAAGAAAAGAAGGGATGAAGATTTTTCTATAAAACATCTAGAATTTTCATTTTTCACACAAATTATGGTCATTATATTATAATCTCTTCAATACTGTGAGAGGGGAAAAAAAAGACATTTATAAAAGGCCATAATGAGCTACCAAAATGCTGGATATGTTTTTTTTTGCTTTAGTGAAAAACCTCCCTGTACTTCAGTTCTGAATATTTTGTTTTCTTCTGAAAGGAAGGCATAACTCTCTTCCTCAGCTCCTTGGTCACCTTGCCATTAGCCATGGGCTCTGAGCATGTGGGGTTTAAGAGTGAAATGAAAAATATTGCTGGGTTTTGTAGGTTTTTGGTTTTAATCATTACTTTGAAGCCTGAGGTTTTTCTGAGGCAGATGATTTTATTTATTATATGTTTGTGATTTCACTGTTTTCTAATTTTAGCATGTATCACAGGTTGAAAGAAAAAAATGCATAGGTAGTAAGGGGAAGACTCTGAATATTCTTCATTTGGAAAATTCTGAACATTGCTTTTGTATCTCTGCAGCAATCACATTATAAATAGCTGGACCTCAGATGCTTGTTTTTGTTGTTATTGATTTTTTAAAAATAAATTGTTGATAACTATGCCACTTTAAATGTAAAAATTTCCCAGCTGCACTACTAGCATTGGGAGAAAATGCAGAGGCAGAGCAGAAAGTTCTGCAGCCATAAATGGGTGATAGAGTAGGCCATTACAAAATCATATAATGTTATTTTATATTTTATTGGTTACTTCTTTTCCGTTTTGATGACTGTCTTTTGACTATGTTAGCATTCAAATACATCACCACAGCACAGACCCTTGATGTTACAATCTGACTAATTTCTGTGTACTTTTACTGTAATCCAAGAACTTTCAAAGAACAGATTGCTATGGCTATCACTATCACATTGTTTTCCACTTTTTCCTGGCTAGAACAGTGGCAGAAACAGATTAATGTTATAGGTAGATGCATGATTAAGATATCTTATAAATATCCAAGCTTCTATTCTGCTTCAACTATCTGAATGTTCCTTTTGGTATTTGTCACTTGACTTTAAAAGATAAAATATAATCAGGGTCTTCCAGCAGTTTCTAAAATTTAATTTTTAAAAATATATTTGACCCAGAAGAAAAAAATTTGGAAAGCCAGTGCAGTAATTTTCTTTGCAAAGATTTTTTGTATTATACAGGCCAACTGTTGAAAAATAATAAATTGAAGGCAGAGCCAACCCAGGCTTCAAGGGTCTGGTTTTTAAAAAATTCACAAGGTGTGATTCTTGGGGTGTCCTGTTCAGGGCAGGATTTCTACTCTGGTGATCCTTAGAGTCCCTTCCAATTCAGGACATCTTATGTTTCTGTGGTTGGAGTAAAATTTAAAATTTTTTGGAGTAAAATGTAATATTTAAAATTGCTGCAGGTATCTTCCCAGCTTAACTGACTGATGCTCTGTACTTTCTCAGGAAAAAGTGAGATTCTTCTTAAAAGGAAAATTTCTGGTGGACTCAGAATCTAGATCTGTTAGTTCAGTTACCTCTCTGCAGAAGAAAATATTCAACTTTCAGCAGAGAGAGGAGCTTCTACTCCCTTGTGAAGATTTTGTGGAGGTGTTGTTCTTTTGGACTTGATAGGATGTCTGAATATGTCCTTATGTCATAGATGGAACGGATAACTTTTAAATGAGGTTTCACACGTGTGAATTCCTAATAAGAGTTAAAGAGAAATCTGAAACACTAGAACAAATTGCTGTAAAAACTAGAAGAAAGGGTGCTGGTTATAAAAGTTTGGGCAGGTGATTTTTATAGAACTCTGCTGTAAGGAAGGTAAGGAAAGAAGCAGAGTGAAAAGTAAATGACAAACGCTAGAAAGGCACTTTTATTTTTGCCAAATATGTGGCAGGATAAATTTTTAAGAAATGTGGGAGAAGAGAACCAGAGTATTATCTGACAAAATGAAATAAAAGAGGAGAAATGTTCCTTGATGCAGAAGGGCCAGAAGGCAAGATTTGTTAATTTTGTTGGTGTATGCTGTAAATTCTAACAGCATTGATACCAGGATGATTCCTAATGATCATTCTTTTTTGCTATCATGCTGTCCAGCAATCTTGGTACGAAGAAATCTCTCATTTCTGAATGACAAATTCACTTCAGTCCATCAGCACAGAGTTCTAGGAAGAAACTGGACTCATTTCACTCAATTATTAGAGAACACTGGGCTCGAGTTAAATGTCAAGCACTTGGAAGCCTGAACTCTGATTTGCTCCCAGCACTTATGAACCTGCAAAGGCTGCTGGCAGGGTCAGCATCTGTCACACCCTTTGTCCTGCACAGCCAGTCCTTTGTGCAGAGAACTTCACAAGCAAGCAGTTTTTCCCTTTGTACTGTGCTCTGTCCCTTCATCCTCTTAATCTCCCTCTCAGTGCTGAACCCAGCCATCGTGTGCTTCAACACTTTTAACAGTCCATAAATGATAGACAATAAAACTCCTTGCCCTCTCCCACCCCTTTGTGTCCTTCTGTTCCTTGCCTCCTCCTGCACAGAGAACTGTCTCGGTGGGTTTTATTTCTGTTTTTCTGGCTTTGACTCTTCAGAGTGCAAATTTCCCTCAGGCAAACCTTCTCAGGGCTGACTCAGCAGCCAGTGGCATTTGTCAATTCATTGATCACTCTCCACCAGCAGCAGGAAGGGCGAACTCGCCGAGTCAGCAGCGCGCAGCCGGCCTGTGCGAGGATTAGGCTCTGAGAACCTCCAAATTAGAAATAAAGAGCTGGCTGATTTCTCTGCAGTGGGACTTTCAAAATGAATTAAAAAAAAGTCTCTCAGCCCTCTCGCTTCATTCAACTGTAATTTTTCTTATTAATTCCTTCTCATTTTCCAAAAGATGACTCTCCTGTGGAAAAGGAAATTGTGCTTTACATCTTTAAAGAATTTTACATTTGATTCTATTTCTTGTTATAACTCTGCATTCACATAAGTCAAACAAGAAAGCACTTCACATGCTAGAATATGTCCCTGCTCCAGTTTTCAGTGGGGCATGATCCAAGTTTAAAGTTGTATTTTCACTACTGGCCCTCTCCTTCATCTCTTCTTTTACTTGCATCATCTCTGTAATTCTTACAGGAGAGTGCTGGTTTGGGAGAAAGAACAAATGGTTGAGTTGGGGATGAATAAGGTTCCTTCTGAACTCTCTGAGAAAAGAAGCTATTTTATCTCAACTGAAGAAAAACTATAGCATTTCGACTGCTACAAATTCTCCCTAGGCTAAATCTATTTTCTTAGAGGATCCAAATTTTTTGAAGTGCAGTCTTTTCTAAATAGCTTTTCAGTGAGAATTTCCATGGGAGCTGGCCTGAACAGCTCTTTTCTTGCCTCCCTATCTTTTCTTTCCTTCCCTATATATATGTTCTAGACTCTTATCTCTCTGTCAGGAAACAGATATGCAGATTCTCCTTAAAAGCCTCATCATTTTGTCATGGATAGAGGAACTAAGGATTTGCACAATGGGCGCTCATCTGGCAGTATCTTCTGTATTCATTTCCTGAATATTACTGCACCAACTATCCCATGTGAAGCAAAAGCAATTGTTTGTAGATAGGGCACGGGCTGTGTGCATTCCATTCTCCTCCCCATTGCTCTCTTTTCCCTCCTTTGCTCTTTAATGGCACTTGTACATGAAAAGGAGTGCAGTTCAGATTTGGGATTTTGCGAGCATTGTTTTTACGCCTAATTTTGTACAAGGAAGTGATAAAACAAAAGAATTCCATCCTTGGCAATGATGTTTTGAATTATTTAAAAGTTCACTTAGTATTTTCAAGTGTTCTCTCTTAAGGCACGATAAGCCTCAAGCCTGCAACCCTTTGTTCAGGGACTTGAATGTAAATATCATTGTTTTTGCCACAGAATTCAACAGCCATGAAGATTCCGTATTTCATGGATGATCAGAACACCTTATTGGTCTCTTTTCTTTTCCTCAAATAATAGGAGACTTTTTAGGACGATCATGCTGGCAAAGTTTGTTTAACTTATTGATGCTCCCTCACCAGGCTCAGGGTGGATAACAGTGGTGATAGTTTTAGCAGATGATATAATTGCTGTGGGTTTTCTATCAACAAATGAGAGGAGGAGTCATAATATCTCTCTGAACCTGCTGACAGAAATATAAACACCTTTCCTTTCAAATTGAATTGCTGTCTGCAATATAAAAGTTTAAAAAACCATTAAATCTGTTTTAAAGATGATAAAAAGGGTCTTTCAGTCCATAATGTGGATAATCATTATTTGCAAAGAAAAGAACTACAGGCCCAGAAAAATACTACTGTGTTGCTTAGTTTTAGCAAAGCTTTAACTACTGGCCCTTTTTAGTGCAGTTTGGAAAAAAAAAAGTCTTTATAAAAAATATAGATTGTCTGCTATGGTGTTTACCTGACCAATAATCTATGAACATCTGTAAAGGTGCCTACACTTTTACAAGAATTGAATACCATTTAATCCACATTTTGAAGGTTGTTCATCCCCTTTAATCATTGTGTTTCTACCTATCACAAATGTAGAAATGTGACAACAATAATACTAATTACATAATTTTAGTCTTCCAAATGGCAGGAGAAACTTGCTATTAAAAGTTGCTATATATATACATACATATATATATATCAGCACATTTTTCCTATGTTTTGAGTCTCAACAGGCTTCAGAAGGAAGAATGTGCGTTGCAATCAGGATAGTTGTTAGGATGCTGAACTGCAAGTCTAAAGTTCATGTACCAGATCCAGGTTCTGTGAAACACTTTGTTTACCTTAGTTTAGTTTAGTTTGGTAAGCTTAGTTTAGTTTACCAAGTTTAGTACTTGTTTCAAGGGAATGTAGCACATTTGGGAAACTGGGATTCTAGGGGAAATTTGAAGGAAGTTATGATACTCAGTCTGTGTGAAAATACCATGTACTCTGAGTTAAATATGAGATTGTTTAGAGCTTTGTCACAAATCTAATAATTATAAGTAATAGCTGCTCACTAATGTTCAAAACTGGGATACACATTTTCTCCTTTAATATTGAAAATAGACTCCTCTTGAATCTATCAGAAAACCAAACAGGTATTTGAAATGGGAAGTCCAGAGTTCCATTTTTTTTCCCAAAGTTTATCTTTTGCTGTGCAAATCTTTGACATCATTTCTTTCATTAAATTCTTTCCTAGTACTTGATGTAGTGTCCAAATTTTCAATGATGTGTGGTTATCCACCAGTGGCTAGACAACAATATCACTTTGACTATACACCTCATTTTACTTCTTTAATAATCCTTGTTTCATACCTTTCCTGAACAGTAAACTGATATCCCTGCCATGTCTTAAAGTTCTAGGAAGTTTGTTGTATCGTACTGGGGAGGAATGTTTGGATTTTCTACTGCTATTAAAATTGAATGAAAAGACATATTTTTTTTTTAAGTGAATGTCTTTTTGCTTAAGGAAAAGTTAACACAACTTTTGAGTGATAAATATAATTTACCTACAGATTAACAAGGAGATTTGATGTCATTTTTCACAGAACTTGTGTGCTGTTCATAATATACTCTCAGGTCTTGTGCTTGAACGTGTATTGAATGTTGTCAGGTTCTAATGTGACTCAGCAGTCACAGAAACATGAAAATAATCTGGTTCTATGACAATTTGCTAAGTGTGTGATTTTTATTACGTGGTTCATTGTAAAGGGCTGGATCTTGTGGCTATCAAACAGCAGGAAAAATGAAGTGCCTACAAAGAAAAGCTCATAGGAGGACAAAGACACCTTCTGGAGAACCACTGTAGGAAAACAAACAAATAAATAAACAAAACAAAACCATATAAATATGCAAAGCACTGCATAGTTTTTAGCTTCTTTCTTTTTTCCTCCCTGCCTAACTTGCAAAAAAAATTCAAAAATTTAGAAAAGGCTAAAATCACATTAGTGTAGTCTGGCAATGCGGAGCACAGAATGTAAAAATAATTCCAGCACAAGTCATATGCTTCACGAATTCAAGCTTGGCTGATGAAGCCAAAGAACCTGTGGTACCCAAGAGACTAAAATTCTCATTAGAGGTTGTGGCCTTTAGCTTTTTCATCAGCTGTTTCTCTAGAGTTCTGATGCACTCAGGACTGAGAATAGTTTCCTTGCTGTATTAGGGACTCATTGCAAGTGGGTGGAAGGAAGGAGGATTGCTGAGCTGTACAAAGTGGGTGAGGCACCTGCCTTTGGTGGGTCCCTTGCCTACGCGGTTTTTGCACTTTTACTCTCCCTGCCCTTAGCAAATGTGCCTCCTGTCATGTCTGGGAATTTCTGCACTCCTAGCAGTAGATTGCTGTTTGCCTTTCTTGGTTTGTGAATCTAATGTCCCTACATACTAAAATCTCAGGGAAGTGACAGATGATCTCTCAACCATGATGAGAGCTCTCCCATCTGTGTGCCGTGATCTCTGTGATCCTTCCCCACAGAAACCTTTGGAGAACAAATATTCCAAGAACACAAAAACCAGCATCACGTGTATGTTCTGTTCCATGAATGTTCGCATTAGGGTGGAAAGTTTAATAATTATTTGCTACTTACCTTTGTTTACAGAAAGGAAGTTAATGCACTTTTATTCTTTTGGGGGTTTAGGGTGTGTGCATGCATTTGTTGGTTTGGTTTTGTCTGTTTTGTTTTCCTAAATAATTTAATGAACTGTCAGAACTGAAAACACAAAATGTTTTTGCTGCAAGGTTCAGCTGCTTTTTACGTAATCAGGATCCAAGTTATCCATTTGAATAACAAGTGTTAATGTGAATCAGAAAACAGTTGAGCAGGCAATAAAATTAGGAATTCAGATTAGGATTAATCCTTAATCGTAATTTCATTGGAGCTCAGATGAATTTTCAGGGTTCTGCCCCCAGCTTTCTCCCACTGCAGAGTGGCCAAAAGCTGAGTGCTGAGACAGTCCCAGAAGTGTCCACACCGTGCTACTGCAATTCTTCCTTCTAATGGGGAGTGGCAGGAAATGCAAAGCCTGATGTGATGGCATCCTGAAACAGGAAAAATGCAGAGAGAGGAATGAGGGAAGGTGGAGGCTGTAACATGGCAGCTGCAAGGACAGCAGAGTCTGATGGTGGTAACAAATGGTCAGTGAGAACAAAGAGAAATACAGTGTTGAGATTTTGCTCAAATAATTTTTTTTCTGTGACAAAAAGCAGTAGCTGCAAGAGATCTCTAAGGTCCTATGGGGCACCACACTCAAAGGCACAGTTCACCATTGTCTCAATCCACACTTAAGTATGGAAGTGGAAGAATGCAGTTATAGCTAGAATTTGAGCCTGTGGTACAGGGCAAACAACTCAGTGAGAATTTTAAACACTCAGTTAACCATAAGGGAACTTGGTTGGTTTTGGCCAAGCAATTCGTGTCAAATGTTGCAATTTTATAGTAATGAGAGTTTGAAAAAGCTACTGAAGCAGGATTTCTGAAAAATTATTTTAAACACAGGCAAAAAAAATTCCACAAAATCCCATGGTTCACAAAGATGAATATTAGTCTAAATGACTGAATGGAATTTGGGATTTTCAAAGCCACGGGCTTTTGGCAGTTTGCTTACTTTAATCCCATTAGAGTAGTGCTCAGCTCTAATAAGGAATAAAGCAGCTATAGAAAGGAGAGAAACTAACATTGTATTCCACAGGTTAGTTTTATACTCATAAGTGAGTAAATTAATAGCAGAAAATAGAGAGAGGTGTGATGTCTGATCACACCTGGACACTCTGTGGGTCTCCACTTTCTGTTTCAGTAAGATATCTTCCATAGCTCCCAAGTCTGAAAATCCCAGTCGCTTTCTAGACATGACCAAAACTTGCATGAGGAGAGTTTTTCCAAAGAGATTTACAGTCGTTACATGTTCCCTCTCATAAGGGCTATAAACCAAATAAGTTTAAATATGAATCTTTAAAAAGTGTCAATTATTATCTTTGATTAACAGAGAATCTTGCAGTCTTTTACGAATTTGAGTTTTTTTCTTGAAGCATGAACTGTGCAATACAATACCTTTGGCTGAGCAGAGTGTGTCAGAGTTGGATTCCCACAAGCCCTGGTGTTTCCATTGACTTAAAGGCTCTGAATCCTCTTTCAAGACAGCAAAAAAAATGTGGAGTCCAAGCAAAACTGTATTAGGGCTCAGCTTGGGGTTTATTTTCTTTCTTTCCTTACTCAAGGCATGAAGGATTGAGACAATGGTTCTCAGGTAAAACCTTCCCTTTCTATCTCATGTGGGACAGAGACAATGATGCTCCTGAGTGGGTACAATGACTCTAAGTGTTACAAATCCAAACCTGCACATCTAAGAACGTATTTCCAGTTGATTTCTTAATGAAAAGTAATTTAATTTTTGTACAAAGAAATCTCTCCACACATTTAAATAATATTTAAGAACTCTTAATATTGTGGAGAGTTAAACAGAGTTTGAAACGCTGCTCTTCTTACAAATTTAAATAATAATAATATTAAAAAAATCTGCTGACACAAATATATTAGGAACAAACCTATATAAAGGAGCAGTTAACCTGGAACTATTGTGAGATATATATTGTTTGACATACTTTCATATGAGCAAGCAGAAGTACCCCATCCTTTAGACTGTGGTAATGTGCCTTATTGTTCAATTCAATAGGAAAAGCTATTCATACTGTAGTATGATTGAAAAGAAAATTGAATCCTTTTGATGTCATAAATGTATCTATTACTGCATGTGCACACAAATTTTCCATGGAAATTATGGTGAAAGTAGTGATTCTCCTAGAAAAATGCATTAGTGTTGACATGTTCAATTTTAGCCACATCAGAATATAAATACCTTTTAACCATGGCAAAATTGTTGGGAATGTATATAGTGTATCTACGTAAGTCAGTTGTCTGTCTGAAATTATGTGTTCCTATGGTCCAGTTCTGGTCTCTGTTTCAGCTGAAAGGGAAATTAAAAACAGTGACTCACACAGCTCACTCTTTTCTTACAGTATTGGGTTTAAAATATTTCAGTATGTGGAGTGTATTTTATATAGGTGTTCATGATTATTTTTAATTTTGAAAAACCACAAAACACTTAACAGATTTTTGGCTATGAAGCAAATCATATGTGAGAGGTTGACTGTCCATTCACTTGCATGGCAATTGGTTCTGTGTACTAAATTTTCCTGGTAATGGAGAAAGTCTAGGCTCCTTTGCATTGACAAATGAATTTTTAAAAAACGAGGCATGTATCCAACAGCCAAAAATTTATGGCAGTGGCACTTCGAAAGTTTGCAGTTTGTCCAGGATCATAGCTAGAAAAAGAAAGTGTTGTTTTGTTTTTTCTTTTTCTTTTTTTCTTTGTGAAGGCTGTATGCTGTCAACTAAAATTACACACAGTTTTAAAACGTATCACTCAGTGCACTTTGTATATTAAGGCACATTAAGTTATACAGCATAATGCAATAAGAACTGACCTGACAACAGCAGACGTGAAACACTGTGTGCTGCTCTGTAATTATATAAAAGCACCCATTTCTTTAGGAGGAAAAACTTTAATTCTTCAGAGCTCACTTGGATGTAGCTGTGGCAGGAATATTTCCTGTTGTTTGAACCCAATGAAAAACACAATATATGTTGCTAGCTTGTTTTTTGCTTTGTGTGGGCGGTATTTTTGTTGGTTTTGGTTTCTTGTGTGGTTTTTTTCAGGCTCAGTAGACAGAGGTTTAATTGAAAGTATTCTAAATATCTTGATAAAATAAAAAAAAAATCTAAAAGAGAGCTCTGAAAGGCTTACAGTTTCAGGTTTAGATTATAGTTTTAATTAATACCTGACTTTTTTTTTCCCATTGGAGCTGTAGCTGAAGGAGCAGTCAATAGTAATTTTGGCATTTTTAGAAGGCAGAAGTCTAGATCTTTAACTTGGACACAGAGAGGGTATTCCAGAGTGAAAATTATTTTATGTCCATCTAATTTCTCCTGATATGCTGAGTTTTGTTAGGCTCTCAGTACAACTGAAATATTCTGTGACCATTTTGAAATATTATTACTGTTCCAACAGAATGATAACTCACTAGACATGAAGATGATTTTGAAGTTATCTAAAATATAAGGTTCCTGTTGTAGTACCTGAACACCTTTCATGCAAATTAAACATATGAATTGCTGTCTTTTAACTCTCTTAGCATGGATGAACTATAAGGCTATTACCATCCTTTGAATGTAAAATATATTGATGGGTATGTATGACATAAAGCATGAGAGTGCTGGTATTTTGGGGAAGAATTATGTACTTTTCTTTGCTTCCATTCTTTGTCTCCTTCTGTCCTGTCCTTCCCTCCTCTCTCTTTCCATGCTCCTCAGCTAAGTTAGTGCATCTTCTCTAAATTGCTCAGAACTGGGTGGAATATTTACAGAGAGTGAATTATGGCTGGATGCATTCTTATGTCAACATGTACCACGTTGATTTCTTATAAAGTAGATCATTATTCTGTGTGGCATAAATAGTATTACCAGACTGATATGATTAAAGCCTGGGAGTCATTAATTAGCATCTAATTAAAAGAGACTAGTAATGTGTCCATGGATGACTGTTTTTGTGTTATATTTTCCTTTATAGGAGAAGGTGATTCAAGTTTGCAGGATAATGTTAAAGTGACTGGTTTTATATGGGATATAATATAATAGAGGGGAGAGGGAGGAGTCTAAGTATGATTTCTCAATGTTGCTGGAAATTCTGTGTTATATTTGAAGAAATGAAAACCTAAGTTATAGGAAAATTATACTTTGGTAAAGGACATCTAAAAACGTAAAAATCATTTTTCTGAAAACAATCAATGTAGATTTTTCATCATAGTGTGACAAATAACACACTTGAGTGATTTAGCTGTTCATTCTCATGGAAGAGAAACAGTCTTTTAGTAAATTCACTGTGGGGCAGGAGAAGAAACTCTGTGGGTACAGTGAATATTTTTAACCATAGATTGACTCCTTACTTTTCCCTCTTCACTGTCAATTCATTATTACCAAATCATATTGGTCTCATGGTGGTGGCTATTCTGAAGAATTCTGTGTGGATCAGTCACAAAGCAGAGAGACAAGGGCTTAAGGAAATCCATAAAGTGTGGATGAAATCTTTGTTCTAGGCCAGACAGAGTGTTTCATTTCGACAGGTTTGCTTAGGCATGAGTTAATTACAGTTTTACAGAATTGCATGATACACACTCATAGATTCTTAATGAATAATTTGATTTTTTTCCTTTGTTAAAAATGCATTACTAATGCATATATAAGACCATATAAATGAAACTGCAATCAAAATATTTTTAGCATTGAAAATTTCCTCTTCCAGCCTTCAGACAGTGCTTTAAACTTGGTTTTGTGTTTCATGTTTGTGGCCCATACTTGACACATCATAAAGGTCAGTTTGAAGACTGGAAGACTTTTTGCAAATACAGATTTCAGAGGAGCTCTAATAAATCATGATTTCTACCAGCTTTATAACTGGCAGAAAAAATGATGCATCAAAAGGAGTTTTGTGAAAAGGAAATTGTCCCCTGTTCAAAGGCAAATATGGGTTTATTTTGCACCACCATCCAAGTTTTGAAAAAGGACATCAGAATCTTGCCTACAGATTTATAGGTGGAGAAAAAAAATTAAAATTGAGTAGCTAAGGTTTGCATAAGTTTAATTATGTACGCTCCCCTACTTTAGACATTTAGTATCTTTTGAAGTTTGGGGTTTTTTTTAAGTCTTTACAGTCTATTGAACTTTAATCCCTTTTAGACTTTAGTGGTTATCTTTGTTCATCTTTGTCCAAATTTTTTTTCTATTATAAATTTAGATATTCTAATATAATGCATACAAAAATTGGAGCGAGAGTCAGCCTTTAAAGGACAGTGTAGAGAATTAGCAAGACTGAGATTTTGCTGTTCCTTCAGGGCTTTGAAATGTTTTTTGGGGCTGCAGTGAGCTCTACATGCCCCAGTGCCAACTCAGGAGAAGACAAATGAGGGGAACCACTTGCTCTGGAAAGAGGGATAACTTAAGGTCAATTAATTTTGCAGTCTGAGGTTCTTCAAGCCACGATTTTGGTCATTTAAGGCAGTGCTCCACTTCACAGGCTGCAAGCTGAACTGAAGATTCTTCTCAGAAGTCCTTCCACACTGTCCTAGCAAGAGCAGGAAGTCTGCTGGGACACACTAAGCGCACAGGAAATCATGATATTCTTACTTAATGTGGGAAACAGAAAGGTAGAAAATTCCACAGATACTGAAGGGTTTGATTTGCAGCCTTGGAAAAAGCTTGGATTGATGTAAAAATAAAAGCACACTGACATTAAGCAGAAAAATTATAGGCTTATGTTTCTATAGCTGTGAGTAGGAATATGCCTTAAGTAAGTAAGAAACTGTATTAGATAAGATGGTAAAGAATTTCACAGCATAATAATGTAATTGCACAGAGTAAACTAAGAGTTTAAGTGTTATAATAGAAACATGTGTGTGTATGTGAGACAGTAATTCATTGCATAAAAGTATAGGCAGTATGGAAGAATCAAGTAAAGATGATAGGTTAAAAAAGCAAAATAAACCTTGTAGCAACTTTCTGTTGGATAAAAATGTTGAAGAAACCTGTGACCACTTTGGCTGTGGCTGACTCCTTACTTCTCTAAATGTCACGACCTCAAATCTGATGTATTTTGGAACATGAAATCATCCTTAGCTCAATCATGTCCCACCCCTTCATTTAAGGTGATGATAATAGACCTAGAGCAGTTTCTGTGGTTTTTATGAAAAAGAGTTTGTTGTCTCACATCTACATGACCAATCATCTGCTTATGTGAAAACAGGAGCACAACCACATCACTATTGTAAAACCAGCAGGAGAAAATGAATTTTCTAGGTATCTTGTCCTGGTTTATTAGAACCTCAGAGGGTACTTGCTGTTTTAATTCTCAGTTAGGCCTTGTTTCTGGTTCCAAACCACATTCAAGTATACAGTGCAGGCAACAGAAATAGTGTCTGTGCTCTAAACCAGAAGAAAGATGTATTTCTGTTATCACAGAGTTAATTGTGAGAATGTTGGGGTTTTTTTGGTTTCTTGTGCTCTATGGGAACACTACCTTTAAACAATTTAATTCTGCCCATTCTTCAGTCAGTGCCATAGCCTTAATTCTAAAATTGCTTTTAAAAAGCAGAAGAGGGCAGTGGTATAATCACAAACAAAAGTGGTGCTGTCTTGATCTCTTAAAACTTTTTCAAAGATCACTGGAATATTTTTATTCAGAGTCCTCTGTTCTCATCTTCAATAACGAAACTGCTGTAGTTTCCCTCTAAATAGATATTTCTGATTATGAAGATTATGGCTGTGATCTGTTAGATGCTACTTAGGCAGAGTTCCCTAACTCATAGCCATGTCCTTATGCCTTTCCCAAGAAAACAATAGTTCCATTATAGGCAGAATTGGAAATTTGTTCTTCTCTGTGGTTCTGATTCTCTTGATCTGAAACCTTGGAATTAAATGACTCTTCTGACTTCATGTTCCAGTTTTTTTAGCTTAACCCACCCCAGCAATGTTTTCACTCTGTCATCTGAAAAATATTATCATTGGCCAAAGTTAAACTCTTCCACGTTCAAGAGACTCTGAAGGTCGAAAGATAATGGGAAATTTGACAAATGGGATGGAACCTGAACTTTGAGAAATTTGGAATTCAAATGTGCTCGCTTGTGTGTGTGCAGGGGGAGGAAATCAGCATTAGGACTTGGAAAATGTGTGGCTGAACCACTAAGTGAAAGATTTGACTGTGTCCAAACAAGCAGCTGTTTTAACTGAGCTGCAGAATGCATTGTTTTGGTTTCAGAAGAAAATTAGCTAATTCTTATGATAAGTCATCTGGTGCAGACAAATACATTTACCATCCCCAAATGAGCCTTCAAATCAAATGGCAGTCATTGCTTGTTATAAATATTATCTTTTTCATATTGATTTTTACTTTGTAAACCAGACAGATAAAAGCCATGAAGGGTGTAAACCATAGAAACAAAATTGGCAGGCTTCATAAAGATGCAATTCCCCACTTCTGGGATGCATTTCATGCAAACAGTAGCTTTGGAAGTACTTCCAAGGTAGGCTTTCAAGTAGGTATGTATACATGTACAGAGAGAAAAGAAAGTGCAATGAAAAACAGAAAAAAATGGAAAGGAAAAATGAATGAAAACCACAGAAAAATGTTTTAAATATGATATTTTAAAAATTCTGTAGACTATTATTGGATTCTGTCACCTCTTTATCTTTCTGTTGTGTCAGAAGGATAAGTTTCTGTGGGCTTACAAGCATTAAGTACCCTAAATTAATGTACTCCTATAGTACCTATGGAGTAGCTCTGCCTCTTTCAATGTGAGATTACATGGCTGGAATTATTTCACATTTATTGTGAATGCACAGGACAGGAGAACAGTGACTGAGGTGTGGAACAGCCTTGTTTGCTTGTAAAACTTTGCACTTATGAACTTTTTCTAATGATCATACTCTAATTTAATAAGTCTTACTAGGGGCACAGTGTGAGGATAGCTGAACACAGCTCACTGTGCACAAACAGCACCCAGGAAAGCTGATATCTAAAATGTTTAATCAATTTCTCACAGCTGTTGTTGTTGTTATATCAACAGTTTGAATATTCAAGCAGAAGTTGAAGCAGTTACTCCTGCTGTCATTTACCCTGAGGTAGGGCTAAGTCTGAAAAGCTATAAAATAGGTTACATTTGTTCACAGGTCTGTAAAAAACTGATGTGTGAACTTAATTTGGCCCAAAATATCACTAGAAGGAGGAATCTAAGTGGAAATACATGTCTTGTTGCTAGCGTGTCAGAAAATTAATCTCCCTAAGTGTCTTTTTACTTTAAATTTGGGAAACAAATTATAGTCAACAAGATCAGTGCTAAAACGTAGTTGTATTCTAGGTGTTTCAAGATACCAAAAATGTATTTCAGGGATCTATTTGATAATAATCATGCAGATGCAGTTTTCCCATTGAAATCCATGAAGCTGTGGGCACTCAGCATCACAGAAGGAACTGCACTGCCACCTCACAGCAGAGGGTGCCTAATTGCCTTTCATCTTACTGAAGTTTGAAATAGAAGGTACAAATTACTTTTGTTTCTCATCAGTCAGCAAGCTGTTTATTGCAGCAAATGAGTCATGCCCCTGCATTTCTGCCATACTAGTTCAGAGGTCTACAGGTGTGATACCAACAATCAGAGATCACATCACATCACAGCCTGTAGGTGTAAAATTATTTTTCTTTCTTTGCATTCCTGCATAGATTTCATTTGCATTTTCACCAGAAGTTCTCAGTAGTGATTACCAGCTTTTGTTGTTTTTTGTTGCTTTTCTGTGTCTGTTTTTAATATTGCTTCTGACTACTGCATGTGCAGGCTTGTCTCAGCAGCTCAATCCTGAGTGTCAGGCATTCAATTAAACAGGGTATTTTATTCAAGGAGACTGCAGTGTCTACCCCAGTAACTATCTGAGCAAGTAAGAAGGCAGGCAGGAAAATATTTCCTTTGAATATGGCATAACATCTGCAGCCAAATGTGAAAAGATCACAGGATTTGTTTTTCTTTAACATTATTATTTCCTTTCAATAGAGTGTAAAATTTTGAGGGTGAAGTTTAATAATGGGTGTTGCTGCAATGAAATTGGGTTTGCATGTGTGACATAGCAGCAATAAATTTGTACATAAGTTTTGGGTAATACCACTCTGGTTTATGCATTTTTGGGGGGGTTCTTTTGAGTTCTTATACAAGACCATTTTAAAGTATGCATTTTCAGGAGTGTGCATACTAATCTATATGTGATACTTGAACGTTTTATATTTCAAGCATTTTTTCCCCATACTTTTAGAGGTGTTGAATTAGACACTGAGATTGAATGTAAAAGAACTATTCACACATGATTAAAAGGATTTAACATTCTGTACTTTATACTACAAAAGTGTTATTAACAAAATATGCCCACATGAGTAGTTATTACTTAAACTAAGAAGCATCCCATAAATTTGTAGCTAGTGATCTATTTTCAAAAACAGCTTTATACATTTAAGATCATAGCTATATTTTCTTTTTAACTTCACCTAAACCATAGTACTGAGGGTCATAATCAGCATTATTGTCTTGCCAGCATTGCCACTGAAGTAAAAAATAAAGGAATGTCTTTAAATAGCTTAAAATATAAGGTTTTATCAGCTTGGGTCATATTGGCTGAAACTGGTTATTGAGTATTTCCAGGAGTAATCAATTGTTGGAGCAGAGGGGACAGAGAGATAACACACATGAGCGTGTTCAGTAGCTGAGAACTCAAGTTTTTACCCCTTCACTTACCCTAGTCAAAGATGGGGGATTGCATGTGCCCATGCCATAAAATACATTTGATTTACTAGACACCTAAAAAAAAAAGTCAAGTCACTGGTGAAAACAGGATTTGGATATTTTACCACAAGAAATAGTCTTGGTAAAAGACTTTGTCATCAAGTGGAGCACATATTGTCACATATATTCAGATTTAAATTTAAAATGTAAAGTATCAAATGGTCCTGTAATAGCATCACTGATAGTTTACAGGTAATTAGAATATTGACAGCTGTGACTGTACATTTAGGTGACATGCAGAGTGATAACTACACTCAGTCTGAATTTGCATTTCAGTCAATTGACATTCCATTGGAATATTTGCCTCTGGAATTTATTTGCAGGTCAAATGGCAGGAACTGAGGGTGTTATGTTCAAACAGGTACAAAATTTAAATGGGACAAGTTTGATATCTACGTGGAGTACTTGAACACTTAACACTCAGTTGAACATTTCTTACATGAACAACCTAAATGGAATATTCTGAGTGAAATTTCATTAAATAGTGTAGCCTTACCTGCATCTAACTTCCCAAGACAGAAATACAGTAAGTCATCTCTGATAACTTCTTGCTTCTTGAGATATACTCTATTTTTCAACCTTTATAAGGAGAAGTCAAAAAGATTGACTTTTTTTCCCTCAATAACAGACTGGTGCCTTCTCTTTTCTCCCTAGTAGGGAAAATGCATTGTCAAGAGCTGAACCAACTCCTGCTGGTGTATTAATTAATACCAGCACCTGGTTCTATCAGCAGCAAGACAGCCAGATTCACACCAGGGGATAAAAAACAATCTGCACCTTGTCAGCCCTGCCACACTGGGAGCACTCACAGGTCTGCAGCCCCTGGTAATTACTCACCCGGGTCTTCACACTGCCTGCATTTCCATTTGGATTGTTGACATTGCACAGCACTGCCTCATCTGCCTAAAAAGGTGGGAAAAAGTGAACAAAGTGTGTCAGGCCCGGTAATTACAGCACTGTCACCTCTCCCAGCTCTTGGACCCCATCAGTAAAATGGTGGCTGTCAGTCTCCTGTTAACTGTTTCATTAGAAGGGAATGATTATGTTAAGTTGAGTGAATGAGTTGACACTGAGAATCAACACCTTCTGAGCAGCTGTGAAAACATTTAGAATGGATTTATGTACCAAGAGCCTAAGTGAAATTAGTAAGGACAACCACGGGTCAAACAAATTAATAAAAATGGGAAAAATATTAATAAAAATTAATTTTGTGTAGTTGGAAGAATAGATTTGGATTCGTGAAAAGAAAATAAAACTATATGTTTGAGGGTCTACATATATTTAAAAGAAAGCACTTATAAAGTTATGAACTAAACTCCACTGAGAGGGATTCTCTAGGTTGCGTCAGCAAATTTACATTTTCAATATATTTTCAATATTTTCACTTTTTTTTAAGTGTTTGTGATATTTATCTGTTGATATCAATCAGACCATTTCTTTCAGGACAGGAGAAGGAAACATCAGTGGGTTCTGCACAAAAATAGGCTAGAATGCATCAATAATTCTGACCCACATTTCAGCACTGACAGCACAGCTCGGTGCAGGCTCTTTCTCAGGATTCCCAAGGATGAATCCCAAGGTTTATTAAATCTCTCTCATTTAGATTTGTTAATATAGAAAACATAATATAAAAAACTTATTTACAGTATAGTTGACAGGCTGATTTTGGATAATGTGTCAGTGATATGATTAGAGAACTCAGACATTTCAAATTTTGTCTTCTGGAGTCTTTTCCACCATGTAATACAGAAGGAACTTGTTAGCGGTGTTGATACAAGGAATGATAAGGCCACATGGACAGAGAGAGATTAAAAGAGGATATCCTGTTTTAAGGTTATGAACATCATCATCATCATCACTTGTGCATGTTGGAGGAGATAGGGAGGAGGTCTTTGAGAGTCAGAAATCTGGGATAAAACTATTAAGCTTGGTGCTATTAATTTCCATTTCTGAACAGAACCAATTTCTAGCTGCAGATCAGCTATCAGTGGTTTAGCTATATGTGGGAATTGCAGCCTTGTATGCATCCTAAAGATAATGACACAATGGTGTCTGTACCTCAAATTGATCACCTGCTATTGCAAGACAGAAGAGAATTCCAAATCTGTGGTCATCTTGCAGTCCTAAGTATCTCCTGCTCATACCACTAGCCAGTAGGATTTGTGAATTTGTTGTATTTTGGCAGATAGAAGTTAATATAGATATTTATCGCCAGTTCCGAGTAAAAAGATTCCTTCTACTTCTTCTATAAAGGACAACCACCTCGCCAACCAGATAGTTACTGTGAGCTCCAGAACAGCCTCTATGGGGCATTATTATTATTATTATCATTATTATTCTTATTATTATTGCCATCATGAATTATGGTTATTAAAAATTTCCATGTGAACTGTCCCTTTTGATGGCCAAAATTCAAGCTTGTTGAATCATAACATTTCCAGTAGGTTCAAAGAGAATAGATAGCCTTGATGAAGGGATAGCACTTTCTGGTGATTTATTTTCCTGAATCATTGTTACAGCAGCACTGAGATCCCCATTCTGAGCTGTCATCTTCATAGGTAAAGTCAGCTAAATAATGTTTGTACATGGAGATGCACAGGAAACAACCAGACGGAAACACCTGCAGGGTTTGCTCCAAAATATTCCAAGTGACAAAGAAATCCTGCCCTGTGCCACAGCCTCTGCAGCAACCTGCTATGGATGGGTTCATTGTGCAGATAAAATAGTTTTTACTTTACAGCACTTCTCTTGTAGGTGCTTTAGCCAAGGCAAGGGCAAAGGTTTCAAACAAAATAGAACAAAAAATAGAATTTGTAGTCAAGCAACCACTTTATCCATACAGATTCCCCAGTCCAGTGGTTACTGGAGAATGGCAAGACTTCATATTTGTTTCTGTAGGAATTTATGTATTTGAAGTAGAAATTTGAGAGTTTTGGTCCTTCTTGGAGAAACCTGTCAGCTTGAAGGTCAACAATAATGGGGTTCACAGTGCAACTCCCATAAATTGTAAAAGGTATTTGTTGGCTAAGCAGTAGAGGTTAAAGGGTTTTAACTTCAGACTCTTCATTTAATCTGTTCAAGATTTTCTAGCCTTCAGCTCTGTGCCAGGATGAGTGTATGGAGTAGGATGGATTGAAGAGATGGCCAAATGTGTAGTTCTTCCCTGCTTTGGAGGTGCAATACATCTCTGGAGTTGGAAATGAAGCACATGTTATTCCTCATACCATACCTTTCAAGGTGGTTTGTTGCTCAGGAGGGCCAGGATGTTTTGGTTTTGCCTTGAAGGACTGTAAATTTTGTGCTTAAAAATGCCATTTCTTATTAAATTCTCAGTTTCCCACTGTTAATTGGGAGAATAATGACCAAACCAAGAAATCAGAAGCTCTCCTATTGCTTTATTCCTAGTATTTATTCCTATTTTCTTGCACCTGCTGCCAAAACAACCAGCTGTGCCACACCAGGGAATTCAGAAAAATGCCATAAGTAATAGTTAAACAAAACCTTTCAGCCAAATGTGAAATAAATGTAAAATTGTAAACCAGATACAGCAATGTGCCAGAGACAGTAAAATTACTGCATCACAACACTGGCAAGAAATTTTAAACACAAAGTTATGACTTTTTGTTTTGTTTTGGCTGGAAACCTCTTAAGGTTAATGAGTGGAATCTTGTCTCATCTTCTCTCATGTTGTAATTGCTGTAGCTGTTCACAAACCCTTTATATAAAAGTCATATAAAATTATTAAAAATGCTCTCAGCTTGAACCAAACGAATCTGTATTTCTACTCTAGCAGAGCATGGGAGCTTTCTGAACTCAGTGGATAATAATATATCAATATGCTCAGAAAAAGAAAAAAAGAAAAAAAAGAAAAAGAGAAAAAGGAAATTGTGCTTTGCATCAGATATAATTCATAACTAGGAATAACGCAGCCCACAAATAGACACATCCTTGTTATCATGCATTCCTCTTATTTACTCCTATCAGAATTCAGAAATCAAGGAGTGCAGCATTGTCCCCTTGTCCTTAACAATCGTGGTCATGGACAAAAACAAATGAACAGGGAAAGGGATCAATCTGCTGTAGAAAATTGTCATGAAACTCTTTTGCAGCCCAGCATTATTGACATAAGCCATTCTCTTGGTATATTGTTTTGAGTTACAAACTTACTCCACAGGGTTTTTGTTCTAAGTTTGTTTTGTCATCATAAAACTTTTATTGATCTCCTGCATACTTCTCCTGACTTTTAAACTTTTAATCTATTATTAAAGTGCTCATTTGAATGGAAGGCTAAAGTCAGAAATTGTTTTACTGTAGGCAGTGTGTCTATCCAGTAGAACTACCTAGCTTAGGAATATACACCTAGAAACACAAAGAAATTAGATGTAGAGGGAAGCCTAGAAATTCTTTTTGCTAATTCATGCATTCTCCTAATGGAAGTTATCCAAGTAAACAATTGTAGCTCATTTAAGTGATCAAAATTTTAACTTGTACTTTATACATCAGCTGTTGTGATGCTGTTAATACTTTTATCTTCTGGATTTCTTCCTCAAAATGTAAAATATTTCTGACATCAAAAGCAAGTACACCTTAAGTCCAACAAATGTTTAAATCAAGCAGCAATTAATATATGCTGACTTGTAGGCCAAAGATTCCCAGATTACACATACTTTGTTAGCAATTTTAAATTTTATATGTTCAAAAAATTATTTTTAAATTGCTTCTAACAACTTTAAATGGTTTTAAGTGTATTTTAAGCTCCCCCAAGTAATAAATATAAACACTGTGTATAGTGAAGACCAGATACTGAACCTGATAAATTCTGATGGTTTTGTCCCTCTCACTCACACATTTTTCTCACAGAAGTCAGAAGAAATATTCAGTCCCTGTTTTTGCAATTTTACTGTCTCTGTGATTTTGTCTATAATGGTTTTGTGCGTTCTTTTTTCAAAATATGTGCACTGCATGTTTTTATGAGTAAGAGGAGATCAGCATTTGATTTATCTCTTAACAGGGGACAGATACAAGGAAGAGCCTAAAACTGTATTCCTAAAAGTGTATTGTTCAGGCTCCAGTGGTTTGTTTTGTTTTGCTTTGTTTTCAGAAAGCTACATTAGATAAGACTATAAAAAGTGGTGGGCTTACAACTGTTCTTGAATATTTTGGTTATCAGAAAAGGGTCAAAAAGTTTTGGCAGGAATATTTGTTCTCTATCCTGCCACCCACTCCCCTGCCCCCAGGATACAAAATCCTCCTTGTATTTGAGAGACTTTACTGAAAATTGTTAAGATGAAATATGACAACCTGAAAGAAATTACTTTTTTTTTTTTTTTAAATTGCAAGTGAATGGAAATAGACATTTTAAAAGAACAAGCTTCAACAAGAAATAGTTATGCTGTAGTTCTGGCAGACAAAGCAAGATGTCTTCAGCTCAGATTTCTCAAGATCTGAGGGAGTAAATCTATGTATGGCTCCAAATATTCTAAAAATGTTGGACCCTGTTCTGCAGTTTCCAGGCATAGAAGCGCTGCAGTTTGGTTCTGTGGACTTCTCAGTTATGGAGAAAGTGGAATGCATTAAGTCTCTGAGTATAAAATTATAGAGAGAGATTCTCTTATCAGCTGAGCCACGTGCCTCACTGTATCTGGGTAAATGTGTTTTGTATGGCCTTCCATAAACTTTGTGCTCTTCCTTCTTCACTAGCAGATTTCAGAGTTGGAAACTTGTAGAATGAGCAGGTAGCAAGGTGCTAAAAAATGAAAAAAAAAAATACTTATTTTGGGATATGTTTTTCTAATTAATTCTATGTTTCACTACCATTATATGGAAACTTGTCACACAGACAACTTGCATATAAATACAGAAAACGGACATCTCTGTTTTTAGAGATCCTAATTTTTAAGCAAATCAGTTTGCAACAAAAGCTGCATGTATGCAAGCACATTCCCACACAGTGCCAAAATATGTATTTCTTTGAGCAATATTAATTTCCATATTGTTCCAATTCCCAGTTTCTTTCCTTGCTTGGGGTCTTCAGTCCAGCTGTGTAAAGTCCATTTGTGAATTGTATAGTAAAAAGGAGTCTCCCTTGAGTAAGAGGAGCTCTTTTATTCCTTGTGCTTGTGGAGGATTCAAAGTGAACTGAGAGAATTGCTTCAGAGTGTCACCATTCCAGTGATTTAAAATAAAACATAAAAAATAAATAAAAAGGCAATTGTTGATTTACAAGAACAATGCTCCTTCACTGTTAATAACAGGGAATTTCATTATCTGCTTGGCTCCATTTAAAAGACAAAATGAAAAAAAACCCTTACAAAATTAATCAAAACTAAACCAAGACAATTGACTGAAACTGTCTTAGAGAAAGCAGTGCCTTGCTGCACACTATAGATGTGTATTCTGTTTTTATTCCCCTCCAGACTTCTTAAAATCACATTGTTATCTTAGTCTTTGAAATGTAAAAATGCTAGCACATCAAAGAAATATTGTGATGGTCAAAGAAATTTAGAAGGAGAGTGTATATAATGAATACTTAACACCAGAGCTTTACTTCTCTTTTTTTAAAATTTTATTTTATTTTGTACGGATATCCATTGTAGCAACTTAAAGCTGGAAAATGAGGCATGAAATTGTTTGTAGAAGGTTCAGTAAATTGAATGTTAAGCATTTGTATGTTTGCTGCAAAACTAAGCTTACAATTTTAGTCATAACATGTGTATCTTTGCATTTGTTCTGTAGCTTGTTAAACAAAAAGCAGATAAGAAAAACAGCAGCAGAGAAAAATATTTTGAGGATTAAAAAAAAAAACCACCAAAACCACACATCAGGAGAGAGAGATGAGGAGACCCTCTGTGAATGCAGAGGTGTTTTAGTCATGCTGAGGATACAAAAAGTGAATTAACCTTCTCTAAACTTCTGCAACAGGATTCAGCCCCTCCATAAGACCTAGAGGCAGCCAGACTGTCGAAGCCACTGCTCCCTGCTCCATGTTTATCCAGCCTGCAGGATTTAGGGCTGCCTGTTCAGAGCTTGCCCCACCACCTTTACCTGCTCTTCTTTCCAACAGTAAGGAGTAAGAACAGTAAGAACATTCCCTTTAGGAACGTTCTGCTTGCAGAAGTCTGAAATCTTGTTTTCTTATTCTGCTGCCTTCAGCCAAGATTACCACTTGAATCAAACTTTGTCCTAGGTCAGGAGTCAATTCCATCATGTGATGGGTGATCCCATTCTCCTGGGGCTCTTCTGAAAATGGCAGTGTGGGGAAATATCAGTGTGTTTTAAATGGCAGTGTGTTTTAAATAGCAGTGTGTTTTAAATGGCAGGGAGGCACCATTGGCTGGCCTGGTAAAACTGTTTGGGCCACCGCTGTGTCTCTGTCTGACACAAAACACATCAACTTCTTTTCATTTGGAGTATGGGTTTGTAGAGGAATGCTAGCTGAAAAAGTAACACTTAAAAATAGTAGAAATCATTAAAACTAGTGCACTTTACACATACAGAATCTTCATCTCTGAGATATTTTGAATGAGTCTCTATGTTCCTAATTTGGGCATTAAAAGACAGACAAAGACAGTGCTTTATTTGAAACAGAATATAGGATACGAGCCTGCCTCTTCTTTAGGTTACATTTTCTTTCTAAATATTTGTACTCAGACTTAATTTTATAGATTTCCTGTTTATTTTGCTGTAGAGAAGGTAAGTTGTCTTCATCTAAATTTTAAGTATTTACTTCCAGCAGTAGACACTTAGCTTCTGCATCCATGGACCAGTTCAGTTTGTGTTATTTCACCCCATCAGTGCAATTTGTTCCTCCATGTAATCCAAGACATCTTCAAACAGACTTTCTGGGATATCATACCTGAGGAAAGCATTTGAGAATATTGAGAAATCTGTGAATTTAAAACCCATTTAATCAACATATTTTCATGAAGCTGTGATTCAAAATAAAATGCTGAGTGGGTTGAAAAATTCTACTAATGTATTGCTCAGGAATGCTCAGAATATCAAAAGAAATCTGACACCTTCCCTACATGCATCTTTGATTCAGAAGAGTTTGATCAAAATGGAGGACTCCCAGTAATAGGCAGAGTTGATGAAAAATAAACTGTTGTCATTGTATTTGTTTATTCTTTTCTAGAAAGGGCATGTGTTTGTTAAAGGAAAAAAAAAGGAAATTCTGCTGCTGTGCATGAATTCCTTCAGTTGCCCTTCTCAGGTATGTTTTTCTGCCTGAATTAGGAGTAGAAAAGATCTCATGTGTCATTGTTTGTTCAATGGTCATAACTCAGATACCAGCTTTAAATGAAGTTTAATAGTGTTATGAGTCAGATATAAAATAAGTGTGGGTAGTTATCTACATGTAATTCTCTATTATCATCTCTCTGTAGATGCATTTCTCAGGATATTAAATACTACTTTAAAGAGTCAGTGGTAATTTCAGTCTTCAGTACAATACTTGAGAGGGCAGTCAAAGAAAATCTATTATCCCTTTATCCCTCAGGAAAGATAAGAAGTGTGGAAAATTAGTTCCTATTGCCTAATTACACTTTAGCCATTCTTATGTCAAATATCCCGACTTTCTTCATCCACTGAGAAGATCCTGGTTTACACAGGATGAAAGAATAGGAAAGGTAATGCCCAATCAGTTCCTCTCTCATTTTCATGCTCATCCATATATTATAACGCTGATTAATGTCATCCCTAGGTTCATTCAGTTCAGCCTGTGAGATGGATCTGGGCTTCATTTGCTTTGATCCTGAGGAGAAAATGCCAAATATATATGTCTGGCCTGTGTAATATTTGTTTCTTAAGACAATTTGATTAAAGTTGATACCAGTTCCAGAAATTTCAGGACAGAAATTTGAGGACAGCATTAACATATCCTATATGAACAGTCATGTCCTGTATAAGCAATCAGAAAATGTTAAAGTTGGTATTTTTCCCCTTTTTCACTTGGATGATTGTGACTAAGGCATTATGTTCTATCATTTTTAATTCCTTACAACTTAGTAGTTTAAACCTCTGCAACAGAATTAAGGGAAGGATTACTCCTAATTTTTGCTTCCACTGTGCAATGATGGCAGTTATTATATAAGGTACCCAATCACAGGGAACTTTATCCAAGGTATTCATTCCTGTCCACTCATGTTGACATAATTTTATAATATTATATTATAATATTATATATGTAATATTACTTCACATTTATTTATTTATTTATTTATATTCTAGAGATGTTTTTATATTCTATAACACTTTTAGAGATTTATGGCTGCCCTCATCCTTAATGTGGAGCCTAAGAAAGTGGTTGCATTTGATACATGAAGGTAAAAGAAATTTCTGTGCAAACAAAAGTTTAAATTATAAAAGAAGGGAGAGGGTGTGTAGGTAAATCAAGGGAAATGGGGTAGGACAAATGGCCATGAATGGCACATAAGTTCAGGACTGAGCAAACCAATCTACCCTGGTCCCATGTGCAGTCAGCAGTGAGCTCTTGTGCAGATGCTGTCCTGGGATGCATTAGGAGGAACCTTGCCAGATTCAAAAGAGAGTTGGAGCTGCTTCCTAATGGCCAAAACCAAATCAAATAATGGACTGGAACATCTCTCATCCAAGGAAAACCTGAGAGAGCTGAGGGTCATGCAGCCTGGAGAAGGGAAGGCTTTTGTGCTTTTATATATATATATATATGTATATATATGTGTATATATTGAGAAGTTTTATATACTTATTGATGTGTAGAAATACCTGAAGGTATAAAAAAGGTGTAGCCAGATTCTTTCCAGTGGTGCCCAGTGACAAGCCAAGAGGTAATGGGCTTAATCTAAAACATGGGAGATTTCATCTGAACATCAGGAAAGTTTTTTCTACTGTGAGGCTCACTGAACACTGATCTAGGTTTCCCAGAAACTTTATGGAGTCTAATTCATCCCTGCAGATATTAATAAAAGTCTGGGTATAGTCCTGAGCATCCCATTCTAGGTGGGCCTGCCTGAGCAAGGCAGCTGGACAAAATGACCTCCAGAGGTCCCTTCCAACCTCAGCCATGGTGTAATTCTGTAAAGACAGAAGAAAAATTGCAACTTCAAGGGCAAAACCAATTTCTGTTCTCAGAGGAAAATAGTGGCTGCAGCTATTCTGATTTCAGAGACTCCACTATATGCAATATTCACTATTCTTCTAAGTACATATTTCTTAATAATTCAGTTTGAGCTCCTATTTTGGTCAGCAGTATTTTGGAATGAATCTAAGATCAATAACTCTGGGATGCTGGAAGGAAAGAAAATTCATGGCAACCAATTTTGTGTACTTCATTAATAAATTTAAACAGAGGAGGCTATTTCTAATAATGAAGGAATAATAGAAGTTTCTCTTTTAAGATTTACTCACTTTGTAAATATACCACTCCTTTATTTCTTGCACTCATGGGAAAGAAAAAACCAACTTCAAAGCACTTTGCTATTTGATGCTGAGCAATATGCAGTCTCTTGGCCTGTCTGCCTCCCAAATCAGAGGAGATCCCTCCTTTGCTGGTGAGTACTTGCCCTGGCTGGTTTTGGTACCCAATCATTTTGCCTCTGTGGTCTACTCCTCTTTTCGGCATTAACATTCCAGCTGCACTTCAGTCTCAGTGGGGCTGGGTTTCTGCTGTGCTAAGTGCTTTGTGGACACATGCCTCAGACAACTTAGAAGATGAGGAGGAAAAATAGTGTTTCAGGAAGTGGTAGGGATAGAAGTGGAGTCCAGGCTGATATTTTGGGTTAATGCTGTGTGTGGGAGCATGCTGGATGCTCTGTGTCCATCTCCACATGCCACCACCTCCCTTATGCTTAGGCAATCTAGTCCAACTCTGTAAAGCAATTAAAAAAACACAGCAAAAAGTTTATCCATGTTATCCTTTCAAAAATCCAGGAAATGCAGTGCTGCCAGGAGTTATATAATCTGTGCTTCTTGAAGTAACTTTGGAGGAGCAGCCATAGGAAGCCCCGTACCATGTTTTGTGGAGACCTATCAGGAAAATAAATCCTGAAAAATCCAGGAAAGATGACTCTGGAGTCTTCCACGAGCATGAATAGAACTCTGACTCAAATTTTGTTTCCTGCCTGTAGCATGTGCTCATGCAGAGAGAAAGATTTTTACATGATTATTCTGTAAGCTTTCTAAAAAATCCCACAGAAGAAATATAGTGGGATTAATATTAATTATGTATTTTTTATTTTAAATAAGTATCAATTAAATTTATAAATACCTCTACAGCATATATAATATAAATGAATAGTATTTTTATTTTTGAATTTAAAATGTATTCCCTCCTACCAGATATCTTTGTTTTACACAATGAGAAAGAAGCCTTAGGGAAAAAAAAACTTCTGTAATATAAAATCTGAAGAAACTTGTTGTCCTGGATTTCATAGTACAACTCAGGTTGATATCGACTCTGTTTTCAAGTTGTTTAGGCGTCCTACTGGGATATTTTAGAGTCAGTTTGTGAAGATTTGATGTTCACTGTAGAGCTCCTGTCCCAAGTAAATGGCACAGACTCAGAGAAATTACTCCTGTGAGTAAGTGCTCAGCAGCATGAAGAGGCTGTTTCAGATCCCAGCCTGTATCTTGAGGAGAAGGGGGATGGTATCAGCATTTTGACATGGCCCATTCAGTTTTTGATTTTATAATAAATTATTTAAATATTTCATTAATAATTTTCCTGTTTTTCAATATTTACTGTCAATTTTTTTTTAAAAAAATCCTATCTTTAAGTCTTATTGAAATATGAAGATTTTAATCCAAAATCCCAAAACTGATTGGGGTACTTTGATGTCCTAATAGTGCTTAACTCCATTAGAGATTACATTACTTTTGCGTCTCTGTACTGAGCTGTATGTATTTATCAGCTATTATCTATCACTCTGAATAGAAATGGAGAAAATCTGAATCTCTTAGTAATCACACTGTGTAGGTATGAATGAATGAATCAAAGAAACACCCTCCTTTTAGACTTACCAGTCTAATAGGGGAGCATGGTGGGGTCTTTTTTACTTTGTTTTGAACAGAGAGATTAATTATTCTCTGATGCTCCAGGAAATTTTTCTGTAAATAGAAAGCAGCCATATGTCATATTGTTCAGATACCTTTTGGCCCCATGGTACAGAAAGCACATTGATAATTTCTTATTGGTTTCTGGATACTTCCTGTCTGTATTTTAAGTGGGCTTTTTTTGTTCCTTTTAACAACAACAAAAACCTCAGCTGTGTTCTCAGCTACTTGGTAACAATGGCCCAATTTTCATCTTCACATCCATTCATTTCAAAATTGCCTGTGCAGGTGGTTGCTGTACAGCTCTTTCCCTTTACATGACTACAAAGCCTGGGATTTGTTCTCAGTCTGGTTTCAGCCTGGGACACTTTGCAGGGATGGCACTGGCAGAAGTCAGAAATTATTGATTCCTTGCTGACCACTCCTACCATCCCCCAGGTGCATCCTCAGTGGTCTGGCTGCCCCTTGAATCACTTGAAGTCTGTTCTTTGCAGCTTTCTTGGTGTCAATGTTCAAATACTTTACTTTGGCAGCTCTGTAGCAAGCAGCTGAACAAATGAAATTGCCTCCAAACTGGAAAACCCCTTTTTCCCTCACTAGTTCTATGTCTTGTGTGCTACCTTTCTCCTGGCCTCTCTATGTTCTTTCTTGCCTTCTAGTGTCTTTCATTCTATGACTAAAAGCTGTTCATCAAAAGAGCTCACATTCCAAAGCACTATATCTGGCTGATTTTTTTTCTTTTTTCTTTTTTTTTTTTTTTTCCGATGACTATCCTGTTTTTTGGCAGGAAAATGACAGGAAAAATTGGAATGTTTCTGGTTGGGAAATCATATTCTACTTCAAGATAAGTGGGAAAAAATTCTGTTGGTTCCCCCATCAATGCATTGACAGGTGAATTTCTAAGTCATTACCTCTATCAGCAGTGAAACACAAAGCCCCCTCAGATTCTTCTACCAATACATCCCAATCCTGATCAAAATTGGTGGGTTCTGATCTCACTGAATTCTCTTGTGAACACACACAACGTCTGTGTTCTTTGAGATAGAAACACAGCACTGTTTCCTGGAGATGGGAAAAAAACCGCACTCTCTTCATATAGGACTTTACTAAGTTGTAGCTGTGCGGACTAGACAAGGGAAAACTGCTGAAATTTTCAAATTAATCCTGTGTCTGGGTCACTCTTTCTCAGCACTCATTCACAGGAACACTTTGTTTGTATTTAGACATTTTTATGTGCAGACAAAGTGGTACATATAATATCTGCCTACCTCACACTAGAAAATTCATCTTCCTTTGGTTTAAATGCTTTTGACAATGAATGGTGATTGCAGGTGTGGTGTGAGCTGCCTTTCCTGTAATACTGTTGAGATGGACCAATCAGGCAGCATCAAGGTGCACTGGAAAGGGAAGGAAAAACTAAAGGGAAGACAAGTCTGCACTACAGGAATATGACTAAAATGTGTTCTGTTTTCCCAAATCCATCATAGACATAGCACCAGGAATTTTACACAAGTTAACACCTGCTCATGGCAAAGCTGAATTCCTGTTCGATGTTTTAAGTTTTCCCTTTTTTTAGTTTTTTTTTTAGGTTTTTTTTTAAATGGCATTTCAGTTACTGAAATTGTTTGTGATTACATGGACAGCCAAGTGGAAATGTGCTCTGCTTTTCAGAATAGCATCAAAGTGTCATAACTGAGCTCCTAAAGAGCACAGTCATTGGTTCTTTTGGAAAACCTTGGGTTTGCAGATTAGAGTTTGGGAGTTTGGCAAGGGAAGGGGAGTGTTGGAGGGGTTTTTGGTGGGGAGGAGGCTGGGTGTTGTATTTCAGCACATCAGCAGACAATGAAGAAAAGCATTTTCCTGCAAACTTATTCTATTTCTGTTTGGCAAATGGCTTCCTCTTTCCTTTTTTTGTTTGTTTGTTTGTTTGTTTGTTTGTTTTGGGTTTTGGGGTTTCTTTTGTATTTTTGTGGGTTTTTTGGTGGGTTGTTTTTGGTTGGCAGGTTGGTTTTTTGAAAATATTAAGTACTGGACTTCCTTCATATGAAGAAGTTTAATTAAGTTGTTGTCTTACAGGATCCAGTAGGTCCGCAGTGACAAGCTGTTTGCCTGTCATCTGTTTGCCTTCTCTTTCAGTAGTGACTAAAGGTCACCAAATGGACAGCACTAGAAAAGATTTTCAACATAAGGAATTCAGGCATAGTCCCTCCAGTAGAGGGCATTGATACTTGAGCATATAAACCTGGATTCTTTGGGAATGTCACTAGCAGGAGATGATGCTGGCAACAAATCTTTTTCCCCACTGTACAAATCCAGAAATGAGTGTTGTGTTTATAACCATGTTTTCACTTAGGTCTTGCTTCTCTTTCTGAGGAGAGGAGAAACTTTGTTTTCTTTTTCAGCTATCCATGTACAATAAAAGGAATCCATATACAATAAGAAAATTACAGCAAGTGCCAATGGTAAGCAAAGGAAAACACTTTTGAGGACAAGTGCAACTCAAAGACTAGGAGTATAAGAGAAAGCACTGCTTGCTGTGTCTATATGTGCTCAGTAAAAATTGTGACCTAGCAATAGAGGAACCTGCATGGGAGATGAGAGGTATGGGGCATGTGAAGGAATGTCTTTAGGTTCATTAAAATATAAGCAATTCTTTATATAATTAAAACACTCTCTCCAAATTATTCCAGGTTGTAGAGTTAAAGGATCTGGGTGCAAAAAAAAATGTGTACACCTAACAAAAGGAACCATATCATTAGGAGCTGGCTAGGTGATGACCTAGTGTGACAGAGCTGATTAGTGACAGCATTGAAGTCCTGGGTCTGGGTCTCACTGTCTACCCTGTTACTGTTCCTGCATTCCCCTAACAAACAATTCTTCCAAATGTTGAGTACTGTTTGCAGACCTGCCATGAAGCCAAGGTGAGAGCCAGAGGGAGGAAATAACTCTGTTCAATTGGTATTTTGGGAGATGCTCACAGTGGAAGATGATGCCAATTCACTCTCTTTCACCCAAGTAGTCTTTTTGCAAAGGTAACGGGGCAGGAAAATGTCCATGGGGATGATATTAGTGATCAGCATACAGGTTTTGGTGTCCACAGGAGATCTGGGGATATTTTCCTGCAGGAATGTGTTTAGTTTTATATTCCTGTTTCCTTATGCAAGTAAGTGACTGTGTGATCTAGCAACCTGAGTTGAATAGCCAGTCCTTTAGGTCTTTCACAGGCTATGAATACAGTAAGAGCACTCAACCCTTCTGAAGATATGCAAATGTAGGCATTTAAAAGATTTACATTCATCTTTCACAGGCCTCAGAAATATAAATATGAAATATCCAGAACCTTGTCACTTCAGTAATAATTAAGCTGATGG
This sequence comes from Catharus ustulatus, assembly GCF_009819885.2. Lineage (NCBI taxonomy): Eukaryota > Metazoa > Chordata > Aves > Passeriformes > Turdidae > Catharus > Catharus ustulatus. The sequence goes on along the minus strand of NC_046226.1, from coordinate 50,968,680 downwards.
CCTATTATGTTCGATTGCAAATCAATATAGTATCTTTTGGTGCCACTTGAGTTCTTGAGGGTTGGCTTGGGGCCAGCACTAGTTATACAATTGAAGAGCTGCAGCTGCATGGAAAACTTCTCTGCCATTTCCATTCAGAAAGAATAGACTGGTAACAATGGTGGCCAGCCTCTTCATAGTAATTGTGTGCAAGTACACATTTTGAAATAGTGTTTTTGTTCAGCAGGTGCTGTTATTTTAGTTTAATTTGAATTTTGAAATATGGAGGAGAGAAGGGGCCTAATCTTAACAGCATCTAACCTACAGCTGTTCAGAACAGGACAGCAAACAGCATATGTTGCTTAGATGAAAATCATAATTGCTTATTCTTCCTGGCATATTAGCAGACCAGTGCTGAGCCTCTGAAATTATCTAGCATTTTCAGGCTTTTACTTTACAAAGTGATCCACAATACTCTGGAAGAACAATTCTAGAACATCTGACTGTGAGTTTTCCCACAGGCAGCTACTTGGTTTTACATCAGAAAACACAGACTGGGTAGAGATAATTTGCCAAGGCAGTGTCAGAAGCACTGATCTCCAGAAATATTAATGCTGTGCAAAGTCTGTATTATTTCAGCCTACTGCAAAAACTGAAGAAATAGCTTGTAAAAAAAATGATGATTTCTTGGGAGTAAACTGTTTTCCTCTTCTCCTATCCCTAGGTATGTCTGGAGGAGGACAGAAAGGTCCCATAGTTTTTGAGTGAATACATTAGCCAAAAATATTTACTGAAATGTTTGTCCAGGTTTTTTTTCCCCATGGTCTATTGTTTGGGGATTTAAAATCAGAGATAGATAACTTGCAATTCTTGAAAATTTTCTCCATGTCTCTCTTGTTAGAAAACAGGACATACGAGAAAAGGCAAAAAAAGAAAGACATAGAAAAGGTGTGATCAGAGTTAAAGTTCAAAACTTTAAATTCCTTTTGTAATAAGTCTGATTCAAAAATCTGACTAAAAGCCTTTAATTAAAAAGGTGTTGGTAAGGGCCTTTGAAAAGAAGTGGACATATATTTTAAGCATTTCATATAATTTGACAAACCTTGTGTAATCTAAACTCAGGTGCATTATTTTTAAGATCAGTGCTTAAATGAGAATTTCATGTGAATGAGCATCTTTGGAATGAGAACATTTTTATTTAGATGCCTTCAGTGGGATCCTTTTCCTTGCCAGAGCCTGCTTTATGTAAGAGTTTTCTTAATGGCTATTACAGAATGAATAACATGTAACAAGTCAGGTTTGGCTCAAGTAAATTCATTAAACCTCAATGACCATTCTACATATATTTTTATATATAACTATTTGCTTATTTCTAATTTGGGATGTGCAAAAACAATGAGAGTTTTTTTCACAACTAATATCCTGTCAGTTTCAAATATTTTCTAGCTGCAATTTCATTTAATTCAAGATCCTGAGGGAAGGAGAGACAAAAATATAGAACTATCATTGTGCTGCTTGTCAGCCCCACTGAAGATGCTGGTTTTGTACTAACCTCAGAGGGAAAAGTAAAATAGTGCACTCATAATTCAACATGCAAATAAAACCAAAGTTTCTTCATTAAATATTTCCCTGGAAACCCAGAGGTTTATATTGTTGAAAATATGAAAGTAAAAAAGTGTGATACATGAGACAATCACTGTCTGGTTTTGACAAAATCACTTTAAAAAATGAGATGCTTTTTTTCCTTAATGCTTTCCAAAGGAAGACAGAAAGTGAAAAAAAAAAATTACAGAGTAATGTACAAGTTTGGGGGGATTTTTATCCACCTGGGAAGGCTGGCTAGGTGAGATGCTCTGCTAGGTTTACCACTCATAAATAAAGAAGTAGTTGAGAAGGGTCTGTTTCCACCTGCCCCTACAGAGGCCACAGTAACCCAGGTTCTTGTTATGGACCCTTGGGGCAGGTTAGAGGGAAAAGATAAATGATGGTGTTTGTAAATATATATATTTTATTTCAGAAAAATTTGGTTGCAATGGAAAGCAGGTATGTAGCCATTTTGGTTGTTATTATCTATAGTAATATGGTACTCAAATAGCACTTAAGAAAATATAAAAGAAAAAAAAAAAAGAAGGGAAGAAAAGATGAAAAAAGACCTTACCACCCATTGACCTTGCATCAAGACTTTGTAATTTTGGAGTAGTTTTAAGAGGTTATTTTTTGGTCACCAGATTGTCTCAGTTGGGCTTAATAGAAACTGAGACACAAAAGTCTTATTCAGATTTTCTAGAGTAATGTATACTAGTAAGAAATTATATTGATAGAATTAATTTGATTCCTATCCAGTACTGCAGTTCTGGAGATTCTTGTGTCCCTTCTGTAGTTCGCTAGAGTTGTCCAGGCAGTGCAGTGATATATTTCTAATATCTGCTGCTTCTACATGTGAACATGGATCTCTTTGTCCTTTCCATTTCTTCTGTCTGCTGTTATTAAGGACTACATTGGAAAAGATTCCCAATATTTCCCCATTTAGTATTTCAAACTCTCTTCTGAAAACTTCTGCCTCATTAGAAAGATCATCACAAGGTATATTGAGTAAATATCCTTTCATAGCAATTATAATTCCTCAGAGACTAGGGATGTACTATGCAGAACAGAAGAAATTTTGAAAGTCATGCCATTCATCAACTTTAAAAAAAAATCAATTCTTCTAGGACAACAAAACAAATCAGTCATGATTTATTCCAGCCAGCAATTAAGAAGCAGTAGATTGGCAGCATATTTCAGCATCAGTGATGTCATTCGTTGGTGACAAGTTGTTGGGATTTTTTTCTGTTTCTTTTAAGATTTTATTTTTGTAGAAATTAGATCAGACAATATTTTACAGAATCCTTTTCTCTAATAAAACAGATTCTACTCTTCATTTCCTTTCTCTTTTTCACTAACAGGTCTCCAGCTGGCCTGGGAGGCTTATCACCTCTATCTAGTTATTAACAGTCCATTTGCTTAAGTACCTACCATAATTACTTTGTATGGTTCCTCCGAGAGATGCTTCATTTAAGGAACTCTAGGAAAAGTTCTGGTCTGACTGACAACCACACAGTCACATACCTGCCACCTGCTAGCATCTCTTAAGCCAAAATAAGTTTGTGGGAGAGAGATCCTGCACTTGTCTATATTCTAAAGATTTTATTTCCCATCTCTCTTATCACATGCCCTAATCTCATTTTAAACTGCTTTTTTTCCCCAGGTTTAGCTCTTTATGTACTATCAGCCCTGAGTTTCCACTCTAGCTGCTGCTCTAAATTTTGTAGGTAAGATACTGTGCAATGCACATAAACCAGAGGGATTGCATCAACTGAATTTAGCAGGTGCCTTGTTTCACCATGACATGTTAACAGAATTTTGTTGTCCCTTCTGACTTCTGCAACTCCATAGTCTAGGGAATAACCTTAAAAGCTATTCTTTAGGATAACTGAAACTTAGAGTAAAATATAATCTAGCATGTCATGTCAGTGATTTTATTTTCTGGTTTCTTATTTTAGTTTCATTCTCTGTGGGTTCACAGACTCCCATTTTCTTTAAACTTTATCTAAAATGTTAAAGTGAAATGAAAGAATGATTTCCTCTATTTTCACGTGGCTTGAATCAAAGCCCTGCATCAACTTCTTTGATAAAGTCAGGATCAACCCAATCTCTGTACATTTTTTTCACACATTTGTCCTGGGTTTAGGTTTGTAACAGACCTTGAATTACAGCTGAGCCAGGATAATAAGTCAGTGGCCAGACACAAATGGTCCCAAAGTAATATTGTCCAGAATTTCAGGCTTTTTAAGCTCAAATGGTTGCAACAGAAGGGACGAGACTGAAAACTGTTTGAAAATGTAAATATGCTCATAAGGAAGGAAAGGCAGCCCTTCCCTTTATGAATAAGAAGTTAGAGCAGTGAAATAATTTCTATCTCTTGTGAGTCTCTTCTTGAGTGAAAATGCCACACTAGGTCTATCAAAGACAATGGAAAGACTCAGTGAATCTGGGTATAAATACTTCCTGTGGCCTTTCTTTTCTGCCTGTGTACCTAAAAATAATTAGAAAAAACAAAGCAACAAACAAATAACAAAAAACCCAAAGCCAAATTAAAACAAAAAACCCAAAGCCAAATTAAAACAAAAAACAAAATACTGAAACCCATAAACCCAAAGCAAGACACTGCCATGTTGTGTTAGGATTAATAGATACACTCAAAGATTCCTAAATGTTATTTAACTGCTGTTTTCTATAGAACAGCAAGAGGATATTTATCCACCAGATGTGACTGTAATCACTACAACTATCAAAAAGAAAAAAAGGCAAACTGTCATTATGCATAGGTTAGCCAATAAAAAGCATGATGAAGGCTTTGTTCAGTCATTTTAATGCACCACCATGTAAGTGCTGTAGATTCTAGTCTTGTGGCCAGCAGAACTGCACCTTCACATTTATGTCTTAAATGTATCAGTCAAATAAGTAGAGCACATTGAAAACAAATCTTGGATCCATGGATGAGGCAATACACACCTGTCAGAATCCAAAGGTGCCATAAAAATGGCCTTCAGCAGCCCCTTATATAATTTGTACTCCTTTTGTAAACCTCTTCTTGCTAGCTCTAGAAGCAGGAATTTATGCTGAAGAGTGACAGAAGTTGAACTGGAGAGGTGTGACCAGCATTACTATGGCAACACTCAATGCTGGGTATGTGAAGAGGCAGGTAAGACCCCTGTGGATCATCAAATGCCAACCTGGCTATTATAATGAATGGTAATTGGTTAAATTATTAAGCATTCTATTGCTTATCCCACAGTAACTAAATGGCCTTGCAGTTGCTATATAATTATTGGATGACTGATGGCCTGTTTTCTCCTTGTGATTTTCGTAGTTTCTTGTCTGTCATGATAACAAGACAGTCTGAATCTCTCTAACCAATCATAGGTCCTGTAAGGTGCTAAATGCCTTCGATTCATCAGTTTTATAATGAAGTTGGCATGTTGAGTTCTCTTGAGGATTGGTTGTCAGGGTACTATAAAACAAAATATTGTTGCCACAGGAAACAGGTGTTTTGGTTAGGGTACTGATCTGAGATTTAAACTTTATGTCCTCTGCTAAGCCCAGCAGAAAGCCAGAGTTGGTACTCTAAGTTATCAAGTATTCAGATTACCTAAGCTCTCCTTACAGCTTTTACCTGCATGGGTCCCATGGTGAGGGGTAAGTTTGTCCACTTCATTCAGCTCTGTTCTACTCTTTGAACAGCTGCTGAGCTGCAGCCAAGAGTCACGTTTGAGAGAGGCTCTTAATTGCCTCTGAGCCATCAGGTGCCACTGCTCAGCTGAAATCACAGCCAAGCACACATATCTCCTTTCCTTCATCGCCCAAGTGGCAAATTCCCAGCTCCTCTGGGGGAGGGATGCTGTTAGCCCTGGCCTCCCCCAGGAAAAAGGTAGGGATGCAGTCCTGGCTCCGTGCTCAGCTTGGGTCATGAAGTTCCAGCTGGCAACTGCAATGTCCCCTTGGAGGATGGAGCTGTGGTTTGCCTCCTCCCCTCCATTATGGTGAGGCAAAGTCCTCCAGGAGCCCAGGAGTGCTTCTCCTTAACTCTCAATGCTAGCAGAATGTGACTCCCAATGTAATAAAATAAATGAGGATTTTTCATGCATCATTCCAAGTTCCCATATTAGCTACACTGCTTCACTCAACGTACAGGCACCCAAATCTGACTTTGAAAACAAAAGGACATTGGATTTTTCAAGCTTAAACTGCAAACATAGAATGAAGAAATATGTACTTACTTTTGGGTTTGACTACTAATGTAGTACATGGACATGAATAAACATCTTTCTGTGTTTATACATTCTAACTGTAAATCTTGCATAACACTTTTGCCATCCTTCATCTGATTAATCTCTTTAAAATTAGGGATGTCAGTGTCACTGTGGGGTACTTTTGTTATGTATTTCTGCCAGCCTTGACTCATTGGATTGTCTGCTTAAGGTTGCTCAAGTAGTATGATAATATGTTGAATTTTGGTATCAGGACACACAGATCATTCTGGTAGATTGCTTCGATCCTCTTACTCTTGGCTATAGTAATTGCACAGTGGGAAGGGCTGAATGGATGTGTATGATACAAGAATAGTGTCAGATATGCTAATTAACTGAAATATCTTTATAATCAGTTGTGAAATGATTGTGGACAAACTCATAGTCCTTGGGCAAAAGGGCCTAAATCCCCTGGGTTCTCTAATAAATGTGAAGCACATTTGTAGTTCTCTTATGAAATATAAAGTATTAAACATCCTTGAAAAAACTGGCAACAGGTCAGAATAAGCCATTTCACAAGAAACAAAGAGGTCGGGGCAAACATGGCCTGAAATATACTGGCAAAATTCCGTGCCTCCTTTCAAATGGTGCTTCTGATCTTTTAGACACTGCACCTGCCAAATACAAGTGCTGGAGATACCCCTCTATCATGTCTTTGTAGTTGAGGATGGGATTTGGGGTTGTATTCTGGAGAATCTGGCAAGTTACACTGAAGGTAATTGGAATGGGTTTGAATATATAATTAAGAAGTGGGATACATCTACTAAATATGTGAGTACTCCAGCTGGGAGTGAGGATTATTGTTAAGCAGTTTTGGAAGTGTAGAACATGGGCTCATTCCTCACTTCAGCAGTGCTTGAAGATGACTCTGTGCAGATATCAAGATTAGGAGAACTTATTTTAACATTTTGGGTAGCCTGGACTGTTATTCTGTGCAGAATGATCACACTCTGATTTACTAAAGTAATTTGAGGGGTTCTGTGGTTTAAATTGTGACCTTGACATCAACAGATATGCATGTCTGATTCTTAATTACTATGCAATGATGAATTCCTCACTTTATATTTTTAGGGGCAAGGAGATGAGCATTAGGGCAAGGGAGGGTCAGGAATTTCTGATTTTTTAAAAATCAAACTGAGGTAGTTGCATCAACTCATATAACTTTTCTCCTTCAGTTTTCCAAGGCTGGAGCCTGTAGGTTTTTTTAGTCAAGCATGGTATTGGAGCTCAGCAAGTTCATGTCCACTGCTGATGACTTCAGCAACATCCAGAACCATAAAGTGTGAACAGTCATCAATTGATATTAAACCCCATTTTTAAGTTGCAGGCGTCATGGTGTTCACAGTCTTTAGGGAAGGCTGGTTTTAAGGAAGGAAAGGCTGTAGAACCAAAGTAATTTGTGTGGTTTGGCAGCTGTGCTGAAGGGACCTGAGAGCTGTCAGTAGATGTGAGCAGTGCCTTTCCCCCCTGGGCCTGTGCTGCAGCCTGTGCTGAAGTGAGGCAGACTCAGGTACCAAGCACAGTCTGTCGCTGATTTCAGGCAAAAATGCTCACATGAGCTTGGAGTGGCTAGCAGGAGTTTTGGACAGAGTTAATGGTCTTGGGAAATACTAAGATTACAGTAATTTCACGATTATAAGCTGCACCATTTTGACTAAAATTTTGGTCCGAACCCAAAGTGCGGCTTATAATCAGGTGCGGCTTATATATGGACAAAGAACGAAAAGTTGCTGTTTTAGTTTGGAGGACAGGTGTCTGCTGAGAAAGGCAGGAACTTCTCTTTGAAATGAAGAATGTAAACCCTCCCTCCAAATTATTATAATTTTGAAATCAAGGGGCTTTCAGGCAAAAATATGGGAATTAGGAATAACAGTTCTTTTCTAGGGAAATTAAAATAGAAATACAGTACTACAAAGAAACAGACTCCAAACCCTGACAAAGTCAGAGTACAACCTGACACCCTGTCAGGCAGGGTGTTGGCAGCAGTCCCATTCCATGGTGGCTGCATCCTCCTGCAGTGACAGGTGTGATTCAGTTGGAGCAGTGCTCCTGTAGAAGGTGCAGTTTCCCTCCGGAGGTCCAGTGGGGATGTGGAGAAATCCAGTTTTCCTCTGGAGTCCAGTGGAGAAAGGGGCTCCCTTAGTGTCCCAAAACCTCTGTTTTTATCTTGGTAAGAATGTTCCCCTGGCTGGAGCAGCATCCAAATGGGATGCAGTAATTTTATCAGTCCCACAGTGGGACTCAATGGGCCATTAGCAGAAAATGACTGGCTGGAGGAAGGATGGGTTGTGAAAAGATAAAGAACAATGCCCCAGCTGGTTTCAATGGATGGCCCATTAGCAGAATATCTGCCGTTGAGATAAGGATTACTGTCCCCACCCTCAACAGATGATGATAGAACAGATACCTTTTATCACACTCTGTATTGTAACCTGAGGCTTATAATCAGGTGCGGCTTATATATGGACAAAGAACGAAAAGTTGCTGGCAGCTGGAAGTGCGGCTTATACTCAGTGCGGCTTGTAATCGTGAAATTACTGTAATGATGAGATTTGGCCTTCTAGACCCCAAGTGTCTCCCAGTTGAAACTGAAACTTGGATTTTTGAACGTGCCGTGAAGTAAGTGACACCTTGTGTCGCTGTGTTTATTTTTCAGGCATTTGTGGGCGCCTATTTTGTATTCAGGGATCATCTTTCAGTAAGGGTTAGGATCTCAGACAAGGAGAGCAAGGGTATAGAACTGAGATTCATGGTAAAATTCAGAAGGTCCTGTAAGAGATGCCAGTACTTTTTCTAGAAGTAGTGGATTCCCTCCACTGGTTTTAGACTTAGAATATAGCTTAGGCTGCAGCAAGCAGAGGAGGAGAGGTGTGGGTTGGCACCTGGTTTAAGGCAAGCAAGGAGACTGAAGCTAAAGTCCATAGTAAACTTCAAGATTCTGTTCTTGCATTTCACTCTAGTCTTGTGTCCCTCATGTCTGGAATTGCAATTGGGGACAGGATAATGTCTGGGAATTGGACTGTTTCAAAGCCCTTTGAAGTTTCCTGTAGGTCTAAAAATTCCCTCACTGTTGTTAAAGCTACAAGGTTTGGTGGCTAATGTTGGAGTGATGATGTTCAGAATGATTACTGCATTTTTTTCCACATGGTTTGGGTTTCTCCTTTTAAAGAACTAATAATTTTTAAAAAGAGACAAGAATTTAAAAATAGTACCAGGATTTATAGACCTGCACTTCTAAAATCAAGCTTCAGGCTCGTAAGCTTATACTTGATGTTCATGAATTTTAGTTGATCACCATCAATACATGTAACATAAACCTAACATTAAGCATCAGTATGTTTGAGTATTTTATCTTATTTGTTTTATTCTTCTAACTGGACATTAATTAGGAGGGTGTTCTTCACCTTTGAATAAGCCTAGGAGGACTGTAGTTATTGCAGAGAATCGAGTTATAGTTAAGGTAGATTATTTCCCATCTTTCTATTCCAAGAAAAAGTTGTTTTCAGGTCTGGGCCTGAACAAAATCTAATGTTGTGAAAACTTTACCATTAATTATTTTGATCACACTGACAGACAAAAACTAAGAGCATCTCTTATGAATCTAAAATCTCAAATTTCTGATGATAATTAATTATAAAATGTATATGTTTTCAAGTGGGGTTGCTGGTTTAGTTTTAGAAAATTTGAACTTCCAGTGTATGATTTCTCCTGATTTCTCTTAGAACTGCAGATTTTACCTGAAATGGCTGTGACTTAGTTTATTCTTGATGTTTCTTCTAGAAGGGGTTTTCCAAAGTTTTTCATTTTAGGGTTGGTAGAAGATTTCAGAGAGAAAACACTATAGCAATGGCATTGTTTCTTTTTTTCCTTTTTCTCCTTTAGTCCATCATTAATACCTGTGAATAGTTGTTTTTTTAATTTTGGGAAGCATTTGGTTGTACAGGCATTAACAACTCAAGGTGTGTGTGATGCAGTGATGCATACACTGCTTCCTGATGGAGTTTGGCTCCTTCAGTTTTGTCTGCCATGTGAGAGCTCTGAGAAGCAGTTTATAAGGCAGGAATATGTTCTGTTACCATGAAATAATTAAATATTCATTCAAGCGCAAAAGTAAACAAGAATGAAATTTATGATCCGTCAGCTGGGATAACAGTGTGGAATGTAAGGTGGATGAATGCTCTACCTGTTGCTTCCATGAATAGTTAATGTGAAATACTCAGATATTTTGGGGAGCAGGAACTGTAGCACTTCCTCTGCCTTCCAGCCTGACCCTTCTAACCATGGAGTGTACTTTCTTTTGCTTATTATTTCACGGAAAAGGAAAATAAATTGAAGTAATCATGTCATGTAATCTACATCTTCATAGCTTGAGAAATATCCCATTTTTTGGACTTTAAGATTGTATCTGCTGAGCTAGAGATGTAATTATTAGCCTGAGAAACCCTAAGGCTCCTACATCATGAGGACATTTTGTTCAGGCACACACAGTTATTTGAATATGGTGGGGTTTGGGAAAGTTTTAGTAGGTTTGGAGAGTGCCCACCACAAGAGAGCCTAGAGACAGAATAATTGGAGGAATATCTACTTCAGGAATTCCTGTAAGACACAGACATGTTACACCACTGATTATTACCACAGTGCAGGCAGTGTTAATATGTCCAGGTGAAGGTTATTTTAGAGCCTTAGTTACAGAATTATAAGTATCTATAATTCTAGAGAACTGAGGTGACTGCTAGATAGAATTTTTTTTTAGAAAAACTAGCTTCCTCTACTCTTTATACCCTTCTGTATAATATTAGTTATCACAAGATTCTGAAAACACATGCACATCACCACAGGTCTGACTTTTCATAGAATTGTAGAATGGTTTGGCTTGAAGGGGACATTAAAGAAGTCCTAGATTAGGCTGATATTTCAAACTGTGTCAGGGTTTGTTCCATAAAGAAAAAAACAAAACAAAACCAGATGAATAGTAAGAATCACAGTATAGCTTAAAATTACTGGGGAAAATAGGGGTATTTTTGGTGTATTTGCTGTTTCTTTTTCTTAAGCAAACATAAAACATACAAGCAAAGAGTTTTCATACTTTTTTGTGTTAAACTTGTTTCAGCCTCTTGGGAATCTAACAAACATGCTTATAATAAAAACAGGGAATTTGAGACAGCTGTTAAGTTGTTTGGGGGATGCTGGTAAAGAACCCCAGTATCAGCATTGCTAACTTTTATCCTGTTAAGGCAATTATGGAGATATCTTCCAACTGTGATTATGCATTGAAAAGATGAGTCAACCAAATTAGCAAACAAGTTAAAAAGGCACAGCAAAATGACACACTGAACCTGTTTTCTTCATTTCTACCTCAGTTTCTGGCCATTTATTTGATGTGTTGAATAAGAATATAATTCCTCCTTCCCATAATCATTGAATGTAGATGTAACAAAGATATTTCTAGTGTTTCATGCAAATCTAGCATTATATCATTTGGCATGCTATCAATGGAAGAAGAAAATATCAAATGACTGAAGTAATGATGCTTCAGTATTAGAGGGAAGAATATATATGCTCATGATAGGGCTTGTTTTTAGAAAGTGGAGAAGCATTTGAATTAAATTCTTGATGTAGAGATGTTTCTGAAAAAAGCATACTCTGAAACAGCAAAAGACATGTTTTGACCTATTTGAAGTCAGAAACTCCATTTGGCATCTATTGCTAAGCATAAGAGGATGTCCTGGTTTTAAAGACAATTCTAAGAAATAAAGAAATTGTATTTTTAAAGAGAATTTTTAATTTCAACTAAAGTCTATGTAATAGAATCCTCTTGTCTTCAACATAAAAAATGCTAATGCATTGCTAATGATTAAATGAGACTGCTAGTATTAACTAAAATATCTGGTTTATGCATTAACACAACGGGATTTCTTGAACTTCATTTAAAAAATATTTTTGTATATATACATATATGTACATATATTTAAAATTAGCTGCCATGTATTATATTTTGTATATTTCTGTACAGATATTTTTACAGTTCTGTAAAGATATATGTCAGAAAAGTTAAGATTGTTAACCTTCAGAAGTTGAAAATGCATTCCTTTCTAAGCAAGTGTCCACCTAAGAAATCAGAGATTGAATATTTTAAATTATATAAGATGCAGGCAAAAATCTCCAAAGAAACTCCGCAAGATCTTGTTTGTTTATGGTGTTAGGATTTTTTTTAAGCAAATATATTTATGGAATGGAGATGGTGAAAGTTTTGCTCACAGATTTGTATTTTTGAAAAAGAAGCCAACTTTTTCTCACTGTCAATATTGTGCATTGCAGACTGTGAAAATCAAAAGATCCGATTTTCCAGAGCGATTCAATTGACATTTCCTTTCCACACTCTAGACTTCCAAAATGTTAAGAGTATTGATTAAACATCTGGTATTTTGGTAGGTTTCCCATATCTTTAAAAGAACAGCTCTCAAATGATTTGGAGACTCCAAAGGCTCAAAAGAGGAGCGTGCTGTTTCTCATTTTAGTGTAATTGAACAGATTTTGGAGGGAGAAAAACTTACTTAAAGTTTTATATATGTTGTGTTCTATAGATGCATGCATATAAATGGAATAAATACTCCAAGTGGCACCTCCTTTCATTTTGGATTGTCATCCTTGTATTAATTAGCTATGGCTAAATTGGGAGGCTGTCTTTGCCCTCTATTTGAGGAAACAGCAGTAATTAAAAAGAATGTGCAGGTTTAAGAGATTAGGTTCATGGCTGTGCAGCCATTCCTAAGTCTCTAAGCATGGCCAGTAGCAGACACCTACAACATATTTAAGGTAAAGGATCACTGTGGAGTCATCCTTTTGTTGCTACAGACTCCCAGCTGCAGCAAGCAGATGTCCTGCCCCACAATTCCTGCCTGGTTTATCAGTGGAATTATCCTCCATGAACTTGTCCAATCTTTTTTTTTGCTTGTGTTTATCTGTGTGACCTCCATAACGTCCCAAGGCAATGAGTTTTGCAGCATGGTAATGTGCTCTATGGAAATGTACCCTGGCTTACTTTTAATCTCCCACTTGGTTATTATCTGGGCTGTTCCCTTATTCCTGTACTTTTTGAAAGAGAACTCAATTGTTTCCTCTTAACTTTCTCCTCTTAATTCCTGTTTCTATAAAACTCTCGTGTCTTTCTCAAACTGAGGAATTATTTATATCCTTATATACTATGGAAACTGTTTTAATCTGTCCTATAGACAAACTTAGTGACCCCATGTTTCTGCAGAACCTTCAATATTCTATGCATCTATGTTTCTTTTTATTTTGCTCTTTTAAATAACAATTCAGGAGAAAAGTGAGAAAATGAGTGGAGCAAAGAAGGAAAAACTCTCCCAGCTTCCATTATCCTATTTTTCACTCACTTATGGGACTTTTCTTTATTTAAATTTTTGGAAGGTAATTTATTTGCTTATCCTAAACAAATCCAAATATTCTGGAATTTTATGCCATGAGTGGGCTGAATCATATTGCTAATGCAGGGAATTTTTTTTTCAAGGTAAAACAATGCTGTGTTTCAAATTGGCTTCAATGGGACCAGATCTCACTCTCAGAAATAAATAAATGGGAAATATATAAAACATTTTCGTTTCTAGCATTGCAAATTGATTGAGTTATATTTAGGAAATGTTTAAGTTGCTGATGTGCTACTGCTGCTTTCTTGTCATCACTCAGATTTATCTGTTGTATTTCTTGGTTTGGACTGTAGATACTTGTCTGAATTAGATGATGCAATCTAAACATGAAACTTCAGAGAAGAAAAAATTGAATTTTTTTATTGATTTTATTGTGAAAAGAGAAGATTTCTTGTCAGAATATAAAATTTCAGGGTTTAGATTATATTCTAATAAATTCTAAGCTTCTGACCAGAGTCTTATGTTCTCAAGAAGGCAAGATTCCCCTCTGCAAAAATTCCCTCTGCCCTTGAATGTTTAGCATTCACTTAGCATGCTTTCCCAACTGTTAAATGTGTAACTTTACTTATGGATGAAAGCCACCGCTGCAATGTTCTTCAGCTGCTCTTAAAGTCTGAGGGCTGAATGAATTTCAGAAATGATACATCTCACGTGCCTGGGTGCCAAGTCACAATTCTGAACTGGGGATGCATTTCCCAACAAACCTCTTTCCACTGAGCTCTGGTTTGTGTCTCAGCAGACAGGTCAGCAAGGAGGAAAAGGACAGGCTGGGCACACGAGCTAGACTGCTCCACACTCACGCTCTCCCCCTTTTTTTTCAGCTGATGTAGCTCCCTAGCCAGCAGTGGAAACAGCTTCCAATATGGGCAATGAAGGCATGGAACTCCCACTGACACTTTGTATTCAATAGGATTTTTTTTTTTACTGCCTTTCTAGGTCGACACCATGAAGTGTGAGACAGGGAGCTGGCAGAAGCTAGAAGGAATTTGGTAACAGCAAGGTAATTGTTACACTCTTAATGATCCTAGTGTTGCTTATGGGATCAGTTATATTAATAAAAGCTAGTGAAAAATGTTTCCTCTGATAACTTTCGTCCAAAATTATATTTTTATTGAAATAAAATTTGCTAAAAGATAAATATCCCAGTTTAACCAATAATGAAAGGTCCAAGTAAGTAATTTTTGGTTTCTTTTTTGCTGAGGAAAACAGATTGTTGTGATTTTGTACCTCATTTCACATCACTGTTCATGTATTTTTTTAAAATCTTTATTCACACAATTATACCATTCTGTCCATTGCCATTATTTAATAATTGAACTATAGTTGCTATTGCAGTGGCAACATCATCACGTGGATAAAGGTATCTTGCTGAAAAATGGATGATCCAAAATACAAAAAGTATTCCCAGAAATTCAGGTGTGTCTTTCTAAAGTCTGGGGTTTTATTCCTGATTTGTTCTATTTTGACATGATCCTCAGTTCTGGTGAGGGGAAGAGAATTAGAGATTTTATTAGCAGGAGCAAACACACACCTTATATTCTAATGTTGCTACACATATTTCTGGAATGCTGCATACAGCTCACTGCAGAGCTGAAGGATAATCTGCAGCCAAAACCAACATTAAACCAAAGTTTGAAACATTTTGAAAAAAACATTGGTAAAATGTAGGTAATTTATGCAGGGTAAAATGAGCTTGTCGTTTAAAGAAGGATAAATTCTTTCCAACAGAGCTGAGCAGTGATAACAGTGCTGAAACTGCTCAGGTTGAGTAGTCATTTCCCACTTTTTCAGGCTGATTCCAAAGCTCATTAATTTCTTTCCCCCCTATTTTCTCCAAAGAGATTTGGATGGAGTTCTTTCCGAAAAGAGGTTGAAAATAAAAGTTGTGGGATAGCAAAGAACTTCAAGTGGAGGTTTGATTTTTTTATTTGCCTGCTTAATTCCAACTAATTTTTCCCTTCTAGATCCTGCATTCAGAAAAGCTAATAGAAAACTACCATGACTCAGCTTAATAGGGAAAGTGAGAGTGGTTAAGGCAGTTAAGAGAAATGTGGAGTATTATTACTACCAGTGGACTGTTCTCTTGTTCATTCAATTTTGCTCCAAGAACTAAATGGATCCTTCAAAATCTGGCTAACTACCAAGGACACAATCAAACATCTGTGCACCAGATGCACAGAGCATTATATCCAGCTGTGTTACTGCAGCTACATCTGCAGAACACAGCATTTGTCAACTTCCATGGCCAGCTTTGGAAATACTATCTATAGGAATTAGAGCTTGCAGCAGAAGCAAAAGCATGTGTTTTGCTTTCCACATTTTTATGTCTTCTTTTACCTCTCTGCATTTCTCAACTGAGTGGCTTGCAAGCTTGAAATATTGGAGGGAAATTGCAGGTGAGTTTTCAGCCCTGGAGACCTGGTTTCAGGTTATGGTAAAGGAAAGAAAATAAGTTTAATCTCATCCGTTATTTTAATTTTAAATTTTTAGTTTTCTCTTAGAAGATATCATAATCAAAAGTGTGCAGAAAAACAGCTTTTGCTTTTTATAGAGCTGGTGAAGTCTCCTGAAGCTGAGGAAAATTGAGGAGAGCACTTCTAGAGGCCTAGAGCAAACTTCCAGAAGAATTTGAGAATTTCTGTTTAACCTGCTGAAGTAATGAGTTTTTATCAGGAGGATATACTGTAGGTTTCCCCTTCCAAATACTCAGAAGCATGTGGAGATTCTTCTGCTATGTAAATTAGCAAAGTTCTGTCATTCATTGCAAAATTTATTTTTACATATTACCCTTTCCTTTTCTATTCCCCTCAGGGATCTGTTGCAGTCATCATAAAAACATGAGAAAAAATACTATATTTGTATATCTTGATTTCTCCTTCCTAACCGTGTAACTCTGCCTTGCTAGGGTTATCCATTAGAAGTGGGTAAAAGGAAATGCAAACACTTTCTTTTGCACAGAAAGAAGAAGCAGCAGCATTTGGTGAATGGTAACAGTGGCCACTCTACTGAACTGGGAGTATTCCTTGTGGTTTTCAGGCAAGTGGCTTTAAATATTAATTTCTCACAAACAAAGTGTTAATTTCACACTACTAATGCACAAAACATTCTTCATGCTGGTGTGTTTGCATAACTAAACTTGGTGTGTTTTTATTTTAAAATGTCTCCTATATTTTTAAGAGTTATTGATTTGCCTTTTCAATTTTACCTTGCTGAATCATTCTATTCAAAGTTCATCTTCAGTAAATATTCATGCTTGATCAGTTGTATTCAAACTTGTGATTTTATTGAAACACGATACATCTTCAAAATTTGACCACATGCAAAGATATATTGCATTTGCATATTGAAATTTTTTAAAAATAGGGTAATTATTTTATACATGTAGAGAAAAATGTTCAGTCAAAACCACCCAAAACAATGCAACCATGTTATAAAAAAAGAACAGACATTTGCAAGGAAGAGTTAATATAAAACCAGATTGTGTCATTTTATTAATGTTTACTAGTGCCTTATGCAGCTGCAAATGCTACTTATTGACCACATCTTACATAAAATTCCCTTTAGCTTTGATTCAGTGCTCTCCCTGTTTACTTTTGAACCTTCTTCCTCTCTGTGTCCTGTCCTTCCAGCAGTAATAGCTAATTTTTGGACACATCTTGCCCTGCATATTTGCCTCTTCTGACACTGTCAAGAGCACAACAGTGTTGTGGCAGCAGGAGACATAAACAAGATGAAGAACATTAATTTTCCCTAACTTAAATCATGGGCAGTGTTATCTAGGCTCTGAACTTAGTTTGTATCCAGATAATAATGGGAAGCTGGATGAAACATTTTTGTTTCCATTCCAGACCTTTTAATAGCAAATATTTCTCCTTGGAAGAAATGTTTTTCTAACTGGACATTTTTTCTCCAAAAATAGAAGTTCCACTCTCCTAGTAAGTAACTCATATGAAAGCTACTGGCTGTTTTTCTGCTGTTTGTAACTGGAACCAGAATAAAGGTTACAAATCGTGATTCACAGCATGGGCCTGCTGATGTGGTTAAAATGACTCATAAATTAAGGCAACGGCAAAATCAACTGCATTAATGTGATCTAGAGTGAAATTAAGTAGTTGTGTGATGTTCCTGATTAAATGGCATGAAGTTGTTAAGGTAACTGAATTTAAGGAGAAGGGGAACTGATCCTGTTAGTCATAGATATTTCCAGTTGTTTTACTGTAGTGAATGTTTAATTTTTGTATTTTGTTTTCTGTGATGTTAAAAAAAAAACCACAAAAAATACTTTGCTGATTAAAACATACTCCACATCTTATGCAAAACACATCTGAGATAAAATTACTCCAGTCAGAATGTGGGAGAACAGAATTTTATTCCAAGATTAAAGTGTTCTCACTAACATTCTCAACTACCTATACACTTCCAGAATATTTTGCAATGCTTTAAAATATTCTCACTGCACTTTTGAAGTCAGCTATATCAGTCACAGCTACGTTTTGTCTAGGGTAGGGTTTTTTTCCTCATTTCCTCATTGCTTTTGTCTTCTTCTGCAAGGAAAAGGGTGGAATAATGTGAGAGTTTTCCTTTAGTGCTGCTCCTTTGACATGACAGGCATCTAGGACCTGTGCATTCCCATGGTGTAAAAAAAAAATATTTCCAAAGCTCTGGAATTAATGTCCTCTCTCACACATGAAGAGATACTCATGAAAGAATAGGTGGGGAGAATTGATCAATGAAAATATGAGTGGAGTGGAAGGTTATAAAAAGAAAATAATATCAATACTGATCTTCTGGAAAGTAGTATCTTTCCAGAAAATATATGAACATGGAAAGAATAAGGAAGAAATAACCTGACAGCTGCAATGAATGTTGAAGTTCATAAGGAGCACTAATCTTGCTAGGTACAGCTGGAGAGACATGGAAAACAAAAGTTGTAAAAGGAGCTGTTTTGATTTGTAAAGCAGACAGAAATCCAGAAACAGTTGAATGTTCAGAGGAGATTTCAATTTCTATATTATTGTTCTCTATTCTGAATTAATCTTGGTCATCATAAATAAAAAGTACCTTGGAAGCAAAACTGAAGTCCTGAATATAATTTTGATTGTTTCATGCTGAAGTGATCAGGAGTGACAAATATTCAGTTCTGTGATTTATTTTCTTCCCTGGTGATTTTGTTGCTATTGGTTGGTGGTATTTGTTACTATTGCAATGTCCTCAAAGAGGTCACCCAGCACTTTATTGAAAAGCAAAGAGGAATATGAAAGATGTCTTAAAGTTTTTGGGCACAGTCCCTTGACTACCCATGATAAGAAAGCTTTCTCTTAATTTTTTTATTTTTTTTTACTCTGCTCATATATGTTCAAATCTGAATCCATTTAGGAAGATAGGTAATATTTTTTTATTAAAATTTTTGTATTTAGTGTTAAGAAGCAGATGGAAAGAGGACAGCAGTAATATCACAGAGGGCAATCAAGTATTCACTGATACATGATGTGCAAAGCAGCTTCCTACAAGGAATTTTTCTGAGCTCTGCTGTCATCTTACACTGAGAGAGAAGGCAGGGGCTTAGGAAAGCATCATTAACTTTCTTGCAGAACAATTGTGAGCAGTTTCCAGAATATTTGATTGCATTTTTATGCAGCAGCTTTGTCAGGCCACCTAGAACAGCTGTAGCTGCTTTTTTTTCCCCCTGCTCATTCCTTTTGGAGCACTGACGTTGCCAAGTTTTAAACTACCAAGTTATTTTTCACCTTTCCTTGAAAGATTTGGAAACAATGATTTTCCACAAGTCAGAGCCTTGTTACCACTTGGCAAATGACCACAGCTGTAAAAATTTCAAATCCAATATACTTATATTACTAGAATCCTTTTTTTTTTTAAATTTTATAGAAAATTTATTTTTTTTTTTTTTTAGTGTATGGATGCTGCCATTTGTATAGTGAAGTCCAAGACACATTTCTTCTGAAGGGAGATAAAAAGAAATTATTCAAAGTAAAAAGAGGAGGTCAGAAAGAATCTCACTTAGAAGGTTTCCATCAAGAAATGGCAACAACTTTTCTGTGAGTTTGGTTGAGGAGGAATTTTCAACCAAGAGTCTTACTCAGCTATTGCTTAAAAATATTATTTAGCTACTATTTACATTTTCAGGAAATTAACTTGTGGTACTGTAAATCCTCTTTGTTTCTGTATCCATGGATATTCTGTGCCATGTTTTCTTCTTCAGATCTGCAGCCATCTTAAATAATCTGGTCAAGACTCGAAAGGGATTCTTGGTGTCTCACATAATTTTCATTGTTTCTGTTTACATGTGAAATATCCATGCCTAAGGAAGGAAGGAGCCATAAATCTGATATGCTGACTGCATTATTTTCAGAGGAAGAAAATATCTAGCTTGTCTTGGTTCTAAACCTTGCAATAACCCTTTTCCATAAGTAGAACTACTAAACCATTGTCATTTACAGTTGTTTTTTTTCTGGTATAGTAGCTAAGAGGAGCTGTGCTATTTTCAGGTGTGAAGGAAACCAAAGGTCATACAGACTTTCTAGTGTTTGCATTTTTTGACCCTTCACTTTCCATATAACTTTTTTTTTTTAAATTTTTAAAAATGAGAACAAGTTTTATGATCTTTTCATTTTGTTTTGCAAAGTAAGCTTCATGTGACCAAGCACAGAATTAATTTCTTTGTCACTCATAGAAGTAGTTACAGTCTATATCTTCCAAAATATTCCAAAAAATATTTAAATAATATATTTTTCATTGAACTTTTTCACTTCTAGAATGATTAGTCAGGCTGTTAAGTCATGGGTAATGCTTCTCTACTTTTCCTTTCCCACTTGTAACTTGTTCACATCATCATGAATATTTCTGAGCTATTGTTAAAGATAGTCATTATGCCACAGATTTAAAAAAAGGGGATGATTTCATATTAAATAACTTCATTTGCCAGGAGTCTTTGTACTGTGTTTTATCTAATAAGTGTTAGAGGTCACTTACCAGAAGTTCTTTGTGTCTAATACATCAGTCTCATCCTGCTGCAAGCGTGGGAGTTCTATTTTAAATCGTGGTACATGTTTCTCCTTGTCTTTGCTGCTTTTATTTTTGTCTCTGCCATAGCACTGTGATCTGCTATGATTAACATCATGCCCTTGAAATCCAACATTCTCACTCTATGCATGATATTTTCCTTTAACACATTTCATAGAAGGGCAAGTTCTACTTTGTAGCAAGCATCACTTATTCAGAACTGGAAAAAATTAATTTATTTGGTCGAAGGTTCCAAGGTCTTCAATCAAGGGCAGATAATTTCCTAGCATCCAAACCCTTTTGTTGTGAAGATTTTGAGTATTGGATTATTGTTATTCTTTGCTCTATTTTATTTATGTATTTAGAATTTTTCTGTTTTTCTCACAAATGAACAAAGAGTAAATAAAATTTTAAACATGATAGTAATAAAGATTACAGTAATTTCACGAATACAAGCCGCAGGAAGAAGACTAAAATTTTGGTGGAAACCCGGAAATGCGGCCAATATTCCGGTGCGGCTAATCTATGGACAAAAATGTGATATCTGCCCTTACCTAGTATCATGCTGGTCCAGTCCCGAGCCAAAACAGTCTGAAATCCATGGTTTCCCGTTGTTCCGACGATGAACCAATCAGAGAACAGCTTATTGCCTGCCTGTGGATGGCGGCGTTACTGAGGGGCGGGGGTTGTTATCGGGGTGAGTTACCTCGGCAGTTCGATAAAAGTGTGTGATATTTCTCTGTACTTTTTAAAGTGTTTTCAGTCTTGTGCGGCTACGGGGCTGGCTGGGCTCGCAGGGAGAGGGCTGGGGGAGCCTCTCTCCCCTCAGGGAGAGGGGTACAACGGCCGCTCCCCCCACGGGCTGCGAGGGCTAAAACGGCCGCTCCCCCCGCCCGGCTGCGAGGGCTAAAACGGCCCCTCCCCCCGCCCGGCTGCGAGGGCTAAAACGGCCGCTTCCCCCGCGGGCTGCGAGGGCTAAAACGGCCGCTCCCCCCGCCCGGCTGCGAGGGCTAAAACGGCCGCTCCCCCCGCCCGGCTGCGAGGGCTAAAACGGCCGCTTCCCCCCACGGGCTGCGAGGGCTACAACGGCCGCTCCTGTGCCAGCACGGAGATGTGGCTCCGCTCGGAGCTCAGCTGCCTGCCCGCGCGGCTGAGCAGCTGTTTAAAGGCAATGCGGATCCATTGGGAATGCTCGCAAAATGACCACACTATTGTTCCTGTCTTTTTCGGCTTGTAAATAAAGGGTGTGTCTTTTTTCACTTGGAAACAATGTTTCCGAGGTCGGCAGTAAGCCAGTAAGCCCCGGCGATCCTGCGATTGTGTTACTAAATGACGACTTTGTGAAAGTTCGCTGCGAACTAAAGTGCGGCTAATATTCCGGGTGCGGCTTATCTATTAACAAAGGCAACAATGTTGCCAACACACCAGCAGTGCGGCTTATATTCCGTGCGGCTTGTATTCGTGAATTTACTGTAAGCTCTACATGTCCTGTCATCTTAAAGCAATTGCAAATTGCTCCCTTGCAGCCTAGCAGAGACTAAATATGGAAGCTCTCTAATGGAAGCTTGACACACTCACCAATGTGTCCATGTTGATTGTTTCAATGAAGCTCTTGACAGATTTAAAAATGCAAAGGCACAGTGGTCATCATAACAAAGCCATGACTCAATCTTTCACCTTAAGTAGCTCCTCTTTCTCCTCACTTACCTCAGCCCTTTGTTTTTAATTCTGTTTCTAGCCTAGATTGATTCCCTGATCTACCTCAGAGCAGTTCCCAAAAGAGCCACAGCTCAGAAGTGGGGTGGGTGTATAAAAATGGTGCATAGGAACCATTTCAGTTGGTATTGCTCCCATCAGCCATGCATCATCAAACCATGTCCTCAGACACGATGATTATATAAGAAAATAGAAAATAATTTGGATATCTTGGAAATGAGAAAAATATAGAGCTGATCTTTTCAGGAAATCAACAAATATCAGCTTTTTTTGAGACTGTGTCATTGTAATATAGATTAAATAAATAAATTAGGAAGTATTTTTAAAAATCTTATTTCCTTATTCAAGTGCTATATGAACGGGCCTTCTAACATTGCCAACATATATTATTCAAAATAATATATATATTATTGCCAATATATATTATTCAAAATTAGGCTTGCAATGAATGATCAACACAGAAGCATATGTGGTCTAGAGAAAAACAGTACTTATCAAGCAAAATGACCAGGTGCTGTGGTGGAAAATGCAGTGCTACTGCAACCAGCAAGGTAGAGGAATTGCATTCTGGGGAAATTCCAATGTTTTTCTTCTCTTTTAGCTGGGATTTTGAAGTGTTCCAGAATTACAAAGTATTTTGGCTGAGTAATATCTGCATATTTCATTTCACTGTTATTGTTCCAATTCATGTCACTGTACTATATCAAAATAGCATTAACATCCAATTTATTTCTGATGGCTTTATAATTCAGTTAAGGCATCAGAGAAACTGTTTCTGTTACTAGATCATTTTTTGTGAATCACAACTTCTTGATATTTGTCCTTTAAGCCTTGTTTTAATGTGAGTGATCTGAGAGGAGCCCACTTTCCCAAGCATATTTCCACAAATGAAAATCTACCTTTTTGATAGCTTTGCAAAACTGCTTCAATGTTGATGTTGAGCTAAACATTAATGACCAAAATATTGTCTTCCTCAGCTCTTTGATTAACACACATTTCTAAAACTATGGTTTGAAATTGATCTATTCTTTTTCTTTAAAATAAATAAATGTTGCATATAAACATTAGTTATTTGCAGGACTCAAAACATCAGGTCTGTCACATACACAGACTTTGAAAAAATTTGCTTGTGCTTCCACTTGTTGTCCAGGCTTTTTCTGTAGCTACTATCTTGATTGTTGTGAATCTTTGCTATGAATTAGAATTTTGGTTCAGCTTCCAGCATAATGTTTCTGACTCACCCTAGCAAGGTGCACTGGTTTTACTAGATGTGGATCACTGTTCCCAACACACACTTCCAAGGCAATGCTAATTTTCTCTCTGTAATTTGTTTTTCTACCTGACCCAAACTATCCAACTCATTTTTCCTGTCTTCTGGTGCTTTATCAAATGTCAGACTGGATGTTTGGTGGTTCTAGGAACATACTACATCACTGTAGGGGCTGGAGCAAGTTAGAGCTGCCTGCCCAATCTGTTTCAAGTTTTCTAAATGAAGTCCTTTTTCTCACTGTTTTGACCTTTTTACCCTTCCCTAACAAAAGTAGATCTGCAACTGGAATTTACCAATATTTCGGCAGAATTGGTGAGTATGCTGTCAGAAAATCTTTGTGATCTTACTACTTGTTTCTATCAAAAGAGCTGTATGCCAGCAGTGTTTTTTTAAAAATCTTGGACTTATTTAATTTTTTTTATTTGTTTGGGCTTTTTAATTTCCCTCTTGCTCTTCTCAAGAGTGCTCTTGTGTTTGCTTTGTGCTAAGGACTGGTCTTGAGGAACCTTGATGCTGCATGATCATTTGCGGCTTGGCTTTCTCTCTCTGGGCTTGTGTTCCATTCAAGCCACTAAACCAACTGGCAGAGAGCTTCTCTCTGGCTTTTCACGTTCTGCTGGGAGGCAGAAAAACCAGTTCTATCCAGACAGCACTGTGAGGATGAGTTGCATGAAATTACTTACCCAGTCTGCTTGCAAAAAATTTACATTTCTTGTAAGCATATGCATTGTCTGTTATTAAAGGCATTCCTAGGACTTAAAAATGCCACACCATATGAGAGTATGGTTTGCTATGTGGCACAGCAAACTGTAGGTCTATTCAAAAAAGTCAGGTTTGAATGTGTTATCATTTTTTAAGTACATTTTTAAATGGATGAAGTGGCATATATCTTCCTACAGGAAATCAGAATAAATAGGTTATATTGAGCAGTCATCGTCATCTAGAAATGGGAAGTGAAATGTTTTCTATAGATTTTCTTCAGAGTCTTCATTCGGATTTTTTTTACTTCACACCAAATATCATTAAGCTGCTAGTAGCTGAAAATCTTGTGTGTGAGAACAGAAGATAGCTTTTCCCCATCAGTGAAGGCATTTTTGTTTAATAACAACTTTGATCCTTCTACTGTTGGCAATGGTCATTGAGAAATCCTGACATAAAGAAGGTATCTGCAAGATAAAGTTCTACAAGGGATGATTAGCAGCACTTAAGTTTTCTTTCTGTTGAAAGGAAGAATCCCTGATTGAACAGTGCATTGAATGATATGACAAGCAAGTACTTGATCCCTGTCCAGCTGGAAAGGAATTGTATTCATCAGCAGCTTTTTAGCTAAGGATGTCTTTATATTTTCACTCTTTGTTTGAGTCTCTCCAGATCCTCCCTTTACTTCATGTCAGCACTATATAGTAGGTATGCCAAGTGGTTTTGAAATTTAAATTACAGTCTCTTTTTCAGATGTTATTGGAAAGAACATGTAATTTATAACCACGTGTTAGGAGTACAGGATGTTCATGGTTCACTGCCAATTCTTCTTTTGTAAAGTTAATAAAACTTTCATAAAACACTTATACACTTGTATATTTCATGGTAAAGATTTTTTTATCTCATAGGCTAATGTAAAGATTTATTAAAAACATTTTTTTGTTAAGAGGAGTGTCAATAGTTTGCAGCTGAGTGTAATTTTGAATTCCCAGTAGATGACAGTCTGACTGAAAATGACACTAACAGCTTTGTTGATTTAGCACTAAAAATAAAGGATTCTTTCAAATGATATAAAGCTCTAATACCCTGAGTGTGCTGAAATACACTTGAGACCCTTAAGCAGAGTTTGAGCGAGACGTTCGCCAGCACTGTGGATTCCGGTGAACAAGCGTTAGCGTGCTTCCTGGCACTGACCCACTGGGCTCCCACCTACACATTAATGGCCAGGATCAGGATTCTGCACTAAAAGGAGAAACTGATATGCCTAAATATGGGAGCCATCAGAGCTTTGGATCATGTCATGCAGTGGACTTCCAGTAAGACCTTGTGACATCATTGTGACTAAGTTTTTCTTTTCTTTCTCCTCAAAAAAAATTGAGCACTTGAAATATTTAATTCAGGAGCAACCCGAAACTACTACCATCTGATAGCTATGAAGAGGTATGTGAAAAGAGCTGATGGTTTTGTGCCAGCTTCTGCAGGATGGTTGTTCACTCTCTTTTTGTGATGTGATAATTGATAGCTTTGCTGGCGATCTTGGCAAAGATGCTGAGGATTAAATAGCCCAAGAGATGGAACTTTCCTAGTCTCCTAAGTGAGAAACAGACATGTTGGCCAGGCAGAATGGAAGAGTCTGCAGTGCTCCTGCTGTACTGTACTGTACTAAATAAAAATACTGCAAAAGGCTTTCCTCCATCTTTGAACGGCTTTTATTCAAACTAAGAGTATTTAGAGCTATATTCTCATTTTTATCTTGTTTGAACCTATTTCCTCCTTGTAGTCTGGAACAGGTCAGGTAATACAGTGACAAAAATATTTTCCACGACTTTACAGCCACCTACCCTAAGCATCTGCATCAGTGTAACTGGAATAGAAAGCTCTACACTTCCTTAAATGATTGCATAAAGAAAAGTGATGAGGTGTACAAAGTGACTTTGGTGTAGAGTTGGTAACAAGTGCTATGGGACACTGACAAATTTGTTATATACAGGATCCAATTTTTTAATGAGAAATCTACAAAGCACCTCTCTCAGTCTGCTAAAAAAAAATAAAAAATAAAAATCACTATTTACTTAGAGCCTGCCAGCTTTTGTTATTTCATCCATATGTTGTGACTACTGCAGTGCATTTTTTCACTTTCTTTAGTGTTTTTCCTAAAACAATTCACTCCTGATAGACAAGTGGCTAAACTTGGAGAACAGAAGGGCTACAGTTACAGATCCATAAATGGCAGTAATAATAATATCTACAAATGGTAGTTTGTGCTGTGAAAACAGTTGCACTGAATACTGTGGGAAGCAGAGGGAGATCTAGGAAAAACTAAGTATTTGTTGTATTTTTCCATTTTATCTTGCCCATGTGATAAAATAGAAATGTGGATCCTTAGAGAATCAATTAGTGTGCATAGAAATAAGGAGGAGGTAATTATATAGAGGGAGTTAAAGACAAAATGGTTGAAAACTTAATGTGTTTATAAGAAAATGTTGAGTGGCTGCTGATTCTTGACCTAGATCGCACAGTGATCCCAAATTTGACTCAAATAGAACCACTTTTTTAATGCAAATTAAACAAAGTTCATATAATGGAGCAGCTTTTGACTCAAATTGACCTCCCAATATCATGTGTGGGATGTATACACACAAATTATGAGAACATAAGCTGCCTTTCTGAATACAGCTGTTTTGTGCTTTTTCTTCTACAAGCATGGCTTTCCAGAAAAACAAAAAAAAATAGAGAGAATCTTCTCACTTGTTGGTCCTGGCAAAGTTCACATCACTAATCAAAGAGTATTTGAACCATTTTAGTCCCATGTAAATGTAGCATGATAAAGTCAAAATTCTGGGATTTTTGAGACGCAATAGCATTTCCATATTTATATAGAAAACAGATGAAGCAAAGGCTGGCTATTCTCTGTAAGGAGCTCTGCTGTGCCAATTGTATTATCTAACTGTAATCCTATCCATTTTGAGTGTCAAATGAAAAGTATGGTGAGGTTCAGCATGTTTCTGCATAGACCATGACTGGGGTGTGAGGCTAATTTGGCACCCTTCCTTAGTGAGGTTTTTTGGGAAAACACCCTTTATTAAATTACCTGAGAAAAACTGAAGAGAGCAGCTTTTATGCACACAAACCCTTAAAACTCTTGTTTTAGATGAATCTTACCAGATCTGACAGAGCTGACCACCATGCTTTTCAATTTCCATAGTAAATTCTCTTCTCCTAAATTTCTAATAGGCTAAATTTGTCTGGAGTAATTTTTGAGCTTTTGATCCCATCCCATCAGCCTTACTGAAACACATTTTCTAGCAAGTGTTCTGTATTGTATGAAGATGAACCTGCAGAGGAAATAAAATCACACTGGTACCATTACTATTAGTGTTCCCTAAGTTGATTAGAAAGTAAGCAAAACATATGTTAAACAGCTTGGAAAATATGAAAAATGCATACAGAGGTCTTTAACACCTTCCAATTGGAAATAGCTTTGTTATTTACAGCTATTTTATTTTGTATTAAATTTACAAACATTTAACTTATTTGACCATAATTTTAATATAACATTCTTGAGATATGAAAGCCCTCTAGATAACCACAGTCAATGTCTTGGAATGTTCTTCTTTTGCAGATAAGAGAAAAATGAAAAGAAAAAAGAATATTATCATAAAGTACTGATTAGATCTGAGTGAAAAAAAAAGAAGTAGTCTGTATATCACTCTGTTTTTCATTCTATTCTTATTATCAAAGATTTAAAGAAGAGAAAAATTTGGATCAGCTGGCTTGTGGGTGGGATAGAGCTGCTTCAATAGTGTCCTGTGAATGATGAAGTGTAAGTTATATCAGCTATTTCATGGCTGTTTGATTAAGCTCTGCAGAGGAGCAGGTTTTACAGTGACGAGGGGTGGCACATGGGTGTTGTCTCTTTATGAGGTTACCCAGCCCTCACCCAGCACTCTGTGATAAACCTGCAGGAGCCTGCTGCTCAGAAATGCTGCTTTCACCCTTCAAAGGGCTGAGCAAAGCAAGGGCGCTCTCCTGAATCCACAGTGAAGATTTCCTCATCTTCTTCATCTCACTCCATTTTCCTTGGCTGCTGGAGCTCTTCAGGAAGGAATCTGCCACTGGGTGCTTCTCTTCCCTGACACCTCTTTTGCAGCATCCCCTCGGACCCAGCTCTGGAGAAAGCTGCATCCTGTATTATTTCCATACAGATGTAGCCTCTTCCCAACTGACATATATTTTTTCTAAATAAATACTAGACCATTGTCTACTAAAAAAACACCCCAGTAGCATTCTATAAAAACTAAAGAATAAAGCAAAAATATTAGGTATAATGCTTTCAGTGGTGCAAACTTGTTTGTGCTAGTACAGACTTAGTTAAATATTCACCAAATATATCTTAAGGTGTTTTGATTTTTTTTTTGTTATAAAATATATGTTAGAAGATTAAAGCTTGTACAGAACATTCCTCCTTCTCATTCATGTCAAAATGAAATTGATAATTGCCAGTTTTTAACCAGCTCAAAAGATGCTTTCACAGCCTTCTCTTTGCAGGAGATTACTTATTGTTGCCTTTGATGTTGACATTATTTAATAGAGATCTTTTTTTTTCTTTATGAATTGTTTCAACTTGCACATGCTGTCTTCAATTTAATGAAGCTGTTGAGAAGAAAACTGTAAACAAATGAGATAGGATGGTTTAAGAAGAATGTGAATTGTATTCTTTAGCTAGAATTGTTTATGGGGATGGTTTCATAATATGTAAAACATATGGACCACCAGAAACCTAGATGTCAGAGTTTAGGTCTTTGATTTATTATTTCATGTAATTTGCATTTTATCCATTCTTTTTTCCTCTCTTTTCCATTTTAACATATCATTTTTGTAGCAATAGAGCTGAACAAGATTTGCTCCTGTTACAGGACTGTACCATTCATTGGAACACATCAAAAATGCTGAATGCCACGAATGTCACCATTTTGAAGCTTAATAAGGACCTGGAGCTATTACACTTGAAAGAGACAATAAAATTTATTTTTGCTTTTCTAATTATTTCGTTTTGGAAATCTATTATTAGGTCCATTCACAGTACAGATTTCCTGAGTCTGTTTTCAGTGCTTGTTTACACTAGCATTGCCTCTCTAAAAGCTGCTTTTTCACCTAATGGCCATCTAGAACCACCAGATTTTGTTGCAAGAGAACCAGAATCAAATTAGTTTTCAGTATTTTTTTCTTACTAAAACAATAAATCAATTTTTCTGCACTTTAACTGTGAGTGCACAAGCATGTAAAAATAAAAGTCTATCACTGTAAAGTGACTGCTTATCACAAAGTTCATTTAACCTACGTATTTTGCATTCTAGTAGAGGAAAACACTACACAGCCAGTACAGACTATAGCTATGTGAGATAAAACCTGTTTTAATAATGCCAACACAAAATACTGGAATTCAGATTAATAGGATTCATTTGCCTTGTTTGCCTTTGACAGCTTTATTTCTCAGGTGTTTACTGGATTTTTAACATTTTTTTAAAACTAAAAGGTGTTGCTCAGTTTGCACGACACCTGTAGGCATTTTGGTAATCAGCTTCACAAATTCAGATCAGGTGTTGGCTAGTACAAAATAATTTGCTGCCCAACAGAAAAAAAAAAAAAAGAAAAAAACAAGGCTGGTGTGGAATTGTCATCAGGGAAAACAGGAAGAGAAAAAAAAAAAGTTGAGTAATCTTTGATCCTGCTTTCAGCAAACCTCTGCTGTACAAGTGAACAGGAGATCAAACGTGAACAGATTTTTGTGCTGTACTGTGCTATAGGAATCCAATACTCCAAGAATCCAATGTAAGTAAAAATATGAAATCTGCCAAGAACATCATAATTACTTAGAAATTATTACTGAGAAATACAAAAGTGTGGTTTGTGTGTATTCCTGAACTGATGGACTTCAGCTGAAGGTGGCACTGGGCTGCCAGTCAATTACATCTATTAGGAGATTAGACTTTTGAGGGATATGGTATACAAGTAGAGCATTGCTAATGTTGGATAATATTGTGTTTTTCTGGCTGTGGTTTTGTGAAGTTTGCCTCTTCCTGAGTATTTCATAACCAGTGTGATTATTGGTCTCTTTAGAGCTCTGTTTTAACTTTTTATTGTGAAATTATTGCTTTATAGGAGACTTCTGTTCAAAAGGAAAAAAAAATGTTAGAATGGGTATTATTGTTTTCCTGTATTATTTTCTAGCAGAATTTAATTCCTTTGTCATTTTTAACTAAACTTTTTCTGGAAAAGGACATTGTGTTGGTTTTAGGATATCTTCTACACACAACTTTATCTGCCTTCAGATAACAGCTATTCTGATATAGCTAGTTAGGGTTACAGTAAGATGTTTCAGGTTTGCTTCTTTTTGGTGATATCAAATGTAATAATCCGTGTCTGTGAATGTAGATATGTCACTGACAGGTTCCTATTTGGCATGAAGCTAGATTTATAAACGTGTATGCACAGAGGAAGTGTGCCTATATGTTGAGGGAGTTTGTACCTTTTTGTTACATCAGAATCACTAGGAAATACGGCTTTTGTGTGTAGAAAAAGCCTTGAACAGAGAGCTTCAAGGCACTCTGTGTCTTAGAGCAAGTAGCTGATAAATGAGAAAATGAAAAAAGTAGAAGGATGTTTTAGCTGAAACCTGGAGCTGTTGGACCTGCAATGCTGCTTTTTGGTTTTATTTTTTGATTGTGATTTCATTTTGCTTGGGCTAGAGAAGCTTTGTTGATTTGAGTTTAACAGCTGGCAAAAAGGTTGTGATTTTGCTCCTCAGCACAGTCAGCTTGCTCACGAAGCTCTTGGTGAGGTCCTTCTGTGTGTTTTGGAATAACACCTGTGCCAGCAGCTTTTTCACAGCCTCCTGTGTGCCTTGTACACTGTCTGTGAGCTTGTGTGTGTCTGTCAGCTGGGGCCAGGGTGGGGAGGGGGAATGTCAGTGAAACGGAACCAAGTCTAAATGCTTGGTTTAGGTGGCATCCACCCAATGACTGCTTCTGCTGCTCTTCCTGCTCTCTCCATCCCACTCCTTCAATAAAAACTACATTTTCTTTAAAAGCCTTCTATAGGTTTGAAAGAAATCTAAATATCCAAGCATCTGGATGTGAGCTATTTAGGGACCTGGTGAGCTCCCTTCTTCCTTGTATAATTCTTCATCATTGTCACTCCACCCTGCTAAGGCTACCCACCCAGGCTTAATTTTGTTCCTTTCACTTGTTCCATACTGCAAATATTCACATTTTTATGCCTCCTGTGATTTGAAATCGTGCATTAAATATACTTTGCAGGGATTTAAAAGAAATAATTTACTCTGTCATTTTAATTTACAAGTTTATGGGAGTT
Source organism: Catharus ustulatus (assembly GCF_009819885.2). Classification (NCBI taxonomy): domain Eukaryota; kingdom Metazoa; phylum Chordata; class Aves; order Passeriformes; family Turdidae; genus Catharus; species Catharus ustulatus. The sequence goes on along the minus strand of NC_046226.1, from coordinate 50,937,325 downwards.
TTTTCTCTTCTTTTTTTTTTTCTTTACAGTGAGCTATGTTGCTGTAACAGATATTTTTATATGTATAGCTGGAATGAATAATCTCTTTCATATGAAATTTGTTCATAAGATGCTAAAGCAGATTGCTTAATGGTACCAATCTTATTTTGAAGTCCAGGCAGAACTCTTGATTCCTTTCTTTTTTCTCTAGGTATTTACCTATCTCTTCTTTCTATTGCTCTTCAGTGTTGTTTTTCTAATATTATATCTTTAATCTCTGTTCTCCCTCCTATGATAATTAGCTCCCTTCTGTGTGACTCAGCCCACCAGGCAGCAACAGAGCCTAGATCAGTATTAGGTCAGTTAATAATAATTGTCAGCTTCCCACATGAAAACAGGCCCAGGCAAGAGGCTCTGGCTCTTTTGGGTAACAAGAGAATGGAAAATTATATTTTAGAGACTAAAGAGTAGCTTTTGTTCTTGCATGATAGCTTAGGTAGTTTCAGTTCTTGCAACCAGCTACACCAGGACTGGCAGCTCTACACGTGCTGTATTTGAAGAGTCTCGTATGGCAGTAAGAGAAAAACATTTGTAGAAGTCTCAGCTGCCTGTCAAGAAAGATAAAGCAGGCTCCTGCATGCTTAATTCTCATTCCTGCAGCTTGTGCTGGCTAAAATGTGATCTCTGCTGCTTGGAGGTGTCACTTTAGACCATTGTCTGTCATACTGTAGCAAGAAAAACGCAAAATATTTGTCATTGCAAATGATGGTGGCACTGTTTTCCAATATTTTTACACTGGTTCACCATGATGGAATCACTTTAGAATATGAACCATCTGTTCAGTCCTGAATTGCTGTTGAATACAATCAGGCTCTCACAGTGTCCTGCTTTGTTATGTGGGTCAGAGTAAGCTTTTGGTCTCTTGCAACTGTGGTTTGGTGTCTCTCAGTGTGAACCTTGGCATATGAAAATTTTTTTGTGGCTTTAAATGTTACAAAGTTGGGATGTTTTTCAGCACCAGTGACCAAGAGGAGAAGTAATTATATGTGGCTTGGTCTTATTTAAATTCAGAAATAAACAGGTAATTAGAAGATAATTATAGCTATGAGATAATTTGATATAAGGGAGATGGAAATGTAGATTTTGGATAACTTTCACTGCATAAAAAAATCTTATTTACCTGTAGTTTTGTTCACATTTTAAGGACAGCTCTTTCAGTTCAGGGCTTGTGATAGGAGGAACTAATTAATTTCAGAGATATCCTTCCTGATGATTCACAACTTTTTAATTACTTGCTAAAGTATCTTTGACAGATCTTTACATTCTACACTCGCTGCTGAAATGTCCATACAATATTTTCCTGAGTTGGAAGCAGTTGGATCAGTCTTCATGGATGGATTCTGATGGATCATACCATCAGAAAGCACAGGAAAAATGCTTGAGTCTGGAGCCATAGGGAGTGACATCTGTATCAAAGAATGACACAGAGTGTTCTCTGGAGCTTTACAGGGAAATGTGGGCACACCTTCCCAACAAACAGAGCCTTTGGGGCTGCCAGCAGAAGGACTGGAGAGCAGGTGTTTCTGGATAACTGGCTCTGGTCCAGAGCTGAGAGTTAGACAACATCTCACTTTCTGAGTTGTTCTTGCCCCTGGCAACTCCTGAAACATGGGGACTGGACAATCTAAGTCCTGTGCTGGAGATATTTAGGCAGCTTGCTGTCAGCTGATTGAAATGTCTGGAAGAACCTTAACCTGTGTGTTGCTGCCAGCTCTGCTGTAGCTCTCTGTGTCTGTCCTTCAAGGGCCACCCCTGTAAGCAAGTTCTTCCAAGATATTTTCAGAAAATGGTATTTAAGGAGCAGAAGGGAAGACAGAGTTTTTATGTTGCCTCTTCCTGTCAAAGCATTTCTGTAGCTGTTAGACCCTGTGTTCACTACAGCATTTGTGGTATGAAATCCTTCAGATCTTAAATAGTTCTAAACACTGGTTAGAAAGAAAAGTCAGCAGCCTTAGAAGACAAATGGCATTCTATGTGTAATTTAGTGTCTCTATTTTATTTCAGATGTGCCAAATCAAATGAAATCAATAATACTGATATAAGACAGAGCTGGAAATTTTGTACTAAACAGTGTACAGCTTTTGGGGAAATATGCTGGGAAAGCTGCAAGACGGGCTCAGAAAACCAAAGTTTACTTCCAGCCAAAACCTTGCTTTTGCAGTTCTAGAGATATCTTTATACTCTTGGCAAACCAGTAGAAAATAAGAACAGTAAGAAAGGCAAGGAGGGAACTCCTAACTCGTTGTTGTGACCATTGTGTATTGGCTTTCACATGCTCACGGACATACCTTGGTCATGCCAGACTGGAGCCTATTTCAGCATAAATAACAGCAGCTCTTAAGATCTCTTGGACTGTGAAAATTCCATTTCTACAAAGTAAAAGAACATATCCACCTGCAGAATATTTTCCCTGGTGGATAAAGTCTTGTGAGTTTTCATGCTGGTGGATTATTACAGCTCCTTGATGAACTTGGGAGGAATAATCCAACTTTTACCAACTTCATTTTGTCTGAACAAGGTTGTGGGGGTTTTTGGTGTGGGTTTTTTTTCTTTTTTTTAATTTTTTTTTCTTTTTCACAGCACTATTTTGTGTGTGTGTGCGTGCATGCCAGGATTTATGACTGAATAAACCAAATATAGAACAGACCACTTACATAATATTTAACATATGTTATAATGTCAGATGTGAGTTAATTTTAGAAAGAGTAATGGAGCGAACCAGACAAAATGGATCATCACTTTTCCCTGAATGTGATTAAGCAAAGAGGAAGGATTCTATCCCACCCCACCCATGTATTCTGTATAAATTTCCTGCAATCCTTTAGCAGAGGAATATAAAACTGACGTCCAAGTGAATATAGGCAGATGTTGGGTGGTCCTACTTTGCACATGATTATTCAGTGCTCTTCCATAGGAACACACTGGTTCCCATCCAAGCAAAGTCTGAAAAAATAGATTGCTCATCATATTGTCCAACCTAAAGGTGATGTATTCTTTTAAGGAACAAAATTCAGATAAAAGAGGCCTCACTCATTAATGGACCAATAAGAAATTAGATTCAACACCATTTGTTACTGAATCCTGAAGCAGCGTGGGTGTTGCACTGAAAACTATTAAGGCTCTTACTTTGTATGAGTAATATGTGCTATGGTAATGTCTTTAGATTTCTATTCAAGCTGAAGAAAATTTGTTTCAAAATATGCAAAATTTATGTCTGTAAGGAAGTAACTAAGAGTCACAGTCTGATCCATCCACTCCCTACGTGTGTGAATGGTAACTGATGTGTGTAGCTCCATGTTCATAGATGCATGGTGTGTCTGGAGCTAAAATGCCAAGACCTGGTGTTTGGCAGCTTAGACTGAATCTGAAATCCACAATTCTGTACAAAATGGGGAGAGGAGGATGTTTTTGATTGTTTCCCTTTGGTTTGCAAAGACCAGACTGGGTATGCTTGATGATATCTGATCAAAGATGGATGGAAAATAAAATATTATGAATGTGATTCTTCTGGACTAGGGAATTTTTGTAGTGTTCTGTAGGAAGAAGTGGGAAACCCAGACAACTGCTTTTATTCCACCTAATATTTTTCTTGGTCATGTATTACCATTCTTTACTGGTTATTTCATGTCACTTCTTCACCTCACATTAATTCTCACAATATCTATTTCTTCTCTAAAAGTTCTTGTAGTTCTTGTTTTCTAATTAGTCCTGTAACTCTTTAAGACAAATACAGTAATTTCACGACTATAAGGCGCACCCTTTTGACTAAACTTTTCCCCTGAACCCAGAAGTGCGCCTTATAGTCCGGTGCGCCGTATAGTTGTGAAATTACTGTAATCTGAAGTTCATGTGCACGTTTCAGTTCAATAAGACAGTCAATAGAAGAAGATCTAGGGAGGTTAAGAAAAAGATAAGACATAACTTGTGGTATGACATGACTTCAATTTGAAAGTTCTGTTTAAGTCCATTCTATTTAAGATATAACAGCATGACAGAAATTTGTTAGAGCACTGCAAATATGTGAATATGCTGCAGGTAACACCAGAGTCCTTGTTCAACTTGCTTAGTTTTGTTTTTTTTTTTTTTTCTGATTGTTGCAAATTAAGTTAACAACAAAACTTCAGCAATAATAAATGTATTTCAGGGCCATACAGAAATCAAAATATTCTCTTTCATTTTAATTTCCTTCTTTTGGAAACAGAAACAAACAAAAACCCCTAAGACTTCAGAGAATGTTGGGACTTCACCTATGAGAGATTAAAAGGAAGTTTCTTTCCTAACTCTGACAGCTGAAAATTACCAGGGATTTCAGAAATTGGATTCTGAAAGATGTTACTAGAATTTAAGCTCTCTCTCTCTCTCCTACTCGTGCCTTGCTGGCAGTATTGTACAAGCTGAATTTCTTTGTAGAACAGTGCTCCTCAAGAAAAGTGCCTCACATCCAGTGTCCCACATCCAGTGTCCCATGCCCATCCTCTGGGCAGGTTTCAGGCCAGGTGTCAGAAGTGACAGCCAGTGCTGCCAGCTGTAGGGAAAGAACATTTTTCTCCCCCAGTGGAGCTTGCCTCTGTGGATGCTGACCTCCTGGAATGTTTGTGGCCAGCACTGATCATGACCTAGCTCTGTGGTGGGCCAAGTCCTGCAGAGTGGCTGCAGAACCCTGATGGAAACGCTGGCTCACTGTAGGATAATTTATTTGGGTTAAAGACTATAGGAGGTTGCAGACTACAAGCTTAATTTTAGGTTATCCTGATGGTAAAATTACATGTCATAAACCAGAGGGAGAAGTTTTGTTTGACCTTCCATAAGAAAGGACTGGGGAGTGACAGGAGATGTGCAGGGAGTATGTATTAGCTAGAAAACAACTGGAAGGAATTTTGTGTTCTAAATGCTGTCAGATTCCACACTGCAAATAGCAAAACCCAAACAAAATAGTAAAATGAAATTTAAAAAACACCAGTATTTTAGGGTATCTTTAGGCTATGGCGTCACCTGGGCAGAGATCTAAGAAAGTAGTTAGTATTATTGAATTCCAGCTTATAATTTGATTAATGAATTTGTTATATTCAAAATATCTTCATATTTTATATTGCTGATAATGAATAAAAGTGACCAGGAAAACCCTAACTGGTTTTTGATTTATATTCACAGTATCTGAACAAGAAGCACAACTGTATTGCACAGCATGTGTAGCTGAACAGCTAAACAAAAGAAAACTCAGCTGAAACTTTTTAATAAAACAGATAATGGGTAACTAAGTTCCCTGCACCTAAACACAGTTTTCAGCATATTCATCAGCCTAAAGTTTTGCTTTGGATGATTTTAGCAATGATTTGGATGGTTTTTAGTAATTTTCCAGACAACATAATAGTGCACTGAAGTTCTTAGAAAAACCTCAGCAAAAACCCCAGTCTCATATTGTATCCTGTATTTAGCACTGGCTGACCTGGGGATTGAAGATCAAGCTTTGCATATAGAGGTAGCTCTTTCTTAATCATAATAAAACTCTGACAACTTCACACTATTAAAACAAAAGTCATCAAAGCCTTGCCTTAGTTGTATCCAGATTCACTGATAATATCTGAAGAAAATTTAGGCATGGAGTCCATTATCAATTCTCAGTGCAGTATTCATGCAAAGTTTGAAGGTAAAATTCTCCTTTGATTGTGTTTATGGAATGGTTTTAAAAGTCTGAGCATGGATCCTCCTGCCTGGCTGTCAGTGATGTCATAGCCATGTCAGTAATGCCCTCTAAGTGCAGGACTCTTTCTCTCTCTCCCTTTTCAAGAAAATTTCTTATCACAATAGCAAAAGGACACTTAAAGGAAAGTCTTCAGCTTCTTGCCTTATCACACAATCCAAAGCATATAATAATCCTCAGAAAATGCACTGCCTGTCATGTCTCACTGCTTAAATATAGCTCAGACAATCTGCCATACCAGCCAGGATGGTGTAAGCACTGCCCTGGAATGGCCTCAGAGGGCAGGGACAAGTCTGTCTGTACCCTCCAGTTCACATGCATGGGTGCAGGGGAAGAATGATCTCTCAATATTGATCAAACCACACAAATGACATTAACCCTGGGAGAGACCCGTGAGGCAGCAAAGCAGATGCTCTGGATCTGACTCTTGGCTCAGTGGAAATGATTGTCGTTCATGTCCAAGGCTGCAGAGAGCTTTTATTTGGAACATTCTTTAAATATCAAACCAGAGAAATGCTTGTGCCAAATTTACCTGTGGTGAACTACTATTAATAGCCTCAGCCCTACCTTTATGATCTGTCAGTTATGATTTTAGTTGGCTACTTGACCAAAAAAAAAAAAAAACCAAACAACAAAAAACTAAAAACCAGAAAACCCCCAAAAAACAAAACAAACAAAAAACAACTAAAAAAACCAATGAGTTTTCAAATAAATAGCTAAATCAAGGCAGAAGTGGATGGCCTTGCATTTCCTTTTAAGAGGCCATATTGCTTATTTCAAGCAAAGCTGGTAGCTTTCCAATGTTCTTTTGATAAGCATATTAACCAAGACCAAAGACCATGGGAACAAAAAGAAAATGGCATTGTGGGTTATGCAAGTAAGCATTTTTGTTTTCATTTCTGTGCAAGTCGAGTGGTGTTGCAGGATGACACAGAGCAGAACTCATTGTTAATGCATTTTTCCTAGGAAGTTCTCAGAAGACAAGGGGTCTCTGGAAACTGAGCTTTCAGACAAGGTCAAGGGTAACAAAATGCTTCTGGACACTATTCTTCAGGCTAGCAGTCTAGTCTGTATTTTTCTCATACACTGGCTGGAAACATTAAAAATAACATTTACTGCAACATCAAAAGAGTACTGTCAACTTTGTGAAAAGAACTTGCAGGTAGACTCTCTGCCCTTTACCCTGTGTGGCACTTTTTTCTGATTTATGGTAATTTTTCTAGTCAAAAAAATGGATTCTCACATTGTTACTTTTTGGGAGCTCTATCAGAAGATGAGAAATGGAGAGCACACTTGTGCAGTGCTACACAGAGAGTATCTGATGAAATTAATTTAAACCAAACAGCTGTCAAATATACAAAGTAAACAAAATACACACACTGTGGTTTCCCATGAAAACCTTTAATTTATATTTACAAAAATGCTGCTTAGGACAACAGATAAAACAATCTATTATATATCTATGTACAAACTGTTCTAAGCTGATCATATTCCTTTAATTAAGGCACTTATGAGCTAGGCCACTTTCATCACAGCAAATCTTCCGTCCTTTTCTTAGTCAGAATCTTTTGAAAGATAGGAGAGCCTAAGAAAAAGGGAAGCTATTAAGATTAACATATTCATACTTAACAAATGTGTCTTTTTGCATAGGCAATAAATCTCCTAGAATATATCACATGTTCTTTCCTGCAAATGGTCCTATGAAATAGTCTTTTTCTTTTTGTTCCTCCTTTAATATGACTGCATTCAGCTACATCTGGGAAGTCCTGCTCACTATTCCCTTATCAGTGAGCTGACTTTTTAATTTAAAGGCAAAACTCCTGTCTTTTAGATATGAAGAAGCAGATCTACAACAAAATTAGTGTTCTTCTGATTCTAGAATGCTGTATTTTAGGTGTAAAAGATATAGGATTATCTTCTACAAATTAAATTAGAAATGGATCCTTTGTTGTACGTTTTAGACATTTTTGTGTTCTCAGTAAATGGATGTTACGGTTCAAACTTTTAAAGTAAAAACATATTTTAAACGTGGAAATAAAAACAATGCCTCCCTCTGTAATAGGTAAGAATTGACATTTTTGTTTTGTCAGTACATGCCATACTTGATGGATAATTTTGTCCACAGCTGTCCTTCAAAATTGCTGCCAGTTACTTTTAATTGAAAGAAAACTTTCTATAGCAGTGATGCTTTCATGCAAAGTAACTTCCATTTTTTTCCATGTCAAACTGCTGCCAGTAGCCTAAGAGTTTGTGATTCTGACAGTTTAGAAATCGTTATTATTTTTATTGATCCTCTGAAGAAAAGAGAAACAAAAAGGAAAGCACAATTGAGGTTAGCCTCATCTGAACCTTTAGCTGTGAATACATTCTTATATGACTATTTCATACAGAAGCTGTAGAGAACAAAACAGATTTATATCAATCTCTAATATAACAGTTTTGTAAGCGTACCACAGTCATCTTCATCAAAGTTGTATAAATGCTTTGTTTTCAGTGCCTTGAAGATCCATGGCATATTAAAACAGTCTTCCAGCAGCATGACACTTCCATCTTTTCAGGCCAGAAAAAATGCACTTTTCTATTAGGCACCTTTTGCAGAAAGTCCCAGTTATTAATCTTCCATTATGATTCAAATCATAATCAGGGTAATTTATACAGTTGTATCTGTGTTTTAGTTGGGCTGAGACACTGCTCTTGGGAATGGCCTTGATAAAAATGTCAGAAAGGCTCCTACTTGAATCACTGGAATACAGTAAAATTCTATCCTTATTCTCCACACAACCCTCCTCTGCTTTTCACCTTCTGATGCAAACCCAGGGGGACATGTTCTGTGAGAACTCTTGAGTCTGAGGGGGTCCTCTCTCCTCTGTTGCGCACAAGAATTAATGCATACATGGAAAAACAACTTCCTCAAGAACTGGTTGCAGGTGAGTATATGGAATAGAAGAGGTGGTGCCTGTAATATTTGAGTGCAAGCTTTTTACCTCTTCTGTCAGAAACTTGTAGTGCTGGTTGAATCTTCACCTCCCCCTGTTCTAGAGGACTCTCCAAAAGAATTCCTAATGTTCTTCACGTGGTTCATCTCATGCCATCCCTTTTTGGTGCCTGGGGTTGGCTGAAGGTTTCTTTCCCTTGTCCTTTGGAAGAGCTGCAGGAGATGAAGAACCTGGCCAGTCTCTGCTCTGTGGAGAGATTTTGGGGCAATACATGCTTGCTAAATTCGGTGTCATGTTTTGTTTGGGGGTGTGGTGATGCCTGCTCTCAGGACTGTGCTTCCTGAGGTATTGTCTGCTGTTGTCATCCTGTTTCTTCAGGCTGACCTTGTACAAAATGGCAAAGGTGTGATGTCTGTGTTAGTCTCACAACTAAAAGCCCTTCGAGGACACTACAGTGAAGACTTGCTTTCCATTCTCTGCCTCTTGAAGGAAGTCAGGGTGCATAACTTACGAGCTAAAAAAAAGTCTGGGGAAAAAAGAAAGAGGGAGAGGGTTGTTTTTTCAGGTTCTATGAAATGTTCACAGCACAGCTCCATGAGTTGTCAACACAATGAGACTGACAGCAAACTTTGCCAAGAGGCAGGAAAAAAGCCTTGAGGTTTTAAACCAGCATTGCTACTGAGCTCCCTGTCATCAAACCATGATGGAAATTTTATTGTGTTCTTCACAGAGAAGGCCACACCACTGTTAACCTCCCCACAGACTGAACTTTGCATGGATCCTTCTTCTACTGAAATACCTATGAAATCCAGTTCTGAATATCTCTTGTATCTGTATCTTGTTCACAAAGACAGCAGCTCTTTTTTTTTTTTTTTTTCCAAAATGCCAGCCTTCATTTTCTCTCTAGAAAGCTGCTCGTACATGAATCTCACTCATTCAGAAATGGTGTGGTTATGGGCACTGTCTCAAGAAGTTTCCCCTGCTAAAAAATTCAGGAAGTCAAGCAGTAAAAGTTAACACAGCATATGAATTTTGGTTAGCAGCAATACACCCCTAACTTTTCTTCCTTTAAACTGCCAAAAGTTTAAAAAAAGACATTTGCATGTAATCATTAGCATTTTTGTTTTCAATTACCACTGAAAAGGATTCAGGCAAGAAATTATGGGTAGATCTGACCAAAGGATGAAAATCTAATTTTGTGGCTACATCTGAAGTTTCAGCACATATGTTCTTTGATGGAGTGAAAATAAATCTCCCTAACACATCTTTAAAAAAATTTAATTGAGTTAAAGTAGAAAGGTGCTTGAGTATGTTGGGATGTCTGAGGACCCCTTTCCTTACTTGCCACAAAAAAACTTTCTAGCAGCAAAACAAAAACTAGCAGCATCCCTGCATTCTAGATTGATACAACAGCCTTTCCAAAATCCACACTTTCTCTAAAGTTGGAAATGATTTTATTACTTTCAATACTAAGACACCATGAGTAATTCTTCTAATTCAGGCTGTAATTTATTGTAGTTTTCATTGCAGCTAAATTGCATAAAGTTTTGGTTTTATTCCCACAACAGTTTTCACATCACATTCTAGTCTGAGGACATCATATGTGTTTAGCATATATACATAGCAACATGCATATATTCCACACAAAATGTCTCTGGTTCCAAGACCTGATATAGGACAGAACATCTGCAATAGCATCATTGTTGCTATTTCTACATGTCATGATTATTCTAAGTAAAGAAATACTGATTGAAGGACTCCCTGAATTAGTGGGAGACTTTTTTCTCTTTTTTTTTTTTCCCTGTAAAAAATAGGAATGATAATGCTCTTCATGAACTGAGGAACAGACTACATGACTTCATGAAAATTTTTTGGTTTAACATGGTGGCTGGTAACATTTCACTCATGAGTACAAGTTAGTCTGCATGAGCAGCCATGAATCAAGTGGAAAATGAAAGAAAAAGGATCTAATACAAATGTGAATACTGTCTTGGTACTCAAGGCGATGAATGTTAAAGGTACAGAATTGTCATAAAAGACTTTCCCAGAGATTTATGAAAAGTCTTCTTCTTAAATCTAGCTGAAGAAAGCAGAGTAGTTTTAGAAGAATTAATTGTGGTGTGTATATATATTGCCTCAACTATTGGCATGCAGTATGGTTTTCAGATATTGACTGGAAGCAGCTTTCAGTACATGCCCACACAATGGAGAAGTGAAGCTGATTGAGCATTCTGGAACTGTGCTGTCTCTTGATATTAAGAATATTAAGGTTGATCTTTTATTAAGAGAAATTATTCTGGACATACAAAATAACTTGTGGAAACTTTTGTTATAGTGGCATTTTTCTTATTGAGACCTATTAGGCCTATTCTTGTCTGGAATTCAGGACAATTGCATCCATTCTGACCTGTTTCCTGTGATTTTTCTTTTTGAAAAGTAAAATTATTTACCAAGTAAAATTATATGGTTTTTCTGAGAATACTTGTGGTATCCTCTGCTACCACATAGCTACTGATGTCCACTCCTGAGGAGAGTATGGAGTCTGTGAAGGGCTTCTGGCTCACAGAACCTATAAAGAGCCTTTGTTACACTGACTCAGTGGAAGGTCACATGCAGTTTTAAAGTTCCACTTCCTTTCAGTTGGCAGCTGATTACACTTGATGATTTGGATTGCTTCCCTTATACCAATTTTCAGTCAACAGAGTCCATGAGTTGTTAAACTTTCCCATGTACGGAAACAATAGGAAGTGATTAAAATGGGGCCAGTCTGGTCATGGCCATTACAAAGGAACCTGCCTTATCCTTAGAAAGTAAGAAAAATAAATAGCTTGGTATTACCTAGTCTAGATAGAAAATTCACTTCAGCAACCTCACATAACAGTAGCCATTTTCCTAAAAGGAGATCTATCTTGAAGGGTGACAAAAAATATAATGGACAAGCCTGGTATTGGTAAAAGGTGTTTTCTGTCTCTTAGTTTCCATTGGTATAATTCATTCTATCTATAAATAGAAGCATTTGCTGTATGTATGTTTTCTTGTCAAATCATTGAAGTGGGCCTATGATATTTAAAGGATTTGAATTTGTCTCTGAAGGAGTTGTTACTCTGGTAGTATAGATTTACTTTTGCTATAAGTATAATCAAGAAAAATTCCTGCTCCATCATGAGATCATTTCAGGGACATCTTGTTCAGGTAAATGAGTTCTGCTCTGAGCAGGTCATTATTATCACCTAACTAAACCTTTTTATGTCTAGATAAAGAGATTTCCCTGTAGTTTAGGCACAGGCCAGGGGTTAAGGAAATTTAGCTTCAGATTTCCTGTCTCAGAACATAATACTGTTTAGGGATGATCCCTTCTTAGACTTTTGGTTTTTGAGATTGTTAGGATCAGTGGTGCTTTATTTCACTCAATGCCATTGTGGGGAAGGCTGGGGTCAGACCCCATACCCAGAAGAAATATAGGCACCAAGAAGGGAAGAGTAATGCAATATTTTTGTCCCTTTGTCATTCAGAGAGATAAAAGGTTGAACAGTTGTATTTTCAGATGGGAGAAAAATAGGTGTCCTGGAGTTATGATGTTGCAGTTGTTACTTTTTAAAGTAATTTATTAGATTTAAAGTTACCTAGTTTTTCTATCAATAAGCAAAGAATGAGAGATGGAAAGGAGGTGGTTTCACAGTTCAATCTCCTCTTCAGTCGTAGTCTCTGGCTTGGGGATAGCAAAGGGCCAGATTTTGCATTTGAAAGATGAAATGTGTGATGGAAAATCAGAGTATCATGGTGAGTAGTCTGTCACAGGGAGGTGGGCAATGTGACATAATTTCCATCCTATCCACGCTGTGAAAAGTGCCTGTGCAGCCCTGTGTGCACAGCAGCATGAGGCTGGGTTGGGGAGGTTATGGCTAGAGAGCAATTACTGTGTTTCAGAGCAGTCCCTCCCTTTTATCATCCAGTAAAAATTCATGCAGTCATCTTGTTGTTGCACACTCTCCTCAACGTGTTCATCTCCCTTTGCAGCCACCAGACTTTACAGGGGAATTGTCCCCCAGCCATAATTTTACTGCTCTTAATAAAGTGCTCCTCAGGAAAGAGGAATAGCTATTAAAAAATCTTGGCTCAGGATGATTAGATTAGGTTTCCTCTCTTCTGACTCTTTTGTTTGAATTTTTAGAATTATTTGCTTTAATTCCACATCTGGGGAAAATTCTATGGTTTATTTATAAAAATGTCAGATGAAACAATCAGTGTGATTCTTTCTGGCTTTTGGAGTCTAGAGCTATATAGTGACTGACTAGAATTTGTGATAAGTAGTTCCTTGTTTAGGTTTTCTGTTGAAATAAAATGCAATAATCAGGATGATTCCACTACAAGAAAAATATTCTACACGCCCACCTTAAGATTGCTAGGCAGATAGTAGTGCAAGAAGAGAAAATTCAGGAAAATTTGCTTTTCCAACAACCAAGAAACTCATTGTACAAAATTCTGTGTTTGTCTTGGACTAGAAAAATGCTTGTTTGTTTTCATGACAAATTTGAGTCCAGATACAGTTGGAGACTTGTGTTTTTCCTTAGGATCCATTTTCACTTAGCATGGTGCTTGCATAGGATCTCAAATCCATCAGAATCTGTCTTCAAAGGTTAACTGTACTGGTTAGGTGGGACTGAAAATATGCTCAAAATTCAGCACATGCTTAATTATCTGTGACCTAAGATTTTGCATGAGATTTTTGTCTGAGCTGTATTTCAAAGTTTAAACTCCAAAGCCTCTGATTTTGAGGGGTTTTAAATGAAAGTTTAACATCCAGCAATTCTTCCACCTGTTATTATGTTTCTAAGAATAAATCGTATGAAAAAGTCCGTTGCTGTTAGTGTTTTTAATGAAAATTATAGATAAAAAGTGTCTGCTCAGCCATCAATTCCATGTTTCTACTAGTACATACTTGCCCTTGGTTTGCATACATATTCTTTCTCATAGAATGCAAGTTAAATAACTGGTACTTTTCCTTTTTTTTTTTTTTAAGAGCAGCCTAACACATCTAATTTCTGCAATTTCTACCTATGGTTTTCCTCTTAAAGGTAATTTGTTTCCTTTCAAGTAATTACAAATTGTACATTTCCAGTCACATTATGCCAACATCAAGACTGATAACTAACTAGTTTGATTCCACTCTTATCAACATTTTATGAAAATTAGAAGTGAAAACATCACACTGGGACCTTTAGAGTTGCTTTAAGTTGTTTTGAATAAATAGCAGGGTCTCTTATAGCTCTAATGATTAGAACAGCTAAAAGATTCCACTACAAGTTGTAATGCATCTCTCTTTATAAGAACCCTGGAAACCTGTTCTTCCTGCTTATTTTACTTCTGCTGTGTAGTGGCATTCTTAGAGATGCATAAATGCTATTTCAGGTTCTTGCATAGTTTAAGCTTTACTGAGTTGGAATAACATTTCTCTAGCTCGTCTTTTAAAGCAATCCCATTCGCGTAGAAATACTTCAGCTGCATTTGGCAAATATTTTCTATTCACAGTCGTCGTTTAGTAAAATAATTTCTGTCTTTTTTTTTTTCTTCATATGAATTGGATACTTAGTATTAAAATGAGCACATTTTACAGCTTGGTTTTGTTCTTGTATTGGGAGTTTTTTGGTTGATTTGTTGGTTTGGGTTTTTTTGGGATTTTTTTGGGGGTTTTTTTGGTAAGAAAGGGAAGATCCATGGTATCTCTTTATCAGAAACCCATTGCTTAGTTTGACCTAACTTTTATATTGTATGAAGAGTCCTAAGTCCTTCTGTTCAAAGGCAATTTCTAAGATTATTTCTGAAGCAACCAAAATTTCAAATAATTATTTTTTCTTTGAGAGAATGAGGAGGCGGAGGAAGCGTGGTAAATGTCGAAATTATGTTTTGAAATTTAAAAAAAAAAAAGAAAAAGAGAACTTGTGTCTTTCACCAGATTTGTTCTAGCTGTCCTTTAGAGCATTTCTCTTCTGCAGTCATAAATGCACATTTCAAAATGCTAGCTTTGAATATTTGTCTCACAATATTCATCTTCCCTTTTGCCAGATACTAGGTCAGTAAATTCCCAACAGAAAGCCTGATATACAGCAGCAGTTCTGTGATTGCCAAAGATCTAAACTCTACACTTCCCTTTTATAAGTGTATTAAGCTTTTCTTGTACATCTCTTCTAAGTCTGTCTCAAAGCACTTTCTAAACTGCAAAGCAATAAGTGCAACTGCTGCCTTCAACAAGGCTGAGATTTTATTGTTTTTTCCCCTTGAACCATAACCCCAGAAATCTAGCACCCATTTGCAAGACCTTCTAGGAACTTCAGTGGACCTCAGGAAAATTGCCAGTAATTCAAGACAATTGACTCTTTGGAACAGGTAAAAATAGGTTGTGTTTGATTCTCATCTTTGCTTCTGCAAACAGTGCCAGACTTTCCTCCAGTGTCAGCCTTTTTTGCTTGGGTAGTCACTAAATAGTTTTTCATATTTCTTTGGTGGCATGCTGGCATTGTATGAATGTATACAAATAAGGCATGTGAAAGATGCAAACATAGAAAGAAGATAATTAGAATTAACAGATGAAGAGCGAGGCTCAGGGAGATGCACAAATGTAGTGTCTTTGCCAATAAATCACTAGTGGGAATGATTAAACAAGAAAATATACTATATACCTATTTTTCAGTTCTCTGATAAGCAATATGGTGGGAATAATTCTTTGGCTCTCGAGTTGCATTCCATGTTAGTGGGTTAGTAATGGGTCACACATGACTGATTTAACAGAATAAAGGCTAAGATTAGATTACTCTTTTTAATAAAGTGAACATACTTCAGATGAGAATGTTTTGTCTATTCATCAAAATTATGCATGTGGTGCCAGGCATCCTCTTCTTTTAAATGTACCTCATTGAAAATACAGCAAGTTAAACACAAACCATCTTAAGCATGTGGAAGCATATTGTAGCTACTGTGGTTTTTTTATATGTCATGAGGGAAGCAGCAGTGCTGCAAATGAAGCTGGCTTCTAAATACCAGTTTCAAATACCAAACTAGTGCCTGCAATATTTTCCTATATATATCAAAAAATGGATTGCACTATATACATATATAAATATAGAGAGGAAGAAAAGAATTTTTTCCAAGCATAATAGATGAGGTTGAGGCATAAAGTTGGTTGTCATAAGATCTGATTTCTGATTTTCTGTGTGAATTGTTGTTTGCTTGTGTTCTCTTAATCCATCAAGTTACTTCTGGCCAACTGCTAATTGCACCTAAAGAGTCTCATGGAGCTGTCAATTGCATTCCATTATCCATACAAAAGGTTGACAATTCCTCAGGAATTCTAGCTGCTATGACAATGTGTGAATTTTGAGTTTCTCAGATGCTGGGGGTAGCATAAAATTGAAAATTGAGAATGGCAGCTTGTCTGTGAGGCCATATATGTATTTTGCCACTTAACACCCAAGTCATTGTTTGCACACAGAATTACAGAGGACTTGAGGCTGGAAGAGACATCTGGAGGTCATCTCCAACCATTTCAGACAAGTTTTCCATATCCCCAAGGATGGAGCCTCCACAGCCTCCCTGGCAGCCTGTGCTGCTGTTCATTCACATTCACACAGAGACCCTAAACCTATTTCCTAGTGCCCATTTGCAAAGTGAAATCTGGAGGTGTTGTTTGAAATCTATGGGTAAGGAAGTTTTGGACATACTAGCAGTGAGAAACCATGTTGAGTTCTTATATTGCTCTCTTGAGATGGGAAACCCTCAGTAATTCACTTTCTGTGCCCTGTTGTACATAATGTGCTGTTTGCTGCTTCCCATGAGATCCAAGTGGAAGAAAAAACAAACCTCACTCCTTGACACACTTAGACGAAGACCAATGGTTTGGAGCCTCTCTTTAAGGGTCACAGTGGGCCAGGCAGCAGGTAGCACCCTTGAGGGTACAGATGAGGACATGGTGAGGCTCCAGCAACAGCAGGAATTAGTCTGGAAGGAGGGAAAGTTGACAGCAACCTTCAGGATAGGTTGGAACAATCAGTGAAGGAGCGATGACCTGCTCTGTGTGACATATTGCTGGGTAATGCTGCCAGATGAGTTAATAAAGCCATTGCCTAATTAAACCACATCCTTTGCATCATGTCTTCCTGCACAGTCAAGCTGTGTGCTTTCTGGCTTGTATGGTATCATCAATAATACAGATCCGACATCTAGATCATCTGGTGGTGGTGCAGGAGTTAGAATACAGCTCACTTCCTCTTAGCTGTTCTTGGCTGTACAGAACTAACAGGAGTAAAAAATGGTAACAATTTATTTTTATCGCTTAAGTGAGTACATTTGGACTGACTACATATGGTGAACAGATCTACTGAATAGGATTTTTGCCTAGTAACTTTTTCTGACTGTAGCCACATTTAATAATTGTGGTTGAAATGCTGGCTTTACATTTAAAAAAATGTTGACAGAGTATCTTTCACAAATAGGAACATGCTCACATGATTCTAAACATATGCTATAGTCCTTTCCCACATCTACATCTGTTTCTTTAATTGATATTGTATTTTAATTATTTTAGCTTATAAATACACACTAGGGCTGATAAACACGCTTTCTATCAGATTTTTGGAAAGAAAACTGTCGCCAGAGTTTCTTTTTTTTTCATTTGTTTCCTGCGATATTTTTTCAAGATTTCAAAACTTTGTAACAGAGTTGTTCCTATTAACTTCTGTTGGATAAAGACGAGGAAAGGTGCAGATTGCTCAAATCTTTAACAGTGAGACAAACCTCACAGTTTGAAATAAAACTCATAATATAAGAGTATGTTGTACTGTGCAGTGCATCCAGTTCTGCTCAGAAAGAGGGAAGTGCTGGTATCATGAAGCAGTTTAGTCACAAGTTAATTTCAGTGAATTGCAGAAGGAGCACAGCAGCAATGACACATGCCACAGTATTCTAGCACTTCTTTATCTCAAGACATCTTTTAAACAATCTTTTAAAAACTTTTAATCGCTTAACCCTCTAAAGTAACCCCTGCCAGAACTTACAGGTGACTGTCTCTATCTGAAGATCTCTATTTCATAAGGTTATTTGTTTGCATAGTAGCCGGTTCCTTTCCTTTCTCAGTTAAATTCATGGTAGATGGATGAGAACTGAGTTTTCCAAACAGAGGGACAGAATTAGCTATTATGCCAAATATGGGTCAGAATTGTAAGTGATGTTCTACCCAGTCTGGTGCTGATATTCCCAAAGGATTCTTTCAGTGTTGGCCTTATCAGTCAACTCTTCACTTTTATTTACTTTAGCAGTTGCTTTAAAAATTCATTCCAACATCTGACTAAAATCAAGAGAGGGAAGTAAATGTATCTGCTCTATCTCATTATTTAACAGAGACATACAAAGGTTTGATTTTGGTTTCTGTCAGACAATATTCTGTAATTAAGCACAGACCATCATCAATTCTCCACCAGAGTGACCTGGAAGGGTAAAATAGGTTTTGTGTTTAATGAAACATAATTCAGATAAGACAAACTTTTTTGGACCTAATTTTTTCAGGTGTCTCCACTAGAATCAGTGGATTTTCACAACAACAGGAAATGTTCCTATTTATGCAGATATCTTTTATATTTTAATTTTAAAAGCTGGTGCTTCTGTATTTTCAGTTTTGTTTTAATATTAGTACTGAAAGCCATGGAATTTATTGTTTTAACTTGTTTAATGACTGATTAACGTTGGCATCTTAAAGGAAACAAAATACTCTGACTTTGACCAAAGTCACAAATATGTGTTGAGAATAGCAGCTCACTTGTATTCCCACACTGGATGAGAAAGGCTGGCATATCATGATGGAAACACACGAATAAAGAAACAACCTATGTTATAAATTATATCTCATGGATTAAGAAACAACTAATGGCATAAATTATAACTATGGAATCTAAATGGAGAATGTCAAATAAATGTACTTTTTAAGGCCCCGAGTCAGGCTCGCAGCCGATCTCGGTTCCCTCGGGAATCAGAGACTCCATCTCTGCTGAAAATAGGTGACTCCAGGCATTCTTTTAGTGAATTATCCAATCTTGCTCCTTCCTTTTAAAGCTAAAGCAGTGATGCTGACGTTGCCCTCCTTTTTACAGTGGTGCACAATGTTTAGAATACTTGCTCAGGAAGTGGGTAGCAGTTCTCTTTTCCAACAGGAGCTGAGACTTCATCTCCTGCTTCTTATGCCAGGATAGTTTGTTCATGATTTTACTTTCCTTTGGGACAAGAACCACTTTGGAGGAATGAACTCCTTATTCATTGGGGAAGAGAGGCAGGGCAGGAAGGGTCAAGGTGCCATAGTTCAGAGATTAATGCAGTTGGTGAGAGAAAGGTGCCTGCAGTTCCAGTCCTCTGTCTGTAAAAGATTTCTGTGATTCTTTACCCTGACAAAAAACCCCAAAACTAAACAGCAACAACAAAACCCACAACACAAACACACAGTAGAATGACTATGAATTAGGAAATTAACTCAACCACCTGTTTATATACAGGAGTAATCTAAATTCTGAATGTAAGTATCAGTCCCTGAGTCTAATACTGTAATCTTAGAAAATGGAAAGTTAGGAAAAAGTACCTGTGCACTTCTGTTTTCTATCTGATAGCTCCAAACATTCTATTCTTATCTTCGTAGTTCTTATCTCTTTGTCCCTAATATTCACTGGGTATTTCATGGAGTGACTAGATCCTGAAAGAGGTTTTTGAATGTCCAGTCCATTAGGTCCTTAGCTGCATCTAAAGACTGTAGCTTGTTTGGACTCTAAATGTTTTAAAAACATACTTTTTAAACAGGCACTGTTTGAGGCAGTGGGAATAGTGACCCAGCTCTAGGCTGCCATTTCTAGCTCTTTTACAGGTTAGAGTCTTGTTGAGCCAGTTTCCAACAAGGCCCAATATCTCCCATTGAGCAGCACTGCAGATATTACCCAGATCACTGAAGTGCTTTTGAAAGTCTGACTTATTGCATGAACATGTTTTGGCTCACCTGCCAGTATAATTTCTTGTTGCACTACTGTTTTAGGGGCATGATGGGAGCGTTCTCTAAAAGCATTACTGCTAACACAACTGGATTAATATTTATGGGTCTACAGCAAATCTTTTTGGACCCTATGAGAATTCAACCTAACTGAGCTGAATTGATAACAATTAGTTCTACAGGCAACCTCAGTCTATACTGGAAAGGCAAGACTGAACTTTGCTTAGATGAACTGTGGTGCCAAGTTTTGTATCTGCATCAGCTGAGAGTTCTGAATGTTGGGTTGTTACTGGGACCTTTTCTTACAGAGAGCCTCCCTGCCATACAACAGTGGAAATGCAATATTCTACACCTCTAAGAGAGACTATTTGGATTAAGATACATTTCCTTTTCTTAATATGAAATACAACAGGACCTTCTGATACAAATACACCATCTTGGCCATGTCTCACTTCATAGTATGTCTGCTGGTCATCTGCATTTCTTATTGTCACTAAAATGTTTAAGTATCAGTTTCTTAGACTATCCATACATTTAATTTTCCTTTAGCTCTTGTGTGATGTTGGAATAACAGCAGGAAGTTGTGACAAACACGAGGTGTTCAGTTCTATGGAGTACTCAGGGAATTAGAGGGAGTCAGGTTGTCACCCCTTCAGCACAGGTGTGGCATTCCCATGAAACAGTAAGGTGCTTTTGCAACTAAGTGTGTGAGATTTACTTTGGGCTGATAAACCATCTCAGTGGACAAAGCTCTCTAATGAAGTGTTAAACTGTACCTCCCTGACAAAGCAACAGCAGAGTCAGGTTGAGAGCTGAGGTATCAGGGCTGCATTTGAGCCTGTCACATAAATCAGATTCCATCACTGAAATAAGGCTATCTCCTGTGGAATGTGGGTAACATTAGATATCTTTTGAATTGCAGACATCAATTGATTTCAAGCAGTTGGCTTAAAAAGATGAATTTATTATAAAACCATATTGTAGTGATATTTTTTCATAAATCAATGAAAGTCCCAAGCACAGGCATGATTTTGTTTGCATAGTGAACCCAGTATCCTGTTTTCTCCTTGCATATAGCAATTATGACTGTCAATTCATTTATCTTTCCCTTTTTTAACCTTTGTCCAATACAAATATATAATTTGCTGATTTGCATATAAATGCTTTCATATATCAAGTTCTGTACTATTTGTCTGTTATTTTTCACGATTTTTTTTATTATTCTGAAGATTTTGTTATGGAAAATGCAGCTGACCCATGTGAAACTTAAGACCTTGTCTGCTCCCTTCCCATAGCTGCTGGGTAGTATGAGAAATAGCTGTAGATAAAAAGGTTATGGCAGCTTGTTTCCTTCTCCTCTGTTGTGAAACCATTTCAGCTTCTGTTTTGTCTTGGCATAGCTTGTTAAATCATAGCCAAGAAAGGGAGATTTAGGCACGCACCCCATTTTCATCCTGGTTACATGACACCAGCAAGGAGAAGGGTCTCCAGCCTCATTTTCTGGAGGAATTGGTCACATTTGTGACTGAGATTCTTGGAAAGCTCTTCTAGTAAACTGAGTGACATTTCCCCTTTAAGCAGCATTACATTTTGTTAGTTAATATTTAGTATCCATTGTCCCTGAATTATCCATAGAAATAAGACTTTCTGATACACAGAGAAGACTTCTGGAGACATGAAAGAATGTCACAGTTTTCCTGCTTTCTGCCCTGAATGGCTCGTGTTTCTGCTAGGGAAACATGAGCAGAAGCACCTCAAAATGCTGTTTCCAGCAAGCCCTAGCACTTCAGCAAGTACCACTTAGCTTATTCTTAATGAAAGTGCTAAAACCTAAGCCATGGTGTGTTAAAATACATGTATTTTCAGAGTTTAATCACATCTGATGTAAGCATAGTCAAAGAAAAGAAGTAAGTACTACTAGAGGATGATTCAGACCTTGAGCTGTAGTTTCTTGAACACAAGTTTTTTGTACAAGGTTGCAGTTTAAGCAGCTTCCATTGTGGACCACTTGTTGCATTTCTCTTCCTTTTGTACCCCTACAGCTCTGATGCTACACTGTGACCCTAAAATAAACATACAATGACTAGTGTATTCTGGTGTGCAAGGAGAAGTGCACTTTACTGTGACCTCTCTGTGGCTTTTCAGTGGTGTTCTTCACAGTTCTTCACTCGATTTTAACTTTGAGTTTTGAAATTGTCAAAAGGGATATTATTCTATTCCTGTTTAAATACATCTACATATAAATGTTATGTGTAAATATTTGCTGATGCAAAATCGATTCTAATTGCTCTCAATGAATTGTCTATATTTTCCCCATAAGAAACAGCAAGAGGAGATTAAAAAATTAAGTGGTTTTTTTTCGACCATCACATCCATAACCCATTGCTGAAGATCTGAACAGAGTTATCCTTCATCTCAGGGCCAGAGATCATCTTTAATTATACATGTAAGTTTTTCATTGGGCCTTGCATTATATTTTAAAAGAAAAATCAGTGCATTCTGATGAGCTTGGTGATTTTAATTTTCACCATATTATTGTAGCAGAATGACAACAGTAGTTTTCATTTCTGTTTTCACTCAGTCACAGAATCACAGAATCTTTGAGGCTGAAAGCGACTTCTGGAATTTAACTTTGTCCTACCCCACTGTTCAAGCAGGCCCACCTAGAGCAGTCTGCCCAGGAGTGTGTCCAGGTGATTTTCTAATATCTCCAAGGGTGTAGACTCTACAAGCTGTACTGACAGTTTGTTCTGGTGCCCAGGCACCCTCACAGTAAAGAATTGTTCCCTGATGTTCAGATGGAAGATTTAATGCTTCAGTGTGTGCCCTTTGCCTCTTGCCCTGTCACTGGACACCACAAAAATGAGCCTGTCTGTGTCTTCTTTACACCCGTGGGTAGAGACTCCAGCCCTTGTCCTTGTCAAATTTCTTATGGTTAGTGATTGCCCAGCTCTAGTCTATCCAGATCTCTTTGTAAGGCTCTCTCTCCCCAGAGGAGTCCTCAGCTCCTCCTGCTTTAGTGTCACTGCTATACTCAATGTACACTCAATTTCTGTATCCAGACCATTTATAAAAACATTCAAGAACACTAGCCCTGAAATTGAGCCTGGGGGAGCCCACTGCCAGCCTGACATAATCCTACTTACTAAAACATTTTGAGCCTGACTTGTTAGATAATTGTTCACCCAGCATATTTTGGACTTGCCTGAGTGCTAAACATTTTGTCCAGAAGGTTACTCTGAGAGACAGCATCAAAAGCTTTTCTGAAATCCAAACCTACCACACCTTATTGACTTCCCTTGGTCAACTAGACCAGCAACCCAGTCATAAAAGGAAATTAAGTTTATTAAGCAGGACTTTCCCCTTGTGAACACATGTTGGCTTTCATCAGTGATTGCACTGTCTCTCAAATAAGTCTTGGAATAAGTTTCTCCTAAAATTTTACCAGGCACAGACAGGCCTGTAATTATGAGAGTCTTCTTTCCTAATCTTACTGAAAACTGGGGAAACATTTTCCAGCTTCCAGTTGACTGGGGCCACTTCAGACTCCCAAGACTGGTGAAAAGTCACTACTTTTCAAAGAGAGGTCACACAAAGACATGTCTTTCAGTACTCTGGGATGGATCCTATTGGGCTCCATAAATGTATGCATCCAGCCAGAGCAGCAGGTCTTGAACAAGTTCAGCATTGTTTGGGATTTTGTTTAGTTTCTTTTGGCTATTAAGTTAGCCAAAACACTGAAAAATTATGGTACTTTCTCTATACAGCTTTACCATCTAGGTCTGAAGCATTTTGTGCTAGCTTCTAGTCAGAATAATGGGAAGGCTATTGCAGGAAAAATTTTGCAATAATTTTCTTTAAAAATACTTGTTTCTTAGGTTATGTGGCAATTACTTTCCATGTTGAGTTACTAAAATATCAAAAGTATTAGTAAAGAGTAGATACATGAGCACAAAAATAGCTCATTCCTAGCTCAACAATCATGTGTAATCTCACTGGATTGTGTCACTAGAAAAATTAAAAATAAGCATACAGGATTGAAGAGTTCTCAATATCCAAAGGGGATGACAAAAAGCCAAAGGGAAATAATTCATACCATTGTGACTATGAAAAGTGTGTCCATGAATATGTTTAGGACTTAAAAAAATAGTGACTATATAAAAACACTCCTTAAAAGTGACCTTGCTAGTCATCACATCTAGTCTCAAAATGAACTTCTTAAAAAAAAAGTTATTTAATATTTTTTCTTTATTATTTTTCTTACTTGAAAATTTTAGGCCCATTTAATTTACTTACGCAGTTTTACTTGTGATTTTTACATTTTCCCATTTTGATAAAGAGCACAAAATATGAAAAGTAGAATAAAATCATTGAGGTTGCAGAAGAACCCCAAGATCATCAAGTCCAACCTTTGCCTGATTATCACCCAACCAGACCATGGCACTGAGTGCCACATTGAGCTGTTTCTTGGACACCTCCAGGGATGGTGACTCCAAAATTTCCAGTGCTTGACAACAGCAAACAAGAAATTCTTCCTGAAGTTGAGTCTGAACCTCCATTGGCACATCTTGAGGCTGTATCCTCTTGCTGCCTGGGAGGAGAGGCCAGCTCTCACCTTGCTTCATCCTCCTTTCAGCAGCTGTAGAGTGTGATAGGTCACCCCTGGGACTCCTTTTTGTCCCAGCCCAAACACCCCCAACTCCCTCAGCTGCTCCACACTGACTCACTCTACAGACCCTTCCCCAGCTCCTTGCCCTTCTCTGGGCTGGCTCCATCCCCTCAATGTCTCTCCCATAGAGACAGCCCCAAAACTGGACACTGCACTCAAGGTGTGGCATCACCAGTGCCCAGCACAGGGGCACATCACTGCCCTGCTCCTACTTACTTACTGTGCTATCACAAAAATGGCTGTAAAAGTAGACTTTAAACACTAGTTAATAAGATCAATGTCAGAAAAAAAATTAAAGAAAATTGAAAATACAACTTGTATATCATTTCAAGAGATTGCTTTCACATGCAAGGGTAATAATACTTTGACCAGGATTTATCTGTGCAGTATCTACAGAAAATAATTCCTTCTCTTGTGTTAACATTCAGTGAACCTCATATTCACTTAATGTGAGCACAATGGGATCAGCTGTCTTGTCAAGTTAATCTATAACATTAATGCAGTCTTTTATCCCTCTTTCTCAGACTCTATGCACATAAAACATTCATATATATAGTTTTCAGCAGAATGTTCTTGTGTCCATTAGTTACAAATGTATGGTTTTATCCCTGGGCCAGTGAAGTGCCTCTGTACCTTGCTGTTCCTGTGATTCCCAAATCTGTTACAAGAGTATGCAAATTAAAATATCTCCTATACATACTCTGAGATCAGTGTATAGGATATGCTTCAGTACATACTGTCACTTATGCTGCGTTTCTGGTTGGTTCTTATCTGGTTTGATAGAATACAAAACATTGGAAAGGTCCTTTCTGAAAGCTGTTCCAAAGGAACTTTGGTCTATAGGTGGAGATCATTACTACATGTAATCCATAATTTTCATGTCCTGTTTCAATTCCATTGTTACTGGTGGGCAGGTCTATAAAGAGGCACAGTGACCTCGTGGAAAAGGCAGCAGAGGAGAAAACCTGCTTCTGGCTCTTTTTTATTGTCAGTGAGATATTGCCCTTTGTGGATGATGTTTACAAAGGCTGGGAGTTGCTCATCATGGTGCCTGCAGGTACAGCACTCCATGCTCTGGGTGTCATTTATCACTCCCAGCCCCTGCTGTACTATCTGGAAGCAGTAGCAAGTGTTTACACTTTTCCTTCTCTTTCTGTAGTGAAGATTTTGAACATATGTTTTAAAAAGAAAATTACACCTGGATGAACAGATTAGAAAATAGGATGCTAGGTTGTACTCTCTAGATGCCAAGATAAATTAATGCAGTAGCATTAACACACAGGATGGGGAGAAAAAAAAGGCATTAAATTTTTATTGCTCTGTTGGAAAAGTTCTTCAAAACAACATCCAAAATTCATCATTTGATCAAACATTTTGTCTTGGAAAATATTTTTTATTTTGCGTTTACTAAACCAAAAAATAATCTGTGTCCTGATCAGGTTTCAGGCCTTTAGTTGCCCATAAGTGCAATAAGTGCAGGAATGATTGGTTTGCTCTACAAGGGACTGCTGTTGTAGTACTTGGCTTTACAAATGTGCAGTTATATTGTTCAAGGCTCAAGCACTGTTTGAAGTCTTGTACAGTTCCTTTTTCAGGCCCTCTGTACAGGGTTTGAGTTTCATCTTTAATCAACAGCCAGCTGTTAGGGCTGCCACTGATTCCTGACCTGTAATTACCCCAGAACCTCATCCTGCTGGCTGGCTTCTCTGAGCCTCCTGATATGCATGCTACAAGATTGAAAGTGGCAAAAAATCCTTTGCAAAGGTACCAAGAGATTTGTATCTTTGCACTACAAATCAATCCAAAGACTGAAGGCACGAGTCCTGTTCTCCCCTAGCCCCCCACTCATTTCCCCCTCTAACTCTGTCCTGCATTCCAGGCTGTAATTAAGACTAACAATGTGAAATCAAGCAAGTTTGCTTGAACCTGCCTCTAGGAAAAGATCAATTGGCAAACCAAATGCATTATATCCTTGCTGATGAGATCCATGTTTTTTGCTGGACCATCTGATTACATGTTTTAGTGTGAACTGTGTAAGGTTTCTAATGCAATGCCCTTTTTGAGCAAGCTGCAACTATACACAGTTTAAGTATCATAGATTCCAGTTGTCATGGAACATTTACTTCATTGTCAGCACTATCTACTGTATTCTTGAATTTTGAACTACAAAGTATTGCCAAACAGCAAACATGCATTTTTATTCCAGGATGGATGATGATTGCAAGCCATGAATTGGTTTCAGTTCTCTCTCCCTTTCATCTAAGAGGAGAAGCTTGTTTTTTTTAAAAACATGCCATGTCCCTCAGGTGTGTTTTAGGAAATAGACATGCAAAGGAAAGGCTGGAACAATGGCAAGTTTTCATTGTTGCTATTGCCAATTGTATAGCTAGCTCCTTTTAGAGCTGGCCACCATCAATAGCTAAATCTAGATTTATCTTTCTTTAACTGAGGGAAATAGCCTCACATCTGTAAAAGGATTATCACCTGATGAGTACATCTGAGATCAGAAACCTTTGCATAAGCTCAGCAATGCACACACTGGGGATTACTGTAGTGGTACAGCCAGGATGCTCATGTGAAGGGGCTGACACATCCTGAGCACCCACATTTTAAGCACTTTGTGAACAGGTGACTCGAAATATGGGTTGTGGGAGAGGCAGGAGACCTGGGAGTAAAGATGATCTTCTGTGCATGTATGTGTTTCTCTGTTCACTGGAGAATGAAAAACAGATCCAATGGTTTTTAGAAATTTTCTGATTTTTCTCAACTAAGCTATACTACGCTTATGCCTTGATCTTCTTTTTTTTTTTTTTTTTTTTTTTTTTTTTGCCAAGCAGCTACATTCAACTTAACGTTTACTTGCTGAGAGATGTTAGTGGGAATAAATTGTTGCTAGGTTATGGAATGCATCTTTCAGTATTTCCATAGTCAACGGTTTTGATTTTATCTGATAAACTCAAGTATTGCACAAGGGAAAAAGTAAGCTGTATTATTAACATGGGCTGTTGAGAAAATCTTCTTCTAAAAAAGCAGAACTCTAGGATGTAATATTAAGAATTTTTGTGGATAATTACATTAAGTCTGAAAACATATATTCAGCTCAGATCCACAGCAGCACGGCAGAGACTAAGACAGGAGTCAAACTCAGATCTGATTAAAGGTTTTTGTGGTTTTCTTTGTATATTTTTTTTAATTTTCTTATAGCTCTCACCTTTCACAGTCATAGTGTCTTTTTCTAGCCTTGATTCCAGACTGTATCTGATATTCAACTACACACTGTAAAAGTAACTTATGCATAACAATTTTCTCTTCATTGATTAATAGAAGGATAGGCTACCACACAGAGAGCTTCCTACATTGATTGAGGAAGGCAGTTAATGATCAGTAGGAAAAAAATGTTCTTCTGTATAGTTCCTGAGAAATCCTTATCCACATCACAGTATTAGTATTTCCACCTTGACTCAGAGTTGTTGTTGATATTTTCCCTGTGATATGACCTGGGCAAAGAGGAATCTGAACTACAGTGTTCAGTTTGCACTTTGTGAAACCAAGCTGTCATCTGGTCAGTTCAGTTACCCTGGTCAAGGCTTTGGTGGGGGTGCTCAAAGAAGAAAGGGCAGAGCTGGAATGTGATCTCCAGTGATCACAATGGTTATATGGGTCTGTGGAAAGTCAGAGGGAAGCTATGGCAGCATTAGAAAGTCTTGAACATATGTATTAATACAGCCAACCGTGCTACAGTCAATCTTTAAATAAGTGAAACAGAAAAAAATTGCGTGTTTCTATTTCCTACCACTGCATTTTATAATTATGTGGTGTATTCTTTTAAAATACCAATTTTTGGTTGCACAATACAAAAAAAATGTTGCTTCTATAAATAATGTTTTCTAGCCTACAATAGCCTACAGAGAGAGGAAAAAACCAAAACCAATAACAGAAAGGATACATTGTAAAATGAGAGATTTAAAAAATAAGATATCTGGTGTTAAAAAGCTAGGAGTATTAAAGCTTCTTTCATCAAAAAGAACACTGCAAAAGAAAGGACATTTCACTATGTGTGTATATTTATATATTTATATTTTCAAGTATTACTGTTCAATGAAATATTTTGTTCTTTACAAGGGAAGAGAAGATACAGCCCTAGAGCTTTCTGATAAAACCGTAGTTTGTCTTTCTGACTGAGGAGAGCCCAATCTCAAACTCCATTTGCCAAACAAGAAGAGCACCTGAACTCCTCAGTTTCTCATTCAGTGAGATGTGAGATGTGACCTAGCCCCCAAGGGCAGAGCAGCTTTTCTTTTGTCTGAGTCCCAGACAGACAAGCAAGGAGGAGAATTAAGTGTTAAAAATTGTGTTTTACCTTTTCTAAGAGCTCCATGTCAGAAAATAAACTGGAATTATAACTTCTGTGAATAGAAAAAGAGGCCCCCAAAAGAGCAGTGTTGCAGTGCTCATGGGTGCCCATGTCTCACACAAAATTAGGTTGGTGGGGGCACAAATTCACAAATTCAGTGGAATGCCAAAACCTTTGCAAACAAGAATCAGAATAAATGCAGTGAAGCTTATTGCTATCTGGTGTCAGGAATGACTTGGTAGTTTGTATTAGCTTGTTTTGTAAAAGTTTTTGTTTCTTGTGTTTATACCTTAATTTTTAATTTAAAGCTTTCTATAAGCAAAATCATTGAATATTTGAGACTCCACCATATTTTTAAGGTAATTTTGAGTGGAATATATTTAAAAGGTTATATGCTTTAATGCTTTTATCATGTAGTTTGTATCCATTAAGCACATTTCCTTTTTTTAAAAGTAATTTTATGAAAATACTGTATTTAAACATCTGTCAAGGGATGAAGATTAGCTGGATAGACATAGGATGCCAGTATATTATACATTGTGTTAATCTGTATGCCATAATACTCTTGATCATCAAAATCTCTGCAGTTTTGCAGACTTGTTACTGCAAATTCAAAATTTATTTCTTGTGAATCTAAATTAAACTAGTATGCATCAAGACATTTTATTTTAACATTTTTATCCATAGATGATTAAAAAGCAGTAAAACACAAATTCAAATTTTATTTAAAAGGCAAACACAGGGGGAAAAAAAATTCAGTTTTGAGTCAGGGTAGGAATTTGTTTCAAAATTACTCTTTGCTTGAAAAAATAGATGAACTAAGTATCCAAACTGGGGAGAAATGGATGTCATAGATGAGAGGAAGTAAATTTAAACTGTAGTTGTAAAACTATAGAATGGTTTGTGTTGGAAGGGATCTTAAAGATCATCTCATTGCAAGCCCCCTGCTATGGGCAGGGTCACTTTCCACTATCCCAGGTTGCTCAGAGCCCCATCCAGCCTGGCCTTGAGCACTGCCAGGGATGGAGCAGCCACAGCTTCTCTGGGAAACATGTGCCAGCATCTCACCACCCTCACAGTAAAGAATTTCTTCCCAAAATTTAATCTAAAGTCAACATCTTTCAGTTTAAAATCATTACTCCATGCTCTGCTGCTGCACTCCCTATGAAGGTCTCTCCCTGTCTTTCCAGATAACAGAATGTGGAATTTTAAAAAGAAAGGGAGAAAGAGCCCTTGATCCACATTTATAAAGGTCTTCTTTAGTTTCCCTAGTTATTTTTCATCACCACTAACTCTGACTACTCAAGAGGTGTAAAACTCTGGGCATGGTCTATGACTGCAATTAGTGGAACAAAAATTAGTCATGTCAGGTTTTACTGAAGGTAACCAGCTGGAAAGAGATCCACAAAAGGAAGGTACCCACTCACAGGGTGAGGACAAGAATTCTTCCCTCATGTGCCCCTACAACAGTCCTCATATATAATTGGACTTATTTAATTACCAAGGTCCTGTGTAGCAGAATCAAATGGATGCAATTAAAAGATTGACAGGTGGGTGGGGATAGGTCAACATCTCAGAGATTAAGTTTTAGCTTCTGGATTGAGATTAATGTCTGTGATGGAATGGGAAGCAGAAAAGAAGGAAGACATTCTTGAGTTCTGGCCCTTCTGGTCTCACTTCATGAAAAGAGCAGTGGGATTAAATTGGGTATTAGGAAAAAAGTCTTTACAGTGAGGGTGTGAAGCACTGGAACAGGTTGCCCAGAGAAGTTGTGGATGCCCCATGAGAATTGTGGTCACATACTTCTGCAAATTTAGACTCTATTACGTTCATGTTGCTACACATGAAGTATTGTGAAATTTACAGCAAATTAATTTAAAAAAAAAAATAGAAAGGAAAACTATTTTGATGCGTTCAGTAAAAGCAAAATAATCCATCCTCATGCATGATCCTTACAATTTTGAAGTCCTTACAAAAACTTATATGGTTACACCTACACTCAGCAGAAGTACTGCTTTGTGCCAAGTCCAGTGGGAAAGTTGAGGTACAGGGGTTAATGTTGACATAAAGGCCAAATCCTGATTTCTTTGATGCTAAGAGGACAGTTTTCACTGAGCCCAGTGGGATTAAGATTTAGTGTACATGTTCTTGTTTCTTTGAAGTTAGTGCAGTCTAACATTGCTCAAATCTATTAAGTAGTCTTTACTGGTTCTGTGCTGTTGAATAAAAGAAAATTTTATGTTTAGAGCAAACTCAGATCCTTCTTTCCAAACAAAAATTTTGATCAAGAGGAAACTTCAACTAGAATAGATAGATATTTGGTTTTAAATCTGTAATAAAAATATAGATAAGAATGTAAGATATAGGAAGTAGTTTTATTACTTATTTTTTAAGCTATAGGTATCTATAATAACAACAAGCATGAAATTATGAACTCTCAAAAAAAGGCATTTATAACATATCTCTTGTTGTCCCTTCAAGCATTGTTTCAAAATCTATTAGGTTCTGAAAGCAAAGAAATATATTTTTCTCCCATGTTAAAGAAACTTTTAGTACCAATTTATAGTTAAGAAGCTTTGGTCTGCAGCTATTTCTTACCCAAGGTACTGGTGATGTAGTCACGTAGGCGTTAAACAGAAGCAGCAGCTTTAATGCAGATATTCTTTATGTGATTGACAATTATTCTGCCAGTGTTATGTCTGAGCATGTCATTTTCTTAAATGTGCAAGATAGAATCTCCCTTAAAATTTTTAAACTGAAAAAGCAGCTAAAAACAAAAAAAACCCCAAATTTGCAGAAAGTAAAAAGTAATGTGTATTCCAACACGAAGACCAGAAATGGAAAAGTAATTTGTCAGGTGTTTGTACCTGGAAGAAAACACGCCTTATAGAAAATCACTGACTTAGAAATCAATTAATTTTTCATGGTTTTGAAGAGCCAAGAAAACGTGGGACATAATACATCTTATAGGTTTGAGGAACTAGGGACATCCATTTTGCCACATAATTTCAATTTAATACAATGTATCAAAAAAAACCCAAGAAAAATAAGCTTACATTACTACCAATAGATAAATGCAATAAATTCATTGCTATGCTTCTAAAAACTTATCATTGGAATATTGACAAAGAAAAATTGCATTTTAAATTGCTAACTCTCAGTAAATTTGATTTTTGTTTCTTTGATATGAAAAATAAGCCTAAAATTACATATGTGCTTACATAACCTATGGCATTTGGCATTAAGTCCTAGGAAATAATTCATCTGATGAAAAGATGGGGCTGAAGTAGTTTTACAAGCCCTCTGTCTTAGCTGGGGTAGTTTCATACTTGCAGTTGCATTTTAGAGATCAAATGCATTAAACCCTAAAGAAGCACGAAAAGGTTGGCTACTTCAAAGGACTTTTAAATTGAAAAATAAACATAAACCAAAACCCAATAATTTATCCAAATATTTTAGAAACAGTACAACTAATTGTATATGGAAAAAAGTGGCACCTGTTCAGAGAAACAATTTAGCTTTTAGATTTAAGCTAACACTGCTTAACCATTTGTTATTCTAGCTATTCTACTGAGTTCAGGTCTAAAATAGTCCATAATGCATATATATCGCTGCATACATCTGCATAGATTATACGCTAAGCATTTAAGTTTATATTTACAATTCAACTTCAGAATTTTTCAAAAGTAGGTCTATTTGCATTGCTCCTCATTCTGCAGTAGGTGGCAGTGGGTAGCGGAGAATACACAAGAATATACAGTCTAGATGTCATCACATTTTTAAGGGAAGCTTAAAAATGGCCAAGCGTTTTATGCTTTTGAGTTATGCATATATCAAACAGAAGGAACTGTCAAACAGAATTTCTAAATTGTCGTGTTTAAATAGTAGCTTTGGCAAAGCATTATGAAAATAAATTAAACTGATAATGGAGTCAAATGAAGATGGAAATACAGCACACTTTCCTGTAAATAAGTATGAAGCTGAGTCCATGTAAGAAAACTAAATCAAAGGTTTAAGACTCAGGAGAAGGTTCTGCAAGTTAGGATAATGTGGTGAACTCAATTTACAAACAGAAAAAGAAAACTGCCTGTTCAGTTTTATCTGTATTCCTTTGGAAATTGTTTATATTAATTTTCAATATTGCACTGGCTTTTGAAAATACCTTTGTAATTAATGAAATAAAAAAACAGTTGGATGGGAGAGGATTTTGGCACGATGCTGTCAGTGTGGAATATTAAAAGGGTTTCAATAGGTTGATTGTGTGGGAGGATGATTTGTGAAGTTTACAACAGAGATCTGATTTTACATTCCTTGCACACCTGAAGTATGGGAGCTTGAGGGTATACAGAATGTGAAATTGGATGAAAAAATCTGTCCAAGAAGCTCATTCTAAGTCTCGTTTATTATTGATTCCTGCTTCTTGCTTATCTGAAAATCTGGCTTGGTAGGTTTATACAGAAAGTGCTTGGTCAGCGCTGCCGATTTTCACGTTTTCACCACAGTGTTTTGTGCTCCAGACAGACCAAGTAAGACTTTTAGAAGTGCAAGGCATCCACTAGTTCACATCTCAGGTACTTTGAAGTGACCAATAATTAGGAGCTCTTGTTTTCATTTGTCTCCTGGTTTAATCTCCAACTTTTCAAAGTGTGCAGCTGGAAGCTGTTGAGTGCCCCGTGTTTTGAAAACCCTGGTCACGCACACTGCTGGACCTGGACTAGCTGAGGTAAAGCTCCCACTGAAACTGTTTATGATTTTGTGGCCAAACTTTGCCTCCCAATACTCCACATGGTTAAGTAGTAAGAAAACATTAAGTCAAGCTATATGGTTGTGCTTAATGTTAACTCTCGAATCATAAACATTATCCATTAATAGATATTATCTTTTATGTGAGTTTATACCAAAAATAGGTGTAAGCAAATCCACAGAAACAGGAAAAAATGATGACTCAAAGCTAGCTGGAGTTGTGCCATTGACTCCGTAGTAGTAAAATTACTGTAATCTCATTGTGTTACCCATCATCTAAATTTCTGTGAAATTAAAAATAAGAGTAGTATTTTGATGAAACTGATAGTGATTAAATGCTTACAGGGTGTTTAAAAAAA
This sequence comes from Catharus ustulatus, assembly GCF_009819885.2. NCBI lineage: Eukaryota > Metazoa > Chordata > Aves > Passeriformes > Turdidae > Catharus > Catharus ustulatus. The sequence continues at coordinate 50,903,510 of NC_046226.1, read as the reverse complement.
AATTGAAATCTAGAAAACATGCAAGAAATATACACACTTTATTGAGTCTTTAGTTAAAATAAAAGCTCCAAAGTTAAACCCCAGTTATCAATAATTTCACATTTAAACTAAAAGGAAATAATTTCCCCTGTTGAACCATAGTTGAATAATTTCCTCATTTACTTCTGCATTATCTAATTTTATGCTGGCAATGTGAATAAGGCCAATGAAATTTGGTTAATTTAAGTCTGAAATCCCGCATTGTTAACTTTGATTTTGTGTGCATTGGTCTTTGATATTGATTTAAGATATGTCAAGTGTTGTGTTGCCCTCTAGGAAACTGAGTAGCAGTTGTGATAAACCTTGAACAGTATTTCCCAAGATATGTCTAAATCCTCTTTGAAACATATCCAGATTTTCCATTTTCTATGTTGATGTTTATGGCTCTTCTTATAATTTTAGACATATTGAATTCTAGTTGTCTGATTATATTTGGAATTATTTTCTGTATAGTTGTTTACCTTTCAGTATTGTACATTCAATTTCTAGTCATAGGATTTAACCATCAGTGTTTCTGTTTTATAAATCTTTCAATTACTATTCTTGCTGCAAGTAATTGTAACTGTTTATCCTTTATTTTAATCAGAAAGTTACTATTTTTAGGCATCTAGGAGATCGTCATTCTTTCATGGGTAATGCCACAAATATCTCCAAATTTTTAGACTATAGGGTGGAATAGGGAAGAAGTAGTATAACTTTCTTGACTGTAGGTCAAAGAATCAAGTATGAAATTCAGATTTAAAAAAATGAGAAAAATAGGGGGAAAAAGTGATGTTCTCTAATACAATGTGGTTTAGTTCTTCTGAAAAAAAAAGTTGTTGTTCTTGATTTATATATTTTTTTAGTAGATTAAACAAATAAACTAGGGAATTGGGACTTTTTGTTCTATTCATTGCTAACCTGCCAGCACCTTTATGCTTCTACAGAATTGTGCAGACAAAAACTCTTGAGGACACATGAATTTTGCTTGTTGTGTCAGTGATCATTACATGTACATCCAGTCCAGATTGCAGGTATGAATTAATTTGCCTATGTCCAAACAAACAAGCAGAAGGAGTTAAAGTCTGAGAACACCCCAGCAGTGATAAGGGAGTGCCTAGAGGCTAAAACTTCTCAACTGGCCTCCTGCAAGTCACAAATGTTTTGCACCTTTTATGCTGTGAAGCTCTTCTGCTCTGACATGTGTAGAACTCTCCACGGAATTCTGAGTACCCAAATATCTCTCTCCAAGCCTCTCTGCTGTTCTTTCTTGGTCTGCCAGAGATAAGACGCCATGTGTCAGGTTCCCTGGTGGGATAAAATGAGACCAGGGCTGAGCTTGGCCTAATCACTGTCTCCATGAACTGGCTGTTAGTGTGGCTCTCAGCAGTGGAACAGTCAGCTCTAGGAGATGAGCTGCCAAGGCTGGTTTGGCAGATGCTGAACGATAGTTATCCGCATTAACAGCATGGCATTGACACAGAAGAGCTCTGACTGAATGCCACGGGTGTGCAGGTCCGCAAAGTAGCTGAGAAAATTATTAACTATGAGAACAGCTTCATCTTCTTTCTGCAAACCTGCAATAAGCTTGGAGCTGGGCACGATGAATGATGTAGAAAATGTGAGTGGGAGGTGGCATGTTCTCGAACAGAAAGTTCTCCAGCATGCTTCCCCACCTCCCTACGCGATCTCAGCTTTTAAATGTGTATGCGAATACATGGCTACTTGTCTGCTACTGGAGAGACAGTTGTGCCTTAATATTAGCACCAGTTTTCCCTTCCTCCTAAACATTCCTTAAGAATAAGAATTGGGGTGTAATTTTGGTTTTACTCTCTTGTACTCCTCCCCAAAATTAAACAGACTGCAATGAAGGACTCACCTTACGGACATAATGCCGAAACACACTTTTGTGAAACACTGAACAGAGGTATGAGGAGTCTGCTCCCTCTGAAAGACAGCCCTTAAATTTTAAGCTTAGTAAAAAAGATAATATTAAGTAAAGGAGTAGAAAGTGTCTTCTGGTAATATGATCATTTTCTCTTTGCACTATTGTGTTTTTCCATAAAATATGTCTATCTACCCCTCCTGAATCTAGAGTATTTAGGAAATAATTTTAAAACAGTTTTCTAGAAAAACACGATACAACGACGATTAATTTTCTCTCTTCTTGTAATAGTTCCTCAACCCAATCCTGTTATACACATTTGATGTTTAACTGGGTTAATCAGAAAGAGTAATTTGATTGTCCAAAGAACACAGAATGCCTAAAAATAAACTGTTGCATGAATAATAAGAGAATGAGATAGAAAGTAGTGCCAACATATGGTATGAAAATGTAACGCTGACTAGTGGAAGTTTTTAATTCCTTATAAAATCAAAGACCTGAATGAGGTCACTAAACTGCTCTGAAGTGAAATCTCACAGGTCCAGTCCAATACCTAAAGCACCTCAAAAGCCTGATCCAGTGCAGAGAATAACAATAAGTTGAGCTAGCCTAATATTTTTTTTTAAAAAACTGCCTGTAGTTCTGAGGCTCAATACATTTTACTAAATTGTTGCTTTGAGGCAAAACTGTGCATTGATTTCTTGTAATCTGACAGAGGTCTGTAGCTTATTCTTTTGTCTCTCTTCAAAACTTCCAGCTATCTTCCTGAGTGATATTATAACAGTTTATATACTGAACAATTCTGACCTCTTAACTCACTTTTAATAGTTGCCAGAGGTAGTATGTCTCTTCCACTACTTGTCACTTCTTGTTTCTACTTACTCTAGTTGCCAATTTCCAGCTGACAGGATGGCTAAGAGGAGGATTTGTTACCCTTGCTTCCTATTTTGTTTCTATTTTTTCTGACTTTCTCACTCATTGCCTTTTAAGCATTTTTGCTGTAGAACAGGGCTATTTTTAATTGTCGAAGAAAAATTCAGCCAATAAACACTTTGACCAGGAACCCATAAACCATTTTGGTTCTGTATTCTAATTCAGAAGATGATCTGTCAGAATTAATTGAGAATGTCTTAATGTAATCAAGTCCAGTTCATTAGGCAAACACTTAAATTATTAATTTAAATACTGGGTAGTTCAACAACATTTATGACAGTAACAAATATCAACGAATTTTAATTTTTAAATTCCTCCTCTGTGCAGAAGTTGATGTCCTGCTATAGCTGCTGCTGTTAAACATAAAAAGTTGTCACCTTGCTCATATTTAAGCTTCTCAGAGTCTGCTAAAGATTTATGTTCAGAAAAGGCTTATGAAACAAAAATGTATCTTTTTAAGCACATGGTGCTTAAAATTAATCAAACCTAGAATGTCATTTTCATTCTTGCAACTCTATTTTGGATCAAGTAGAATTATACCAGAGAAGAACTTGAACCAGAAAGTTCAGGGTCATGCCATTTTATCAATTTATAGAACACTTAAATTAATGTATCATTATTTACCATAAATCTACTACTTTAGTACCTTCGGCATTTCTATTTCTTTAGTGCTGAAAATCTTTTTTTTTTTTTCATGAAATGAATTAATATCACTTCCATTTTTATTTGGCTTATCTAGAACACAGAGATTCCCCAATAAAAGAAAAATATTAGGAGGGGAAAGGGGATAAAAAGATGAGGGAAATTGATTAAAAAGAGAGAAGAAGAAAGTGAATGGTGAGGGCTGTGAGTTAATGACATAGCATGTGTTGAAAAGGGTGCATTCATTCAACATGTTTCACAGAAACACAGAATAGTTTGGGCTGCAAGAGAGCTTTAAAGGTCCTCTAGTCCAAGCCCCTTAAGATGAGCAGGGACATTTTCAAGTAGAGCAGGTTGTTCAGAGTCCTGTCCTACCTTCCCCTGAATATTTCCAGGGATGAGGCATCTACCAGCTCTCTCCATGTTACACCGTCGTCAGAAGAAAACATTTCTTCCTTGTGTCAAATCTGAATCCTCCCTCTTTCAGTTCAAAACTCTTAACCCTGTCCTGTCACCACAGGCCCTACCCAAAAGGCTACCCCCATATTTCTTATAAGCCCTCTTCAGGCAAAATGTCACCCCAGAACTGTTACTTCAGGATGAACAATCCCAACTCTCTCAGCCTTTCCTCACAGGAGAGGTGCTCCATCCCTCTGATCACCTTGGTGTCCCACCTCTGGGTTCGCTCCAGCAGCTCCATGTCCTTCCCGTGCTGGTCTGGCTGCCAGTGCACACTGCCAGTGAATGTCCAGCTTTTCATCCAGCAATATTCCGAGTCTGTCTCCACAGGGATGCTCTCAGCCTGTCTTGATGCCAGGGATTGCCCTGAAAGGTGCAAAACCTTTGACTTGGCTGCTTTTGGACCTTATGAGGTCCCCAAAGGTTCACTCCCTGAGTTTGTTCAGGTCCCTCTGGATGATTCCTGTCCCTCAGGTGTGTCAGCTGCTCAGCCTACAGGAGTCACCTATAAATCTGCTGGAGGCACCACTCCCACTGTGAGTGTCACTGATTAATTTATTACACAGGACTGGTCCCAATTTCTACATTCTACTCTCTGAGTTGCCCACCTTGGCAACCATAGCAAGGTTTGCATCCAGAGTTTTGAGTGACTGTTTTGGTTGTGTGTGTTTTAAACCCATACCTGCCTGAGTGGAAGTGAAAGTAGAGACTCTGGGGCTGATACACCTGGCACAGGGAGTCAGGGAGTGATAAATATATCTGCCTGGTGTTCCAGGCCTGCATGCCATGCCAGGTTCAGGTATTCCAAAGGAAGTTCTCTTCACATAAAACAACTGGAAGCTGGGAGGCATACTGCAGTATTTTCCAAAAAAATTTAACTCATGGGCTCAAAGGACCTGTTGTTAATGCATAGTCTTGCCATATGCCACCTTAACTGCAGGAGTTTTAATATACACTTTGTTATTTGAATCATTGTTAATGCAACAACTTAACTTTGCATTCAGTTATCATCTTTTCACTCAGCTTCTCTTAGCCTTTAGACACGTTTACTCTGTATGTCTATTTTCTACCCTTCATTTAAGTAATTTGAAATGTTTTTAAGTTGTTTGGATCTGGGTTTCATTGTCAAACTACATCAGTCAAATATGACACAGAGCATCCTTAATGACTGAGTGTGGTTTGCATTCTTTATCTATTCAGATTGTCTGGAATATTAAAAATATTTGTTTATTAATAAGTCTTTACAATTTTTTAAACTAGTTTCTTTCTAGAAATATTTTATTACGAGAAATAGGGTATTTCCCTCTTTGTATTCTCCAATGTTGGAAGGAAAATAACTCTATCTGTAAGGAGAAAGAGTCACTTAATAAATGGTGTTCACAGAACTGAATAAAAGAAACATTCAAGCTGAATGTTGCATCTCAAACAGGAGCAGGATCAGCAAGCAATACTGAGGAGGTGGATTTTAAAAATTCTTCCAGACAGAAATTGTAGCACTGGGGAAGGCGCAGAAACAGAAAGTAGTTTCGCAAAAAGCTCAGAAAGCACTGGAAGCAGAAAAAAAAAGTCAAATCAGCCTGGCAAAAGCAGCCAGCAGCATCTGAGCTGTCAAACAGGCAGAGAAGGTCCCATCTAGAGGTGAGCATCACTCAGGTGGCCCCTGGCTGGCACTCCTCCCTTTGGAGCCAATCTCAGGGGGCAGTGAAATTTGAAATTTGAAAAATTGAATACTTTTCAGAATCCTGCACACCTACAGAGTATGTGGGCCAGGGCTGCTCAGGGGCACGGGGCACGGAAGTTGCAGCAGCAATGTCAGTGTTCTACCACTCCAAGAGATGTCTCTCTCAGGATGCCCACAGAAAACACAGTGTGCCCAAAGGGTTTGTTCCCCACAGAGCCCTCTCCTGTCACTTGTTCCAACTCACACACACACACACAACCACCCCTAACTGTGGATTAGCACATGGATGTGCACAGCTATTATGTGACCTCCCAAGTGTGTCATTTTTGCCCTTTTTTATGAATCACATATTTAGATTACAAATTTCAAGTATTGCGTCTCCTCTGGTAAAAAATAATTAAGGGAGGGAAAATAAATTGGACAAGAAAATACTGTGAGCATAAATTTTTGGCTTCTTGATTAATTTATATGATTCTGTTATTGGGAATGGGATATAAAAGTGCTGTAGAAGCCTTCTTATAAGCCTTATATTACTAGTATAATAATGCCAGGTTTGAGATGCCTACTTAATACTTTTACAATTCTCTCATAAGATTTCTACCATAGAAATATAAATATTTTTCTTCTATCAATTTTTAGTCTCTATAGCAAAAGAGTCCATAGCTGCATCTGTCATTTAAGCATCTTTCTCAAATGTTTCTTCATTCTGAGCAAAGAGAACGAATTTGTCTCCATAAGTTCTGTGGTTGTTTAAAAGCATTAAAAAGCATTAACAATGAGCAGTAAATAGATGAAGCAAACCTCTTGTGTGAACAACCCACAGTTCAAATGTTATTTATACTTCTCAGACTCTGTGGGCACACCTGTATTTGACTGTAAAAGTACACAAAATATGACAAAACTGACTCGTTAACAGAAATTTAGTTTTTAATTTTTCCTGCCTTCAGAAATGTCCTGAGGAAGATTTCCCCACACAATCCAAGAAAGAAAATAATGTGGATTGTACTAGAATTTATGTATTCTCAAATTCCATCACTGTTAGAATAAGACCCTCTCATTCAATAGCATTTTTAGTTCTAACTGTAAAATTAAAAGCAACACAAGGTTTTGGTTTTGTTTCCATATTATATTAATGGAGTTCTCTTTAAAATGTTAAGAGTTACGGTATCCGGAATTCAGTGGTGAAGTCTGAAAATTTGAGCATCCTCATCTAAACTTTTCATCTTTCCTTTTAGTTTAGGGATAAGCCCATTATCACAATGACTTTGTCTCCCAGCAGTGAAATGCTAGATAACCATCATAAGAAATGTATAAGCAATTTGTTGTTATGTGTTGGTAGCTTTGTGAATGAACACACGCAGGCTGAGGGAGTGCAGTTAAATGTTCTGTGTTTGCTTAGCACCTCTGTGTCAGTCTCAGGAATTGAACTGGAGGGTCTTAAGCACTTTACCTACCACTTTCTTTGCAAAAAAAATAACAGTGTTTCCTGAGGCACTACTGTGCATGTTATTACTGCTTTATATCACTTTCTGATCTGAGTTGTCTGATGTACTGAATAATGAAATTAAGGCTTGTGAAGGATGGCTGAACCACAAAATATCCCCTGGGGTGAGCTTGCTTTTAATAGGGATATTTTCAGAGGTGGAGGGGGGCAGAGGAAAAGAAAAGAAAGACTGCCCACTTTAAAAAAAAAAATAAAATTCTACAGTAGAACCACTATCATCCTTTCCCCCCACCCTACTCCCTGCTCGTGCTCCCCTGCCCATTTACCAGTATTTTATTTCTCTTGTGTGCCCTTAGCTTTGCTCAGGGGAAAGGGCTCACGCTGAGAAGTAAGGGATCCCAGTTGTACACTTAATCAAAGTGGCATGCTCCACACTTTGTTTCTGAGTAATTTCCGTAGCAAGCTCATGTGATCTGTACGTTGTGCCTGCGTGAATCAAGTCCAAACTTTGCCACTGACTCAGTTGTTGCTCCTGCTGACAGGAAAAAGGCTCTTTTGGGGGAGGCAGGGGGGTGAGGTTCAACTCAATTGGGGTTGCTAAAAGGGAATGAAAAGGACGATTTGAAAGCCACAAATACTGGAATGAAAGATTGCAGATACCAAACAATAACTGCCCGTGGTAAATTGTGGGTTGGGGTATCTATATCAGGTGATGTTTGTAGTCACTACATGTAGTATGATGGAAAACAGATTAGGGCAGTGAAAGTAGAACAACAATAGAGTCTGATTCTTTGTTTTCACTTTTCAAAGGCTTTTTTCTGCTTCTTTCCTTCTTTTTTTTTTTTTTTTTTTTTTTTTTTTTTTATAAGGCCCAGCAAATTGTTAGCAACATGCTGGTGGGAACCTATGGAAAAGAATACATGCTGTATCAATGGTGCAGCTCTTATCCCAAGAGCTGCGTTGGTGGGTGTGGGAATAGCACGCTTTCAATGTGAGCTGCTGCAATGAGATAGCATTGAGAAACCAGGGCAGGGAACAGCACAGATTTAGTCTGGGGAACCAAGGGCTTTATCCAGCCAGGAATGTGTGTAAGGACAGACAATGTAACACTATAGTTGGTTTCACAACAAAGAACTGTAAAAGGATTTGATAGTAAGGGATTGGCAGAAAAGCTGAATGTATCTGTGTGGTGCAGTAAGTATTTTCTTTTTAAAGGTATTTAGGTGAAATAACTTAAAAAGACAGTATTTAAAGTTGTTTTTATAATAGACATTATTTTATAGTTAGAGTCATTTAACAGATAGTAAAGGACCTAAGTGAAATAAAGCACTAAAAGACCTAAGAGGGTATTTTGCTTCAATGAGGGACTAAGAAGGAAGAAGAGGCATGTGTAGTAAAACAGAACTGACAGCTCTTTTTAACAGAGGTTTGTTAACTTATTATATTTGATCTCTGAACACCTTTATGGCCATCATCACAAGCAAGTCACTAAAACATTTTCATCTCTATCCCTCAGTCTGTATATATCTGCTTTGTTTTCAAATATAAATTGCAGAAAGTTTTGGCTGCGACTTCAGCAAGACCCCACATAATCAGTGGAGCTACCTGGGCTTAAAATGAGCATATGGCTTTATGAAGCCAGTGTGGTAAGAAGATAACTATTGCCACAGCATACTCATGCTGGCTGTGCTTCAGAATGAAATAGCATTTCTATGTTTTTATAGCAGCTGTCATGACCAATGAAAGTTAAAAAAGCTTTGTAAATCCTCAGTGTGCCACTGCTGGTGTATTTGGCCAAAGGTGTTAGTGATTAAGTGATCCTAAGTGGGGGTAGCAGCTCTGTGTGGGAAAGATGGCTGAGTAGGAAAATCAGGATGGAACTGTATTTTGTCCTTGTGTCTGGTGACCTTTCTGGCACAGGAAAATATTCTGGCAAGACAGGTAAAAATCAATTAGGAATGTGGGAGAATTTTCATGTTTAGTGTCTGGTAGTTGCTGGTTATGGCTCTTTAAAGATCCCATCTTACCTCTGATTAAAAAAATCATACAAATGAATGCTTAGGTTAAAAGTATGTAGATCTCTGCTGTATAGTTAGTGAAATTTCTATTGAATTGGGAACAATGTGTAGCTAACCTGCTCTGCAGTGTGTGGACCTTCCTCTGAACTTAAAACACCAAACTGTATTTTATGGGTTTGTGACCTGCATGGCTTCCATTAGGGAGTGAACAGAAGCATCAAAATCTGCTGTACTACTCTTAAATGGAAAGATGCCCTTAGGAATCCCCCCTGTACAATTATGTGGTTAACATTTTGGAGTGTAAGTGAATGGCTGCCACTCTGACAGTACTTTTAGATTAATATTGTATAAAATGCTAGCCACATTGTCAGTCTCCAGAACAGTGCATTTTGGACATCTGATGTTCCAGAATAATATGGCATCTTTCTGACCACATAATAGCATATAAAGGTCTGCAGCCAGCTTGCCTGATACTTGAATGTTATATCATTTATCAGGCAAGATACTTATAAACAAGAAATAGAAAGATTCTGAAAATCCATTGCAATCTTAAAAGACAAAGATCATAAATTTTAAAAAGGCAAATGTGATTAATAAAATGGGTTTGCCTACATTTGCACAGCAAAACTGGAGAGTGTTAAGTTTTTCACATTGTCTTGCATGCATTTTTAAATGAACTTTATAGAGCATTCTATTAATTCCCTGTGAATAAACAGACTACATGATGTATGTCTGCATTCCCAGAGCTTCTTGTTGGACATTCACTGCTTGTCAGCAGGCAGCAAGGGGCTAAATAAAATTAATGAAAGAAAATGCTTTTGGATGGGGGAAAGGAAGGGTTAGAGGCAAGATTAGGGTGAGTAGAGTCTTCTTAACAACATATTTTCATTTATTTCACTGTAATATCTTTTTTTTTCTAACTGCATAAACTTCAAAGATAATACAAAATTGGAATTACGAATATCACTGCTTTGTAGTGAATGTATTGCAAGATTCTTAAATAATTAAATTATTCCAGTTCTTAAAATGGAGTGTAATTAGTCATTAATGAGCAAAATCTGTTGCTGTGCAGAGTTGATATACTCCATGCAGACTATCCTTAAGTTTTACAGGATTTGGTATAACTTCTAAATGTATACGAGTGGTGAAAATCAGATGTTGTATATCTTGTAAGATAACCACTAAATTAGCTAGTAAGTTACATAACATATCACATCTTTAATTTTTGTATAATAAATTATAGATTTGTCAATGAGTACATTTTCTGCTTTCGTTTAAGGAGTAGCTTGGTTGAGAAGCATGGTGAGGAAAGTTTTGATATGAGCAGGGATTAATAAATTTTAAAATGATAGGCCTGGCACGTGAAGATGACAGCTTTTCACTGATAAACCCACAGTTCAATCCATGCTACACAGGTCCTGCAGGAACAAAGTGGATGTGGAACAGTCACAGGATATACAAATACATTTTACTGCATGTTGTCCTGGAGGGTTAATACTGATGGGCAGAGGCTATTTTCTCAATTAGCAGCAACAACTAAAAGCTTACCTTTAAAACTATGTAAGCATAAAGGGTAAGGAAGGAATGGAACATGGTGCCCTGAGAGGGGAGGTCAAGGCTGCTGCACATTCAAGACACTGTTAGAAATTTACATTTTTGCTCTTGGATTAAATCCCCTAGTACTCAGCTAAGCAGATGTCTCATTAGAATCAGTGAACAGCTCCCACCCTTAAAAACATTTGAGGTTATATACCTTGCAGGGTTAAGCCAACCAATAATGGAAACTTCTTTCTATTGTTAAAAGCAAGGTGGAATAAGCAGCAGCAAATAGGAATGGGATCACAGACTATTTCATTAGGAAAACACATTTTCCTAATGTTGGCACTTCTGCAAAATACAGTTAATCTTAGATAAATAAATACCATGTGTTTAAAACTGTGGTTAACCTGAATAAATTGTAGGAGTTTGCTCCACAAGCCAGTCATTAAGAGCTCTATGGTGTACAGCACAGACTTCAGTGAGCTAATTAAGCCTTTTTCAAAGATGAAGAGCTTTTTAGACCGGTGTCCTGTGTTTTGTTATTTTTCATCTCATTTTCTTTCTTGTCAGTGGGTCAAATCCTTTTCCTACTGAAGTGCTGAATCTTTGCTTTAGTCAGTCATACAAATGAGTTGCAGAAGGGAGATGCTGATATTAAGAATACACCATTTAATCGTTGCAAAAAACTCTGTGACCCTTCAGTGAAACACACAGTATGTACTATGAAAATACAAATACTTCACACTCAGATGACTCTGCTTGATATAATCATATGTTCTCTTTGTAGTTCTTTAGGTCATGACTCAATCTCAGTAACACCAGGCAGAGAATGATGCTAGTGTTGCTGAAATATTCTTCTTGCTTTGTATAGAAATTGGCATAACATTAAGGGCTAATGTGCAGCAAATGTTCCTCATCAGAGGTAAAGGAGAAAAAAAAAGGTGTGACCTGTTTTCCTTTGTTCATCTTTCCTGAAACTGATGAAATTCAACACAAGACTTTTAATTTGTTTAGTTGACCAGGGTCAGTTGGAATTTTTTGTTTTTAACTGTGGGATTGTTCACATGCTTGCACAGGTTGCCCAGAGGAGTTGTGGAGTCTTTGTCCTTGGAGATGTTCAAAACAGAATTGGACACAACCCTGCTGCAATTAGCCCTGCTCTGAGCAGGATGGGTATCAGAGAACACCTCAGCTCTTCTCTGATTCCCCAGTTAGCATGAGCATCTGTGAAATTAGTGAAGATAGAAATGATTAGAAAGAATTTTATTTTGCTAAAGCACTGGTCTGCCTAAGGGATTGAACACTTCAAAACATAAACATAAGTTCAGGTTTATCAGTGAAGAAGAGAGAATAATATTCAACATTTCGTCATTCCAAATGATCCTTGGTGGGACACGCTATGACTGGTTCAGGCACTTCAACATAAACAGAAAAATGAGGAAAAATTCAAAAAGGCTATGAAAGAAAGCATGGAAACTTCTACAACAACAACAAAAAATTAACATTTCCAACATAAGTTTTAGACCAAATAACAAAGAAATTATTTAAGATTTAAAAAGCATGTAGAGAATTATACAACTGATTTGGGAAAATTCAAGAATTTGCATAAATAGGAGCCGGGCAATGGCATGAAAAGCTAGACATACAGGTTGTTAAAAGGATTGCTTCCATTAAAAAAAATCACTTTGGAAAAGAGAGACTCAGGTCTTGTTGCATTAGAGGAGCATTTTACTTTCATTGGCATGTGCTACCAGGTCCATCCTTGCTCTAAGAATTTGGGATTTCGTGTGAGGAATGAAGTATGTGGTGGGCATATATCCTCTGGATAAATTTCTTCTCTGTTCAGCGGAGCTAAAACTGCTCTGTTGCTGGTTTTGCCTTCACTGCATTGTTGTTTTAAATGCAGTCAAAATCATGTGGAATAAAAAATGTTTTTCTTTCAATATGTTATTGAACATAATTACTGTTAATTAATCAACTCAGTTTTCCAAAGGCTCCAGTGAAAGTCACAGCAAAAGTGCAAAACATTCTCATTCAAGTATTTAGTAATCCTTGTAACTTCAGTAAAAAAAAATCTTCAAACTCTTAGAAACCGGCAAATTAGCTATTTTTTGGGCAGTGTTTGCAAAACACACACACTGTAAAACGACTTGTTTTAAATTTATGTTAAACTGGTAGTGAAAATACATATGGTTACTTTCTTTGCTGAGGATGTGCTGCTGTGTGTTGATCATCCTTTAGTGCATTTTGAATGATAGTTAGTCTGTGGGGACCAGTGAAGACCTCCAATTAATTATTACTGGAGAACATGAAATCATAAACAAAATTCCTTGTAATAAATTTTTAAAATGAGATTGCATGTTTTATTTACGGTACTGGTCCATTTTGGGGCTTTAAATCTATGAACGAAAACAAACATGTTTTTTATCAAACAGAAATAAAAAATATCAATAGTATTTCTTTCTTATCAAAGTAGGACACAATATATGAACTGGACTTCTAAATAACTGCAGGGAGAGAAGCAAGGGGAGAAGAAGAAAAGATTTACTTTTCTGTGCTTCATAGAGAGAGATTGAGAATATATATAAATAATGTGGATAACAGCAAAGGCTTCCAAGCATTGTGAAGTTTATTAATCTTTCAGGTAGCTTATATGATGGAATTATTTTAAAGGCAGTATTTTTTAAAGACATAGCTAATAACTAAGAACTCTCATAAAGGTCACATGTTTCCAGCAGAAATTGGGTTTGGTTTAGACAGAGGAGAAGCAATGCTGAGAATATCTAATATTTTCAAACATGTTTGGTGACAAAATCCTGCCACAGACACACAGTTAAGTGTACTTCTTGTCCCATAGGGATTGCAGCTGAATTTTTAAAACTCAAAATATGATCAATAACTAATAAAATAAAAGACAGTAAGCACCAAAATCTTTCACTAGAGTCTTCAACCTTTTTTTTTTAATTAATTTTTATTCTCACTTTTATTTGTTTTTTAGATTTAGCCCATCTGTCTGGAAAATCAAAATGCACAATAGATATGCTGCAGTTTAATGGAGACGTGTGTCAATAAATGAGATGAAGGGCTTCTTTAATTGAAATGTGTGGGGATCCTATAGTCTGTTTGCTGGGGCTTTTTTCCTTCCCATTGAAAATCTCCTCCTCCTATTACAAGCAGTATGCCTTCTTCCCTGTGTTCCACCAAGGGAATTGACTTCTCCTTTCACCCACTCCACCTGTTCACTTTTTTCAGAGTTCTGAACTCTAATTAGCCACACCTTCACAGGACATGGATATCTCAATGTGGATTTTGGCTTTGGGAGTTGTGTGATGGCACCATGATCTCAAAATGTGTTTTAAGCAAAAACCTTCATCAGTGCCTACTAGAGCCTGCAGATATTTTGAAGAGCTTTATCCAAATGAATCTGCAGGTCTTGCAAGTGGGAAACTGCTGGTCCAAATAAACCCAGTAATTCTTCATCAAAGGATTCTCTGGGCTCTTTTCCTAGTGGCATGAGTTTCTGCACTAGCCAGACAGGCAGCAATGTCCATGACCTATATTGCTGCCTCTCCCTTTATTCATATGGAATTATAAAGTTGTAGCACAGTGCCAGGGCAGTGCTGCATCTCAGCTGAGTTTTCTCAAATTCTTGATTCCTTTAATCTCCCTGTGATAAAATTGTGTCTAATTTATGCAATCCCTTTCTCCTTCATTAGAAAAGACATCATCAAATCCTTTCCCTATTTTTCATAATTTCCTTCCAGGTGCTGGCTTTCTCTCATGCATGGAGCTGTCACTACCATGCACTACAAGATTCTCTCCAAAGAAATTCCATTTTGAATCAATGCTAGCATTCCATGAGTAATAGAGAATGCTGGAAAGGCCCCCATATAAGAGGAAGCTGTAATGAGCTCAAACCTGAACATCATAATTAGGGTCATCTTGTATAAATTTAGTTTTCTAAAAGTTACTTGTCTCACATGAACTATTCTGGAATCTTTTTGTTCCAAGGAAGGTGAAATAGGTACCCACAGTAAGGAAAAAATTCTAACTCTGTTAGACAGCTGCTGTAGGGATAAATGACCCTCTGGGTGAATTCTGACAGCTGAATCAAAAAACTAACATTTTAACATCTAAAGGTGTATAAGGTGTCTATAGGAACTTGACAAACACATATATTTTATTTGGAAGTGTAAGAAGAGAGGTTTTAGTCTCTGTACTCTTGAAGATTTTTGAAACCTGGGTGTATGAGTCCTGAGAAATCTGATTTACCTTTGAACTGAGCCCTCCCTTGAGCAGGTGATTAGACTATATGGCCTCCATATACTAAAATAAAGCATTTGCAGTTCAATTAATTCCACCCTGTTTCTTAATTTCCATTATTTCATAACTTAAAAAAAACCTAAGAGCTAAACAACAATATCTGCAGGCCCTCTTCTGTGCTATTGCTTTCAAAAGTTTAGTTACCCTATTCACAATGAACAATTGTTTTTGTTATTCTCACAATGAAAAATTGGTTTTGCTATTCTCTTGTTATCATATCAATGTGTACAGCATTTTAAGAAATTTGTCTGTGGAAAATAGCTGAGACAGGATTTATTAGGGTCAACTTTACTTGCTGAATAATCTACGCGCACTCCTAAAGTGCTTCAAACAAATCCAAAAATTAGAAGCCTAATGGAACATTTTCTAAAGATATTTTAGGCAGTAATGGTAATTCCCATTCCTGTGGGATAAAGCATTTAAAAAAAATTCACTGTGTTTGTACAATTTTTTAAAAATTCACTTTGTTTTTCCAGTGTATACCATTTCTTTTCTTTATCCTTCTACTGTTTTGAAATAATTCCCCTCTTAGGTTGCTTGAGCTTTATTCAGTTTGTTGTGTACCTTTTCCTTTTAATCCTTAATTAATGTTTCTAATCAACTATTTCCAACCCTCTCTCAGCAATCACATGGTGAGTAACCTCTTTAGATATCAGGTTATTGTCACCCCAGGTCCACTGTTGTACTTCCAACTCAAAGTTCTTCCCCTTTGCCCCAATTTTCCCATCCTTAATGCATATGCTTTCTCACTGAAGATTGCAGGGCAATAACTCAGCTGCTCTTCATTCTAAATCGAGTTTTCTTCTTGCTTTGTGATCTTTGCTATTCCAAGTTTACAGAAATTATGTTTCTATTTTCACAGACTTCCAACAGAACAAACCAGGATGATAGGTCAGGTTTTAAGTGTTTATTATCTTTAATTGCCAATAAAGCTTTTAAACTTAAGTTTGCAGAGATGTTGGCAGCACTAACATCATATGGGACTGCTCAGCACTGAACCTTTCAGATCAGCATTTTCTGATTTTAGTGGCTGAAGGGGACCCTCTGTGGCTGTAGCTGCAGCAACAGTGAAAACAAACAAAATGTGAGGCAGTGAGAATTGTAATAGACATATCAGAGTTTTAGTGGACGGTTAGATTAGGCTGAGGAGTTGTCCTACAGAGTCAGTATCTGAAGAGGAGTGATGCTCTGAGATGACACAAGGCATGTGTAAGAAACCACAACCTGGCTAGGAGCTGTGGCTATTTGCTTCCACATTATCACATTCCATGGGGATTCTTTCTTATTCCAAATGAAGGAGAGGGATGGGACTTCTGGTTGCTTAGAAAGTTCAGTTTATTTTTATCTTCTACAGGAAATGTGAGTTCTTGTTACAGGTGTTGAGAGCATGACCAGAAGTCACAACACTTATGGTTACAAGATTTTTAAGGAGTTATTAACCAATAAAACACTGCCAACAAGGATATTTATGTTTCTAATCCAATAGTAAGAAATTTTGTCTAATTACAGTGTGACCCTTCCCAGCCAATCCTGTTCTAACACATGGATCTATTCTTAAAGCTATTCTGTCACCTTTATGCCTCCTTTATTCTTTCTATATCTTAAACTTTATGGCTAAGCTTTTTTCTACTTAACATGTCTGTGCTTTAAGCTTTGAATCCACATTCTTGCTTCTAGCACCTAGGCTTGGAAGCTTTTCCCAAGGCCTCAGTTCAAATCCTGTGTTCTTTTCCAGGCTTTGATTTACAGGCCCAAGTTCTGAGAATTTCTTGCATGCTGAATTCCAACAGGTAGCCCTGTGATGGACTGGCCCCTCAGGTAGTCAGTCCCACAGACACTTTAAATGCCTCAGAAAAGTGGGCAGATGAAGTCACTAATTTTTATTATCATATTCATGCAGGCTGTCCCTCACATTCTTGTTTTAACTTGGAGTTGCAGTAGCATGCTTTCTCCTCTTCTGCCTCTCAAATAGTCCATTCAAGTCTAACCCTCTAGACTTTTGCAAGTGAGAGTAAGATGCTCTCAAGTCCAATTTTCAGCAGTTTTGAAAAATCTCAGTGTAAGAATTCCACTTTCTCACCACAAGTTTCTCATATTTTCCCAAAATCTATATTCAAAACAGTTAATATTAAAAAGCTTTCACAAATATTTTTATTTGAATATTTAAATGTATGTGTTCGGGTGGTGGGAAAAATAATAATAGGAAAAAATATTCCTTTGTGGTAAACATTTGTTTTATAAAAGTAAACAAATAAAATATTCCTGAAGTACTTAGCCATCACTATTTGAAGGCCTGTGGCAGCGTCTGAAAGACAAAAAAGGAAATAATTGATTAGTGGATTTTGTTTGATCTGCTCAGGGATCAAAGGGACAAATACTGTCTACAGGGATGAAAGGATGGAGAGCTGCTCTCCATACTGCCTCAGTTATCTGGTTATTCAGATATTCTTGCTACATGTTAGTGATGTGTGTACCTGACCCTCTGTAGTGCTTGAGGAAAAAAAAAGCCCAAATTAGGTATACTGTACTATTGTGTTGCAATTCTGAAAGGTTTCTCAATAACCAGACAAGAAAAATGCAGTTTAAAGCCTGTGAGAGGGAATATTGCATCAGCTTTTCAGTTTGTAAGCAGTATTGACTTTAATTGTCTGTAATACAATTGTGACAATTTTTTTTTTAATTGTTTGCCCCCTTCCCAAATATGGAATGTCTAGAATTTGGTTTTGGGGCATCCTAATGTGCCATAGCAAAATATACACTTATGTTATGTACTGTAGGGTGTTACAGCACTTATCTCTTCTGCTCTTTCTGTAGATATCACTGGTTTGTTTTGGTATATTCTTGTAGAGGAAGAATGATGTATTTCAGAATCTTGTGGGTTTTTCCTTCTAAAGTTTCCAATTGCCAATTGGCAATTTAATTAAATTCACAGTTGTGTGAATGCACATATACTGCATTAGTATGAATCTGTGCACCAAGTGGTGCTTCTACTCTAACTTATCCCCATTTACACTCATTTAGAAGTTATTAGGGTATAATATGGCTCTGGGTAATCTTGCACTCTGGCAGGTATTTGTTCACACTGCTGGTTACCAGCAGAGAGGAGGAGTGGTCTCTGGACACTGTCAGCCATCCTGGGAAGATCACTGAGGAAAAGGAGCATATTCTCAGGTGTCTGTTTGCTCTCCAGGAATTTGTGACCCCCCTGAAAACTGGTGGAACTCCAAAGCTGAGAAAAATCACTTGACCAATCCTTCCGGCTGTATTTGTACACAAGATGCTCAGTCTGTCTGATCTGATGATGAATTCATTTGCTTTGAAATACGTGTAGACTCTTGTAAAGATGGAGTCCAGGAAACACACTTGAAAAGGCACTTTGTTCTGCATGTGAAAGCTTTTCAGTTCCACAACCTCTGTCACAAAGCCTTTGTCAAATTATGGCATTGTCTGAGCCACTCAGTTAAGTAAATGCAGTATCTGACTTCAGCAGCTGATTTACAGTTGAATTTTTAGGATACTTCACAAAACTTACAGCAGTCATTTGATACCTTTTCAAATACTTACACCAGATGCTGAAGCCTGTAAAGATGAGAACAAGGACAGTCATTCCTACTGACTGTTGACTACAGCACAGTCTTTGCTAGTGTGGATGACTTCTGGTACCCCTTTCAATATCTCGCCCAAAGGCTGAAGAGAAAGAATTGGAAATAAGTCAGAAAGCCATATGTCATATCCAGGTCTGTTATATCTTTATAAATGAGTGTAGTAAGGACAAATGCATTCACATTCAGTTTGATCAGGATTCCCAAAACCACGTAGCCCTCACCCTTGAAGGCACCTCACCATGTTTGTGTTCATTTATGAGTCATTGGAAGCACATCATATTTATGCCACTTTAGTTTATACATTTTCCATACTGAATGAGGTAATGAGGTAGACAAGAGGCTTGTTGATGGTCTGATGACATCACAATGCCAGTCTTTTCCAGCAGACTTTTTCTGAAGTTGCCTCCAGTTCTGAAACAGAGAGATCTTCTTTCCTCTCCCATCAAAGATTTGAGACTCTGTGAAAATATTAGTTTATTCCTTTTTAGGCAAATCTTTTCATTGCTGGTTGGGCCACGAGTCAGAAAAGCTACACATATTGTGTTCTGCATAGGATGTGCTTATTCTGCACAGTAAAAGTGCCTGAACAGCTGTTTGATGCAGATTGCCAGATCACCTCATAAAACTCCCTGGTAGCTGGAAACTGGGAGAAATCCTAAATGACCCTGGATTAGAACAGCTTTTGCAGATCTCTTAAAAAACCTTTTACCTGTTTCTGCTCATATATAAAGAGAGCAATAGCTAAAAGACTTCCTAGATTCTCTCACTACATGCAGATTTTCTCAGATATCCTTATTTTAAAAATTCCTAGATAGTCTAAACCCTTGGTATGGAGTTTGGTATGAAGCTGCAGCAGGGGAAGTTCTCACTGGACATTAGAAAAAGGTTCTTCACTAAGAAGGTGGTCAGTGGCTGGAGCAGGATCCCCAGGGAAGGGGTCATGACCCCAAGCCAGATTCCAAGGAGTGCATGGACAACGCTCTTGGTCATGTGGTTTAATTTTAGGTGGTCCTGTGAGGAGCAGGGAGCTGGACTTGATGATCCTCATAGATCCCTTTCAACTCAAGATATTCTGTAATTCTATACTGAAAAATTTATAGCCTGTTATTCAATTTCTGAGAGGTTGAGAGGAGGCAAACCCAGAAAACATCAAAATAAAACAGGCTTTAAGTTTGGTCTGTGAAGAACTGAGTTGATGGAGAAAACTGCTGTAAATTTTGAAGCATCTCATAAGCAGTTAATATTAGATGTAGGGGGGGAAAAACCCCAAAATTGTCCACTTCTAGTGAAATCCTTGTAGGAAGATTTGGAAAAAAAAAAATAGCTACAATATGACTTATTAGGTTCAAGAAGCTGATATCTAGTTTTCCAAACCAAAATGTTTCTAGCCTAATATTCAGGTAAAATTCAAATGTTAATAATGATAGAAAAAAGATTCCTATTGTAGTCAGGAGCAGCCTGTTACATATGGATGTAGGCTGTATTTTGAATGTTGTTTATTTTTATTTTTATGTTTTATTGTAATATTGTCTTTTATTATGCAAACCCATGAAGCCTGCAAAGCAATAAGGCACAGCTTTTACCGTTCTCCAATAATGGACAAAAACCAGAACAACTCATCTTAAGAGGAATTTTATTACTCTTAACAGAGCTCTAAATTATTTGTCATTGGTCAGAAAAAAATGTAGCTGCTGTGCACTCTTGACCCTTCAGCAGTAGCTTGCTGTCTAAGTTGTTTATTCACTGAAAATATTTATGCAAGGCATAGGCGTGGAGTAGAGGCTGAACAGAAACTCTGTGATGGGATAAGGGCAAATCTTGGAAGAATTTGTGAAGTAAGGAAAAGTTCAGATTTGTTTCATCCTCTTAACCAACCTGAAGCTCTCCTTTTCCACCTTCCTCTCATCTTTTTAAGCATGCAAACACCACATATCACATTGGGACCTCTTAGCTAGGGCTTCATCTCTTGCTGACTAGGTAGGATAAGCCTGATGCTAAGCTCAGCTGAGACACAGGAGAAGATTCTGTTTTATTTAGACTACACATACCTTCTGCTGCAGCTTGTTGAGCTCCACCTGTGAACTTTTCGTGGTTTGGGTTTTTAAACAAACATCACAATGCAATTCATATCTCTGAGCCCTGCAGAAGGCTCAGTAGGACACACAGGAATTTGGCATTAATTAGAGCTTTTAGTAGAAATGTCAGAAGGGGATGCAGCTACCCTGAAGTGTAATACAAAATTAACAGTTTTTTAAACTGCCATATTTCTCAACAGCAGGCTCTTTTTATGTTGAAAGACCACGTAAATCAGGCCACATCACCTGCAAAAGAAAGAAACTCCAATGTTACTCTCAGAGTCAATTTAAAACAACCTTTTTCTTCACTACTTTGTTCCTGGGATTAGGTTGAAGCTGTAACTTTTGGAAAGCAGCAAAAGTGATAATTACAGCATATTAAACACAAAGTTCCAAATTACCTGCTTGCAATTTTAATAGTAACCCTTTCCAGGTGCTACACCAGTAATGATTGTAGTAAAATATGTATTAAACTCAAATAATCTAGTACAGATTCAAAAATCAAGTAAACCTTTCTTACATAGTCATTCCAGGTTAAATGTGGGGTTTTTAAAGCAAGATCAGAGGTCTTAAAAAACGTAAAAGCAACTTTGTGTCTTGTTTACATCATTTCTGTCTGAGGGCAACAGAAACGCTGCCATTTTCCCATTGCAATCGTGTATGACACTTGGAGAATTTTCATTTCCATAAAGGAGCTACTTGTGAGAGGAGATGGTGCCCAGTGTGAGAGTGGAGGACACATTCATCCTTTATGGCTACACTGATTTATTTTCCAAGGGCTACCATGGGTGCAGTTTCCACCACAGGTTGCAGAGGATGGTCTGGTAACATGGATAAGAATCCACAGCTGAGATTAGTCTTATTTTAGGATGTTACAGCATGGATATTTGCATCTGAACCACATGTTCTGATGCACTCTTTAGCCTATGGAGGAAGAACTAGTCATTTCAAGAATTGATTCATTTCACCCGAAGAACACTGCAAATAGGTGAGAGGATCCCTGCCTTTAAATGTCTAATAACTCTCTGTTGATGTAGGCACAGTCCAGGCAGTTTAGTGAAGGAATGCATATGTGCAATGTGAGCATCTAAGCCAAGATGAATTTCAGTTCAGCTGAGGACCTTGCTGTTTTGCCTAGCTCTACTCAAAACTAACTTCCATTACTTTTCTCAAAGAAGAGCTCTGTTTTTTAGCCCAATGTGTCAAAGGAATTTTGGGGGGAAAAGTATGCAACAGGTATGAGCTATGATGGCTATAAAACTGCATTAAATGAATGCAAGCTCCTCTCATATGACCAGGTATCTTTCTGATATCTCAATGATATGAGCTCTGGAGAAGTAATAGTAGAAATCATGAAGGTAAATGCAAACAATAATAACTTACTTTATGAAAATTTCTTTGAAATAACTGATTGTAGTAATTACTGCAAAAATTACCCAGATAGCCTGTGTTGATTGCACTGGTTGTAAGCTGCAGACAGAGGTGGTTACAGTCCTAGCAATGGTACAACCCATGGTGGAAATGCAAAATAGTTTCATTTGCTCCTATTAGACATGCAGTGTTTGTGGACAGGTAGAAGTATCTGTCTAGCACAGTACTTTGAGTTAAAGTATTGTAAACAGGACCATCTGGAATCCAGTCTGTTTCCCCTAAAGGATATGAATAACAGTGTCTGAGTAGCTGGAACACTGTAAAATAATCTTTTAGCAAACTTCAGTGGCAGTTTGGGGTTCTCAGAAGCTCACATGAATTAGTGACTCCACAATTCAGGCACTGCAAAAGTACTGCAGGTACACTGTGGTGAGCTGAGAATCAGTGCCAGATTCACTCCCCTGGAGGTATAAATATAGACATTTATGCCTAGGGAATTAAGGAATTGAATTTTTTGTTTATCTGTGTGTATATGTGTGTAATAGATGAAACACCAAAACCGCTGAAAAGGGAAAGATAGAAATGCAATGGGATGATCTTATCAGTCAATATTTTAATGAACATCCATTTCCAAAATACTGCCTTTGACAGGACTTCAGCTTCTCCCCAGATTTTATATCTGACTGCTGTCTGGCCCCTGACTCGACAGAACTACTTACTGCAGGTGCTTGAGAAGAGAAAGGGTGGTAAAGATGGAATCAAAAGGTGCAAAATTAGGTTGGTTGAAATTGGTCTATTTCAACATTTTGCAAAAAATACATACCTAACCATGGTATGCATTGGAATGTCAAGCCCTTTGTAAACACTTTTAAGCTCATGTAATGTCTAAATTTCAACTTAATATACTGGCAATAAGTATTTTTAGCCTTTTCACACATCTTAACCCTTGATTTTACTGCTCAGCTTGCCTAAAACTGAAGTTAATTTCCTTGAAAGCTTCTTCTTTTAAACCCATTCACCTTCAATAATTTCCTTTTTAACAAAAGCTGTTGCTGACTCTTTACAAAATTCAAGACTGAACAAGTTTATCCTTGCATACAATTTTTGTCATGCTAAAAATATTAAAAGATAAAAATACTTTTTCTTAAATTTAAAAAGGTATCTTAAAATGCATGTGATAGAAATGGGCAGGTAAGGACCATTTAAAGCAAAATTAGCGTAACAGCTTGATTTTCAGATATGAGATTTTTTCTGAGAGCCTAAAGAGACTGCTAAGGGGGTAACAATTATATTTACACCCCTTTTAATTTGTTGCCTTGCTGCAGTTTTATGTTGACATCATATCCTAAGGTTCTTTTTCTACCTGCCTACTCGTTTTCCAGGTCTTTTTCCTCTCCCTGGGTGATGTCATCTGTCAGGGAACATAAAGAAATACTCATGTGTTTGTGCAATTAAGCAAATCATGAACATATTCTGCATTTGTATATGGATAGACATTAAAATGGGAAAATCTGAAAATACATTATGCTGCATAAAACATCTGAATAACTTCTATCACATTGTAAAGCCCAGGGAACTTTCATTGCCCAAGAAAAATGGGAGACATCTCTCAAGAACATTAGCAAATTACCTGCTTTTTTTTGTTATTATAGATAGATTTTTATTTATGCAGTCATACAGTCCAATTTTCAGTCCTAGCTCCCAGCTTTTACATCAGTAATCCTATCTTATTTTCTTCTGGCAATTTATTAGTAGTGTGAGATTGTGGACACATTTCTCTGCAGGTGAAAAATTCCACCTCCTAAAGAGTAGGCTTGGGAATCAAGGTTCTATATGCATTGATTACTGCAGAGCACAATGGGGTGTAATAGGTGAGAGCCAAGTGTGGTTATAAAGATCAAGTCTATTGTAGGTACAAAAGCCTATTTTATGTACATTAAAGAGCCTTGATTATTTAAAGGCATTTGTGCTGTTGGTTATTTTACACAGGTTATTTACACTGCTGATTAAATTGCTTGCAAAGCAGTCAGATTTCCATACACAAGTAGTCTAACAGAAATATTATGCAGCCAGCAATTTGCCAGTTGTCTGTTGACAAAGACAGAGAGTAAGCCACTTACTACTGTTTTTATACAATGAATCATTTTTGTAAAAATGGAGCAGTCTAATGAAAATTCAAATGTATTGCTTTTCCCGATTCAAACAGAAATCCAAGCACTTCATATACTCTGCAAAATAAGCCTCATTTGCCACTGTGTATCAACCAACAAGCAATTTCAGTTCTACATGTAGATTTTAAATAAAATTCTCTAAATTTAAACAGGTAGTTCCATTTTACTTCCATAAACAGATACTTTCAAAATATTTAGACATCTGTATATAATACCATTTAAACTGTTTGTTCTCAAACATAAATAGCTATCCCAGTGTTTGAGTTACCACCTGATGTCTTTCTCATTTCAGGGGAAAACATAAAAAATAATTGGGATAACTAGAGTCAGGAACAATGCTTGCACAGCATGTCAGCATCTTTTATTGTGCCCTAATTGTGAGAGCACTTAGAGGGGAGCTGTGGGTGGAGTGGCTCTGCAGGAGATGTGAAATGCCACGTCTCAGGGACGTTTTGTGGCTTTGCTGAGGGTGTCAGCAGTGCTTCTGTGCTCAGCTGACATGACCCAGGGCACTGCCACTTGGAGGGAAGGGACCTCAGGCCTGGAAACCAGAGCACAAAATGAGCTTGCAGAACTTCTGCTCCTCTGGACGCCTCAGTGCCAGGGTCAGACCCACCTGTGGGGCTGAGCTCTGTCCATTTTCTCTCTTTCAGCATTCCAATTATGTTTCACTGCCAGTACCAACTCTACAATAAAGTGTAGGATCTCTTGAACTCTGCTCTGTGCTGTTGTTGCACGACCCTTTGGGATGACTCTTCCCCACTCACCTGTGCAGCCACACCTTGCTTTTTTCCACCTGTGTGTGCTGCATGTCTGGCTTGTTATATGTTAAACATCTGCTCACTGCACATTTAGATAGCTGATTACTGCAAGCTGCTGCATATTTTCTAGTAGGTAGGCATTTATTCCTAGAATTATGTTCTCTTTTCTGCCCTACACATGTAGAAAGTAGTCCAGCCCTCTGTGAAGTTAATGGAAGCTAGGATCAGGTTCTGATCATGAATATTTTTGTCATGTGCCAGTTGGCACAAACATTAAAGACAATCAGATTTCAACCATATTTATGTATTGGTGAATTGGAAAAGATTTATGGTATACTAAGAATCTAAATTTAGAAAGGCGTAGTATTTTCTTGTTTAGTTTGATCTACTCCATAAAGTAAAAAACCTATCTGAAAAAATTGTGTGCTCAAAATTAGTATTTTTAAATTTTCCTCAATGTGCTTTCTGTAAACCACTGTACATTGGGAAAAATCATTATTTTCTCACAGTTTCCCAAGGTCTTTCACACAGCATGTGAGAATACAAAGACTTTGAAAAATGTTTACAGGATATGTGAATTATGATTGAAAGTTCAAAGAATCTGTCACAAACATTCAGACACGGATATAAAATACCTGAAACTGCTTTTGAATCAGTAATGGGAATTGACTGTATTATCAACTGAATATATCCTTTTTTAAAAAAAGTTATGTATATCTGGTATATTCAGAAGAAGTTAATTTTAAACACAGGGAACTTGTTCATTGCTGTCATGACACCCCTGTAGTCTTTGGCAAAAGTTTCACTGAAATGGAGCATGATTTATATTTCCATCTGATATACCTTGCATGTATTAAATGTATAAAATGTAGATAAGTGTGTATCATAGAATCACCATCATAGAAACCCTGGGACAAAAGGGACCTTAAAAATCACCCAGTTTCAACCCCCAGCCATGGGCAGGGACAGCTTCCGCTAGACCATGCTGCTCAGAGCTCCATACAACCTGGCCTTGAACACTTCCAGAGATGGAGCATCCACCACCTACCCTGGGAAACCTTTGCCAGTGCCCCACAACCCTCACAGTAAAGAATTTTTTCCTAATATCTAATCTAAATCTGCTCTCTTTCAGTCTGAAGCCATCCCCCCTTGTCCTGTCACTGCCTGCACTTGTAAATAGACTCTTTCCCTTTTTCTTGTAGGCTCCCTTCAGCTATTGGAAGGCTGCAATTAGGTCACTCTGAAGCCTTCAATAATAATATATCATATAATAATATATATATAGTTTGTATCTATACAAATAGATTATGTATTTGTCCTCAGAAAGATTAACTCAAAGTAATGTTGATTCTATGATCAATTAATAACTTACAATAAATAAAGAGCATTTACCGTCAAGGATAACCTTAGGCCTCCACAAAATGATGGAGAATGAAACACACTTGCTAAGCAATGAATTTCAGATAAATGCAGCATGTGAGCAGACCTGCGTCTTGCCCAGAAAATTGATTAAACATGTGCCTAAGTTAAGTAGATGTTCTAGTATTTTGCTGTGTCAAGTTCCATGTATTGAATTACTGCTCGGGATGAACAGCAAGTTGTTTCTTGGCAAGGGTTGAATTGCAATTCAACTCTCTGCAAACCTAGAAACTGCCTTTTTAAAAAGAAAGCAATCCCAGCCTTGGGTTCTTTTACTTCCCCTGAGAAAGAATGGAGATGTGGTTTTTCATTTTCAAAAAAAGAACTGATCCATAGATAGCCATAGTAATTTTTAAGCACATTACATATTGATGTTGCTGTCAATGCTATCAGTAAAGCTATCAGTCTCAATATAGAGATTTCTTTCTCTTAAATATATGTTAAATACATATAAAAATATAATAGTCATTATATCATTATTTTAGTTGATTAGAGATACATGGGCTATCAGAAATTAAAAATGATAACTAATATTTTTCTCATAATTGGAACTGTGAAAAAGCACATTATTAATTGTGTTATTAGGTATTAGTTGCATTTGAAGCATGTTATTAGTTGTATTTGGAGAAAGTGGAAGTGAATTTCAGCACAGTCATCCAGACACTGTGGCCATGTGCTAAGCTGACTTTTATTTTTTCAGAAATAAGGATAAAGGAGGTTATGTATTCATGATTTATTCATAGGATTCGTCAGATCCTGCCCCCTGAAAGAATACATGGTTCTTTGACCATACCAAGTCTACCTTTTAGAGATATTTGTGTACCTTGGCAATTGTTCATTTTGTGGGTAATGGGTGGTGTGTGTTATTTAAAGACTGAAAACTGGTTTGCTTTGTGCCTATATATACACCCTTATTTCAGAAACTTGCATGTTTTTTATGTTCTTGAATTCTAGTCCTATAAACGAGTTGAAATGGCTTTAAAAGGAAAAAAAAAATCTCCGTGAAAGAATTAAAAAGATGATTTTGAAAAAGGCAAATAATCAGAATTTATTAATTTCTACAAAAATAAGCTGGCTTGTGCTTTCAAGGTTGACTCAGGAGGGCAGATATTTTCTGAAATATATGTATTTTAGTATATATATTTTTCAATTATTCTTTTTCATTTTAAGAAGTAAGACAATTCCTGCCCATTTATTTTTCTGGGATTTTGCAAAGCAGCAGCAGGTCCTATAATGCCAAGCAAACAATTTGAGAGGGGATTATTATTTAGATGTCTGGTTTGAGAATATTTTTTCTGCTCTACTGAAGTAAGGTGAGAATTTTCCTTTCCCCAGGGTGTTTCAGTTAACTTTACCTGAGCTAGCAGCAATATTTTGATTACAGGTCGTATCCAAGAGTGATGGATCCCCCTACATGTGCATTGAATATATTTAAGAGGAAATGTGTATGTGTTTGCATGTAGTTTATAATGTGTATTTTTTACTTATATGAGAATTTTTATGTTGGAAGACAAGCACTGTTACCTTCCACAGAAATATTAGGAATGGGAAAGCCCTCAGCATCTCTGGAAAGAGTTCAGGACTATCATATGTCTAATATAAAAACTGAAAAATTTGTAGTAACATTACTGAGTCTTAAGGTAATACTTTTAGTCGTTCTTAACATATCACTTGGCTAGTAGAATCCCTCTGTGGATTATCATGAAAATTAATTCTTTTATTAAGCCCAAAACTAACATAAATCATCTGACAGGGAAAAAAAAAGGCTTTTATATTAACCATTAGTGCTTTGCAGCAGCACAGAAACATCCATGTGAACAGAATTGCTTTCTGTGTATCTGTTGGTTATTTGCTTTGAAACTGTGGTAGCAACATTTCAGTAGAGTTTATTACAACAAAACAAGTCTCATTTGTAGCTGCCTAAGAAATTCTTAATTTACTTTTTAATGAAGTTCATTACTTAAGACTTGTATGCTACAGTATTGCTGGAAGCTGGAACCTGACCCCACTTTGCTTTTTCTTTCTTCACATATTTGCTTTTATCATGTCAGTTTTACTCAAGTGACACTGAAATATGCAGATTTTTTTCCCCCCTTTTCCTCCTTTTTTCTCTTTTTTTCTTTTTTCTCTTTTTTTTTTTTTTTTTCTCCAGAAGGAGCTTATCAGTTGCAAGGCCTAGATTGTGAATGTGAGCTTTGATGTTAACAGCACCAGTGCCTTTCTTTTTTATTTGGGGCATTAAGTTCAATTATATATTCAAAGTATCTGTTCAATGCTTTTGCTGGAATGTTTCAATAATTAAAATAACTGAGCTTTTTCAAAATACACTTTCCTCAGTGTTTCAATCCTAGTACAGATGTGACTCAGACCAAATCCTGTTCTTGCTATTAATTTCATTGATTTCAAATCTCTGTGGTGGTGCTCATAGACCAATGTTCAAAAGCAGCACTTTAAGGAGTTTACTGGAAACAATCAGACAAAAGAAAATTTTCTCTCTTGTGTTCTGTGCTGGAAAAAAAAATATACACTGATAATGAACTGTGGGTTAGAAATATTTACTTCATGAAAAATATACTGAGTTTAACCTGATGTTTATTGACTGGTGTGAGAAGCAAGCTACAAGTCAGTGTTTCAAAGATGATGTGTCTGATGGAAAAACAATTACTTCATATGTTTTAAGAGACGGTAAGAAAATCCAAACACAAAAAACCAACCAACCAAACACACAAAAAAACTCCACCAGCCAACCAAACCCAACCCAAATACCAAAATAATTTTAATTGCATGGCCATGCATGAGTCCACATTTAAAAACTGCTTTTGTCTACTAAACCTTTTAACAGTGCTTTTATGATCCATTCACAGAGGTCCCACAACATGATAAGATAGCTTATTTTAAAAGGAAATTTCAAAGTAGATTCAAGAACTGTCTAAGTCTTCAGATATTCTATTTCCACTTCAAGCTCTCCAAGCAAATTCCAAGCCTAGGCAATTTTCCTCCAAAGTCCCTAGCTGGAAAAACAAGATCTTGAAAAAATTATATCTCCTGTTGTTACTGCTAGACAGATATGATTTAAACTTAAAAAAGATTATCAAAATCTTTTGGGAAGGTAAAAGAGAACACAGGGAAAAAGCAGAAATAGTCACAAAAAAAACCAAAGTAACAAACATAGGTGGTTAAAATATGCAGAGAGGCTGAAAGATGCATGAGTATTGTGCATTGAGAAATACTGGTGGTGGCCAGAGGTTGCACATTACAACTGCACCCACTGGTCCCAGTTTCAGTGACTCAGACAGAACAAGCACCTGAGCATGAATTTCATGATTCCTCTTGGTTTGGAAAACCTCAAAATGCTATTGATGAGGTTTTACAAAGCCAAAACCTTGACTTTCTCAGTTTATTTCCCATAAAAAATAAATAAATAAAATTCTAGTGTAAGAGGTGAATATACGGTTGTAACTAGAAAGTCAGGAAACAAGGCAGGCAACACAAAAAAAGGAAGTATTTTGAGAAGATGAGATAATTCATTCAACAACTTAATTGAAAATCAATGTTTTTGTCGCTACAGAACAAGAGCTTTTCAGCTAATATACTGTGAATTAATAGGACTGCTTATCCTATGACATTGTGTGAATTCTTTCCATGCCTTTGGAGTGATTGTTTTAAATAAGCTGTGTCTCAGTGTTTGTATTTTGAGGGAGCACAGGGGTTGAAATGATCTCAGCAGGAGAGAGCAAAGTGTAGTGGCAGCAGCAGGGAAGGATGCAGTGGCAGTGGCTTTCAGGACATCAAGTGTCAGCACCACAAACAGGAGCAGCAGGAGCAGACTGTGCTGAGGCTGCTTCTTTCTTCCTCTGCCATTGGAAAGCTGGCCTGTGCCAGCAGCTCTCACAAAGTGCAATCCAAATGGCCAGAGTTATTTCCCTAAACTTCAGGCAGAGCTGCCCAGCAGGGCCAGAGGCTGGAGCATCGCTCTGGGCACTAGCTCAGAGCACAGCCATCCTGGATCAGCCCAGAAGCAGCATTTCAGTGGAATGACACCAGTTAATGCCAGCCAGAGATTTGTCCCTGTGCTGTGTGATCCCCTCCTCTAACTCCCCCCAAAGACACAGCTAGGACCTCTTCCAAACACAGTGTCCTAGTTTGAAGGACAGGTGTCTGCTGAGAAAGGCAGGAGTCTCTCTTTGAAATGGAGAATGTAAAGCCCCTCCCTCCAAATTATTATAATTTTGAAATCAAGGGGCTTTCAGACAAAGATATGGGAATAGGAATAATAGTTCTTTACTAGAGAAATTGAAATACAAAGAAACAAACTCCAAACCCTGACAAAGTCAGAGTACAACCTGACACCCCGTCAGGCAGGGTGTTGGTAGCAGTCCCATTCCGTGGTGGCTGCATCCTCCTGCAGTGACAGATGTGATTCAGTTGGAGCAGTGCTCCTGCAGAAGGTGCAGTTTCCCTCTGGAGGTCCAGTGGTGATGTGGAGAAATCCGGTTTTCCTCTGGAGTCCAGTGGAGAAAGGGGCTCCCTTAGTGTCCCAAAACCTCTGTTTTTATCTTGGTAAGAAATGTTGGGCTCTTTCCCCTGGCTGGAACAACTTCCAATGGGATGCAGTAATTTTATCAGTCCCACAGTGGGACTCAATGGGCCATTAGCAGAAAATGACTCTCTGGAGGAAGGATGGGGTGTAAAAAGATAAAGAACAATGCCCTGCCTGGTTTCAATGGATGGCCCATTAGCAGAATATCTGCCGTTGAGATAAGGATCACTGCCCCCACCCTCAACAGATGGTGATACATCCAAAACATCCTGTATTGTAACCCAAGACACCCAGAGAACATCCTGACAGCTGAGCCCAGCCTAACTCCCTGCCTTATATTTAAGGCTTCAGGCTGTGAAAGGCAAAGAAGAAATGGAGTTGTGTACTGTGTTCTGTGATGAGAGCTAAAATAGGTAGGGAACATCCTCTTTCTGTGGAAAGTGTTGTTTTAAAAAAGGAAAAAAAAAAACAACTGGTAAAATCTTGGTTGTCATTGTGTTTGGAAAAATAAAAACCTCCATAAAATATTGGAAATAGTGGCTGCAATTAGCAAATAATTATTATTTGCTAAATATTGCATAGCTCTTCCCTGAAGAGTCTTGAGAAACTTGTCTTCTATTAATGATTTTGCAAAAAAAACCCCACTATTCTTTTGCTAATTAAAATAAGTTTGATTAAATATATTCTCACCAACTGTCTTACAAACTTTTATAACTACTTTTAACCTACAAGTTGCTAAGATAAAAAACACAGAGACAACCAAGTTACTGCAATTTAACTAAATGCTTCACAGCAGAGTGCATACTTTAGCTTGTAGCAAATTAAAACCAGGTAATTTGTGTGAGTTTTTTATTGATGCATGGTAACTCAGCAGGGCAAAAAGCTGCATCTTTGAGCCTTTTTGCATGTATAAGCTATCACCAGTGAAATTACTTTTGTGATTAGTCTGATATTCCTCAGTGACCTGCATAAGCTGTGGAAGCAGTCAGTGCACAAAACTCTTCATAGATAGTTTCCTCTTGTAGTTAACTATGTGTGTTAACAGCTTGACCCCAGTTAAACCAGTGGAACTTGAATAAGAAAGCACAGTATTGCAAAAAATATAATATAAAGTAACATTTTGGAAATAGGAAGATTTGTAATTCTATGATGGCAGTACTCAGGC
Organism: Catharus ustulatus; assembly: GCF_009819885.2. Lineage (NCBI taxonomy): Eukaryota > Metazoa > Chordata > Aves > Passeriformes > Turdidae > Catharus > Catharus ustulatus. Next base: position 50,871,461 of record NC_046226.1, on the reverse strand, counting down.
ACTTCTCATTTTCAGTAGCCAGGAATAATCATAGGTATCTGTCCAACTGATAGTTCTTTTTCTTTCTGTTCAGAAGCTTCTCAGTAGGAAAGATATTTTTTCTTTAGTAGAATTACTTTTTTTTTTGCCAGATCAAAGCATCCTAGGTTTTTGTCACGGGTGAAAGGTGAGCTAATAAAATCATCACCCCATTGAATAATGGATTTGACTGATTAAAAAAATGCTTTTGCAATAGCCTGTAATGTATTCAGTGGTTGTAGATGAAATTTTAAAATCATAAAGTTAATATGAAACCCTGAAACGTCAGCAAAGTAAAAATGTTTTCATAATTCTTCTAAATGTTGTTGGAATTGGACACTTTGTAGGGCTTACAAGGATTACTCTGACACCATAATCTACTTTGGTTAAGATGTATATCTGTAGCATTTATAAAACCTTTCAGTGTATATTAATTTGGGGTGAAAGCTGATAGCTTAAGGTGCAGGCAGTATAAATTGGCAACATTCACAGCAAATTCTTATTACTGATGTCCTGGTCCTTGGATGTTTTTTTGGCTTCTTCACGTATGTTGGGCTGTTTGTCATTATGTTTTGTCAAAGTATTAATTTTGGCCAGTATTAACTAGGTGATAAGTAAATCTTTTATTTGGACTGGTGGGCTCCCAATCACAATTTAACCCCAGCTGGCAACTGAGCCCCGCTCAGCCACTCCCCCTCAGTGGGATGGTGGAGAGAACTGCAAGGGTAAAAGCTACAAAACTTGTAGGTTGACATAAGGATAGTTTAATATGTAAAGCAAAAACTACCCTCCAGCAAAGAAAAAGAAGGATTTCATTCACCACTTCCCATGGGCAGGCAGGTGTTCAGCCATCTCCAGAAAACCCATCACATGTAACAGTGACTTGGGAAGACAAACTCCATCATTCTGAACATCCCCCCTTTCCCCCTTCTTCCCCCAGATTTATGTGCTGAGCCTGATGCCATGTGCCATGGGATATCCCTTGGGTCAGCTGTCCCAGCTCTCTCTTTTCCCAGTTTCTTGTGCACCCCCAGCCTCGTCACTGGTGGGATGGTGGTGAGAGAGGCTAAAACTCACACTCTGTGTAAGTGCTGCTCAGCAAGAATGAAAACATCCTCATATTATAAAGCCTGTTTTCAGTGCAAATTTGAAACAACCCTGCACTAAGTTCAGGGAGGGAAATTAACTCTACCCCAGCCAAAAGCAGCACAGAGGTGAGCTGCAAAGCTGCCATTGGGAGGGTAATGAGCAATTCCATGCTATTTAGTGCCTCTCCAATCTCACCTGTTAGTAACTTGGGAAAGAGAGAAGAGATACAATAAAACTTGGGGTTTTGTTCAAGTTTGTTCCCGACACAAGTCTTTCAGTACTTAAAAGAAAATGTGAGGATTATAGAGGAATAAAACAGGAGATTGTAGTGCAGCAGCACCTCAAAAACCTCAAACACCTCACTCAGTCACAAAGTTCAGCACCAGTTCAGTACAAAGGATCCTCTAGCTCTTTCACAGGATTTTGGAGAGTGGGAAAGAACAGCAGGACAGTAAGCACACAGGGAGAGCAGGAAAAGTGTGGGACCCCATTCGTAAGCAGGGGTGACTGGAGGGAGTGAGACTGCACTTTTAAAGGGGCTTTGGCTCAGAATGCAGGGGAAAATTCTCACTAGGTCCAGACACAACTTGCAGCAAGGGCACCTCTTTGGAGCTCCAAGTTGCTCATTGCTAATGCAATTACTGAAGATTTAACAGGAGAGATAATATATTTGGGTATTCTTTATATAATTTCATCATCCAACATTTTTCAGTGCTACTTCTACAAGCAGTGCTCTGCATACAGACAGCCCCTCTTAAAAAAAAAAGTAAGGAAATAATTTCTGGCTGACCTTTTTCTTACCTACTCTAAAGACACAAGAATCTGACGCAAATATCACATTTGCACTAACCAAATCAACACTAAACTCTCTGTGAAGTGAATTGATGTTTTTTTTGTAGCTGAATACAGCTTTCTTTGAGTTTTTTGGGGGCACACTGCTGTTGGCTCTACTGAGCACAAGCATTGATTTTTGGCAGGGTATTTTTGTGATTCTGAAGTTCACTTTGAAGACAGTGTCTAGTCTGTCCACTTCTTAGCAAACAGAAAATTAAAAAAACAGGACAAACTACATTAAAACCATGAATGTAGCCCACCTCTGAAACAGAGAAAAGTTTACATGGAGCTGGCTGCTGCAATTGCCTTTCTGTGATGTTTGGAATGTGAATGTGAGTTTAACAAGATAAGCGTTTAGCTTCCTCAAAAAAAAAAAAAAGTTAAAAAAAGAAAGGAAAAATCATAACTGGCTTGCACAAAAGTCTCTGAAGCCATTTAAGCCAGTTTAAGCTATAAACTGACCTTAGAGACAGTGGTACCTTGTGGTCACATACCCTCTGCATTACACTGATTCTTCCAGAGCAGCATGGGAGGGAGCATTTGAGATCTAGAATAACAAGAACAAGCACACTGAGCAGCATTCCTCTCAGCAGCAGCCACCCCTGATGAGTGTGTGTCTGTCCAGGCTGTCAACACCTCTGGTTGTCTTTCAGATCAAAACCCAGGAATACAGGAAGGTCAATACCTTGGGTAGTTTTGCCTGTAAATGGATGTGCTGTACATCTGCATGCATGTGCTGCATGTGAAATGGGAAAGTTTGATGTCCCAACCAGTGCTAAGAGGGCAGGATGTGGGGAGGAGAATTTATCACATGTAGCACTTTCTTTCTCCATCAGCATAAATTTATGCCTGATTTTTTTGATCCACCAACCTCCTTTAGTGAGATGTTAGATTTCTAATAAAGTGAGACTGAAAATGTATACTTGGGTGTCAGTTGTCAAACTGCACTGATTCCCTTCACATATTATTTTAATATAATTTTTTTTGGCCAAGTGATGCCTTTAGTTGTAACACCACAACTGATATTAGATGGTTGTCTTTGCAAAATGAGCTTCATGGTGGTTCATTGTCATGGATAGACCCTTATTAGGGATGTTTCTCTCTCATTTTCAGACTGGAAATTAGTGAAATCACATTGTGTGGTAAACCCATCAGATGTTGTTAAAAATTTGTTGTTGCAACAACTAAATAAATCTCAAACTACATATTTGACCAGTATTGATACATTCAGGACATCTGCAGGTTTTTGCCACTGTTTGTCATCAACAAAAAATTGCAATTTCACTGTTATGGTGCCTCTCCAGCTAAGGAAATACAAGCCTAAAGTGATATTTTATAACCCCATAATGATGCTACTAACATCATTACACAGAGAATCTTCCCTTTCACATTTCAGCCCCTATCAATTTCTCATATTTTAACATTTTCTGTGGGTCAGCAACAATCAATGAGTATTGTGATTTTCATCATGACCATCGTACCTCTGTGATAAGCACAAATATTTTTTAGATTAATTACACCCTAGAATTATAAATACATTTGGGATAAATATTGTGTGGTACCAGTTAGAGTGTCATCTCTTATCTTACATGGCCCTGAGAAATGTTTTTATGTGTAGTTCCACTAATATAGCTGAGAAACTTGAACTCAGAGAAGTGTTTGAAATAGACAGCAAGGCAAGTCTTAGAGTCTCAAACAATGCTAAGAAAAATATTTTTCTTCTAGTCAGTTAATTCCTGGGTCCTAATGAGAAAGCCTGGACAGAAGCAGGAGGTTTTCCATTCAGTTTATCCAGATAAAGGAAATGGAGTTAAGAAGCAGCAAATTAATTGTACTATAATTCTTGGTTTGAAATTTGATGAGCAGCATTTTTTATAGCTTTGCCAGTTTGGGGTTGGGGGTTTTTGTTTCTTTGTTGTTTGGGTCTTTTACCCCAGAGAATTATTGTCTTTTCAGCCTGTTTTGTGAAGAAAACGTTCATAATTCTTTGGGATTTTTCTACATAGGCAGAATTTCCATCTTGAGGCGTACTATAGTTTCTTACTTATTCAAACAGACATCTACCTAGATTTCTACTTGCTTAGAAAATTTAGTGTTAATTCAAGATTTTTAAATTCAAACTGATCTTACTAATTGCATACTAGACTTTTATATCATATCTCCAACTTTCCTCATGTACCTCAGATACCCTAAAATATTCAGGTGGAGACATTATTACCTAAAGCAAACAAGAAAAGTTTTGTGGAAAACTCTGAAAGATTATTATCTCAAGTGTTATTCCACTTGGCATAATATGTGGTACAACAAGTCCACTTTCTGGTTAAAAACATTAAGAGAACAAAGCTGTGTGGGTTTTGTTATTAATAGCACATGTGGCACTGCCTGATAAATGAGAATTTTTTGTGAATGAATATAATTCTGTCAAAACCTCTGCTTTTTTACTGTAACTAAGGACTTATTTTGAACCATTCCCAGATGATGTTACTGTGAAGTACTACTACAGGAACATCTAGTAAGATGCAACAGCTATGGTGTTCCATCCATTACCTCAAGAGCAGTTTGTAGGCAGTAATGCTTGTTAAGTCGAGCAATGGGAATGATGGATCTGCAGGCTCAAGGAGGTTAATGTTGACAATGAGCAATTATTATTTTTGACAAGAATACCAAAGGGTTTCAAGAAGAGTCCTCTGACTGAAAGCAGATTATGACTTCAGTCTTATTACTAAATGTCAAGCATAGATGTCAAGCATATAAACATGTGATATAAAGGAAGATAATTTTATTGTAGTAAGGGACAAAGCAGGGATCGAATGATGACCTTTTTTTGTGGGTTTTTTTTCAATTACCCACAGGAAGAAGGAGGCAGAGTCCTCAACATCTTAATAAGGGAAACGGGGGAAGAGAACATCCGGAGAGGACACTTTCCTCCAGATAAAAAAACAGAGAGAAAAAAAAGCACAATATGATTTTAATGAAGTCAATATTTGCGGATGTCTGTGGGTACTGGTGTGTGACTTCCGTGTCTTTCTTGTAGATAGAGTGTAATAGTAGGGGGTGGGACAATGAACCTCAATAACCTTCCAGAGCAGCTCTCTGACTGTCTGATAATCACAGCTACAAGGGATTTTCCTGTTTGGTCTTTAGATTATCTATTTTCTACTCTGGCCTGTTGGTATGTGTTGCTGTCTTGATCTTAGACATGCTGGTCTTTGTCAGAGCTATTATTCAGACCACACTGCTCTGATGAAAGACAGAAAATATTTATTGGAGGCAGCTCCACCTCTGATTTGTTTTATGTGTGGCTGTGACAATAGCTGGTAAGTTTTGTTTCTGCTGAGAATTAACATTTGAGCAGGGCTCCTTATTTTATCACGTTCATTGGAACACCAAAGGCACTTCTGAACAAAACACTTGAACTCAAATAATCTAGAACTGCATGAACGTTTGAATTTATAACCAAATTTCATTGCTGACCCTAGCTGTAGAATAGGGGGCAAGTAGGATCCCTTGTCCCAACAGCCTTTGCAGTTGTTAAAAGGCATTGCTCTGTTACTTGTTTAACCTGTCTTTACATGGAAGGGAAGTCATCTGTGTTTTACTCTGGGTGGGTTTGACTAAGGTTGCAAGAAGTCAGGGACATAACAAAAGACAGTGTTAGAACTTCTTTGAATGGCTATAATGATTAGATTGGATGTGCCTGAGACGGTGTTAACATTTTTTGATTACATTCCATTACTCTGCTAGAGACGCCAAATATCTTCTTTCCTGTCTCTTTTTTTTTTTTTGCCTTTTCCTTTTTTTTACCCCACTAAACACAGGCTATAAAAATTCCTTTCACACAATCAGCAATTGTTCTGATAATTAAAGATACATTTCCTAACTATGGAAAATAAAACTGAATTGGCAAAGCACACCAGAAAATCAGAGATGGCATCTTATAGACACAAGCATTTATAGTGAAGCTGAGTTTTTGAAATTGCCAAAGTTAATGTAACACGTACTAAGGATGCCAGACTCTCCATGAAAACTTTTTTGAGAAAATCAGGGTGCTTTCACACTGGCTGAGTTTATTATGAAAGTAGAGCAGGTATATCCAGATAAATAGAAGATGCCCCAAGTTTGTTTCTTTATCTCTATAGTTTTCAGATAATTCTTTCATCTGCAGATATGTAGGACCTCAGACATCCCTCAATTGTTCTTTCAGATGTGTTATGTAGGAAATAGACATCACTGCTCATCTACTTGGAAGTTTCTGCTTAAAACATGAAGAATATTTTTAAGTTTTTCAATCTCTTTTCATGTGGAGCATATTCTTGCCAGACAGATCAGGCTTTAGATATCTCAGTGTCATCATTCTCAGTTCTTAGGATTTGCAGAGGGATGTCAACAGGTTTCCATTGTGGACAGAGTAAAATGGAAAGGACCAGGCTGAGGGGTTTCAGAAGAGGATGGTTTCATTTAGATGGGTCTTTCAACCTCAGACAGGAAAATAGAGGAAGAATTAATTTTGCTGTGCTTCCTGTCTAAAGTGACATATTTTACTTTGTGTTTGGAAACTGAGAGGTCAAATCAGACAGGCTCTGGAGAGGTGATTTCCAAGTTTCTGAGATTATTCTAGAGATCATTTCAAGAAGGCATACCACTAGATAAAATTAAATGGAAGAAATCCCCCGGATCTGGGCGCTGTGGACGTTTTTAACTTTTGCCCAATAGTCCACTTCATGAGAAAGCAGTGGAACAGTGGATAAATCCCTTAGATTTTGAAACAATAATGTTTCCTGTCTCTTTGAGCATACATCCATGTGTGTGTGCGCATGCACAGACGACACAGACATATTTATCTGTCTATATATAATCTGCAGCGGAAGCTCATGCACAGGGGAAGTCCTGGCAATAATTAAGGGAAGGATACTGCATGCTCCAGCAGACGGAATACATTTTTTTCATTTAAAGCAGGGTTTTTATTTTTTTCCCCTCCCTTTACCACCAACTTGCTGCAATTAGGAGGTTGTTGGAGAGATATCAATTGAGATTCGGGAACTGTTTTTTCTGGAAATGTTTTGAATTAAAATCTAATTGGTAGCTTTCTTTGATAACTATTTTATTGTTGGGTGCAGCTAAATGGAAATCAACCACAAAGGGAACTCAATTTTGTTTGTCATTAATTTTAACTCGATTTCACAAATGATTTACATATATGATATTTTCCTCATTTGTTCTGCATCATTCCTGAGCAGCATTTAGACTGATGTAGTGTCATTTTCCCATTTATTTATGTTACTTTAAAATATCTTGCATTACTTCAAGTATGGCTGTTGGCAAAATGGTGGACAAGGACTAAGTGGACCAAAGTGATATTTTCTGCAGTTTATGAAAAACTGTGGGATTAGCGACCCTGAGGACTAAATTTCATTGGTCTACACAAGACACGTTTGCTGTTGTGAGCAAAGGAAAGTAAACCTGCTCTGCAAATATATTATCACAACAAACCCCAGTTCTGAAGAGATCAAATTGCAAAGTAACAATGGGAAAAGTCGAGGGTCAGATGCACACTCCAATTAAATGTGTTACCAGCAGGATGTGAACTGAACCATAGCCGTGTATGAACACTAAGCAAATGCAAATATGAGCTAACTCCATGAACCATATGAAAAAGGTGAAGGATACCTGAAATTAGCATGGAAAAGATTAATGCATAATTTTATGGAGGGGAGATGGATTACAGGCATGACAGCAGAGGTGTAATTTTACTAACAATGAATGCCAAATAACCTGGGCATGCGTGACCCCAGCCAAAACACACTTGTCCAAGTCCAATTGGCTCCATGGGCTTTGGATCTTACCCATGGAATGTAAGAGAAAACAGCCACTTGTGGAGGACAAAATCCATACAGGGGAGGCATATCTGGTATTCTCCTTGAATTAGTTGAGACTGTCATTAGTACCAGACAAAGGCAGGTACAAAAGTGTTCACTCATTGTGAAAACACAAATATTGAAAGCTCTTTCTCTTGAAAATGGAGTTAACAGGCAAAAAATACAATAGAGGTTTCTTCGAGTGTTTGGAACTGCAATGCAGTTTTACTCAACTGTAAAGAGAAGGATAACATCTTGCTAAATCACTGGATGGGGGAATCCTAGCATGCCCCCTCTTCTTATTGATTTAGGAACGAAATAGAGTTCTTTTAATGGGGCATGACAGCTGCAGAGATGTACCTTTCCCAGGAGTGCCTAAGCAGGATCCCAGTCCTGCTGCCCAGAACACTCCATCAATACAGGAAATCTGGCAGGAAGTGGAGATGTCTCTGTGCATTGAAATCTCTTAAGTAACAAACCAGCCACACCTCCACTGCCCCAGTGCTGCCTGAAAGCCTCTTTATAAGTTGTAGTTTGGCTCCTACTGTCATAAACTTTTTGGCTCTGCAAGACATTAATCCAAGTTAGGTTGTCCTCCTGCTTTATTTGGAGTTATTTGCATCATGGTTCCACTCAAAAAAAAAAAAAAAGTTTATATAAAAAGGTTATCTCTTCTCTTTTAAGTCAAAGATGTTACAGACCTTGGTGACTCAGATATTTCTCAAATTCTTTTTAACTGTGGTTGCAGTGCAAAGGGAGATTTGATTTATATGTCTTCTATAAATGGCATGGTCAGTATATGAGGTTTATATACATGTAATCAAGGATAAAATCTGGGCATGAAAATAAGGCTAAAAGTTACCCATGAAATTCTCTTTTACATTTTTAATACTGATAGTAAAGTATAGGAAAAGAGACAAGTGGTTTGAAAATAAAGTCTTTTCACTTCTTAAATAAGGAGCTATAATTGGGAAATTGCTGTGAGACTGTAACTATGAACAGCAGTCATATGGTTTTTATACTTCTCAGATGGAAATTATACATATCAATGTTGCCTTGCATTAACTTTAAAAATATTTGTCTTTTACAAAATATTTTTTCAGGATGTTTAATTAAATTGAAATGGATTTGATCCAAAAAAAAAGGATTCCTTTGATAGTTTTATAAATTCCTCACTGTGAACTTCAGAATTAGGAAGATCTTGAGAGCTTTGAGATTGGCATTTAAATTGCATTAGCATATTATTTTTTTGTTAATTTTTCCTGTGCTTAAGAAATATTTTGCCAATGTTTCCTGGAAACTACCTTTGTTCATCCACTGCCATTTTACCTATGTAATCACAGGTTAGAAAGGCAGTATTTGGTTAAAAGGGTCAATGAATATCTGGGTTCTTCTCATTACTTTCAGGATGGAGCCTATCTGTTCCCAGGAGAGTGTGATAAGTGTACATCTGAACATTTTCTTGTGGAAAGGTACCACTTAAGTGACAAAATCTGGGGCTTGGATTGTCTTTGTTGTAGGAAATTTCATGTAGCAGAGAAAGGCCGCTGTCCAGGTGCCCATTGCCAGGAAGTTCCCCAAGAGATTTCTGTCTTGTGCTGCTTTGCAGCTCAGACTGATCACAGAAAGAACAATTCTGGAAATGCACACAGGTGCCAAGAACCTGATGGGATATAACTGCATCTTCTAATAAAGGGTATTGATGACAGTTTGGTCAGTAATGAGAAAGCAAAGGCATTTCTAAATAGCATTTGAAAAGGTTAAAAAATAGTCAGGTTTTGGGCAACTTTGGCCATCTGGGATCTATTCTAGAAATCTGAGTAAGGTTCTTTAAGCCATTTTACCTTGGTCTGTAAAAGAAAAATCAGGACAGACATGACAGGTGATGGTTCCATACTTCTGAAAAAACTTTGGGAAGGGTAGAAAGGACTCATTGTTGCAGAGCTTTATCACTGAGAGCTTTTTTAGAAAGAGGGGGAAAGTCATCAACACACCCACAAATCCCTCTCTGTGTATGAGGAGCGGACAAAATCTCCATGGAAGAGCTCTACCTAGGGCTGGGTAATAATTACTGGTGTTGGGATAGCAGAAGGATTTTCCCTGTCCTCCTGACAGTGCCATATTTAAAAGATCAGACCTGAAGTTAAGCTCGGTTTGCTATCATGCTTCTTTCCACCAGGGAGTGCCAACTAAACAGCCTGTGCTCTGCTGCATGGGGATACTACACAGTAGTGGAGTGTATAAAATATACACTTAATCCTGAGTGCTTTTCTGCTCAATTCATTTATGAAAGCAGATTTTAAGGCCGGTAAAATAATATTGAGCATGCACATGACAGGGAAAGAAAAAAAAAAAAATCTGTATCCAGAGTATTTTTAAGTAAAGGGCTTTTAGAAAATCTGTGCAGACATGCTGGCTTTTTACCTCCTCTTGTTTTAACCTATGACTGATTCATCAGTTGAAGTGTAAAGAAACAGATCTTCTTATGGTAATTGATTCTCAGAGGCTATTAGTGTAAACGTAAATGCTCAACATAGATGTTACGTAGGTGGGTGATAGAGGGAAAACATAAATTGTCAGCAATATAAGGCAGTCTGTTCATACCATAGGGTGAGAAAGTGAAGAATGTTAGAAATCAGAGACTCAGAAATACCTCCCAGAGTTGGCTGTCAGTGCAGTCTCCCATTGTGAGTAATTATAAGAAACATACTGTGCAAGAGTCGATTCTGGTCCTTCAGCTCAACAGGCAAAACACTCACACAGAACAGAGATTTCAGGTCAGATTTGCAAAAGAGCTTGGAAGAGTTAAACACCTGGCTGCCACTGACATTCCAAGGGATGCAGGACCTAAATTTTTGGTATTCCTGAGAACTGTTGAAGGTTTTTATTCTTCTGTAGCCCTAGACCAGAAATCATGCATCTTCAAAGCAGCTGTAATTTTTAAACCATGGAGAATAGGAGTAAAGCATGGATTGTTGAAAGCCCAAAAAAATATTGTAGTTGACCTAGCTCGCAAAAAGTGGTAAGATTAATTCAGAAGTGCTAGAAGAAATGATAAAAACTGTTGGTTCTTGCCTGTTTTTGGCTTTGAACCCTTACAGTTTGTGCTTTTTACACCTTCTTGGGAAGTCTAAGAGTTTATAACATAGTTTTCTATTTTTAATTTTTTTTTAACAAAGATTCAGATTCCATACCATTGTATGCCTTCAGAATGCATATCTTCCAGGGAAGCAACAAATAAATTTTAGGAGTTGTGATAAAATTAGGAGACTGAATCATAGTGCATTTATCTGAATAGTCTGGGGAATATAATCTGCACTCTTGTTGTGTGTGTGAGCCTCTCCTCTGTGCTGCACCTGCCTGGATGGTGGCTGCAGGACACCCTCCTGTCTCCAGTGCCCACTGGGAATGTTGCACGTGCACCTTGTGACACAGGGGATAACAGGAGGAAACAATCTGTTAAAGCTCTCATCCCCATCTTGCATACAATTCCCAGTCCTCTTCAGAAAGACCCTCAGGCAGAACTCCTAGGCACTACAGGATCAAACCTGTACTTAGCAGGAGACGTTTTCCTCCCTTATTAATCGTGAAGTGTCAGTTCCCAGCAGCAAGCACATTCTAGTATCTGCCTTTCTATGAAGATGTGAGAGCCACAAGGAGTCTGGGATTCTAAATTCTTTTCAGATCCTTTATATATATATAAAAAAAAGGTCCAGATGTTGCACAAAACATTTAAAGAACTTTATTTGAAAAACATTTTCTTTCTAAATGGAAGTTTATGCAGAGTACAATTAAACATGTTTTTCTAACTAAACATCCTAGTTTGTATCTTGTGGCAGGGAAAAATAAATATGCAAAAATAAAAACCATCTGAGACTTTGCAGTTAATCATGGTGTGCCAGCTTGACTCAGATCCCCCAGTGAAAAGACATGCATTTTCTCCTGCTGTAATCCCAAACTCCTAGATCTGCCCCCAGGACCAAGGTCTTCAAGCTGAAGACTCAGTCCTGCATGTGAGAGAGAATACATCTCAAGTTTCTTTAATACTGCTGGTTTTTCTACTCTTGCAAATTGTACCATGCCTATCCAATTACATCTGTGAAAGTGCCAAGAGAGAATTGCTGTGTATCCAGTAATGTCAAGGTGCAACTTTCAGAACTGAACATTGGTTTCTGTGTGTTTACCTTTGGGCACGTTGTGTTTTCTTGGCTTTTTGAGACAGGTGCCTTTCTAAAAGCCAGTCTGCTCAAAAATCCTTTCCCCTCTCTTTTAAAGATAGTTTCTAGTTCCCCAGTTCTGAGGGACTTTCCCCAGCCTTTCCACATGCTTGAAAATAATAATTTCTGGTTTATAGATTATCCTGACTTGCTTTAGGATAACTTTAAGGTGAATTTTCCTTTGGGGCCTGCAATGCATCTAACTCCTCTGACCCCACTTCAACTCACACGTTCACACTGCAGATTCTACACGTAATAAAATGGAAAATCTATTTGTGCAGCTAAAACTTTTTGATGAAGAAGGAATTTAGAAGGGCAGAAGAAACCTTAGTCTGGTCTATGACACCTACTCTCTTTTTTCTGTGTCTGGTAATGGATATTTCCTTTTTTCTTTCTTCATTAATCATGAATCAACATTTTCGATCCTAATCACCTTTTATTAGCTATGATACTCATGAGGCATTTTGTACTTCAACTTTTTTTATCTAAAACTTATGTGTCAATCTATTTGTACACACATTTAGTCAACTCTGTTTTTGTTTTGCTAGTCTTTATTTTCTTTTGACTTATATAGGACCTGTAAAGGTCTTGAAACTTTTATATTGCCTTGTTACATTTCCTTTTTGTCTCAATTGAGACAAGTGGCAAGTGCCCCTTTAGTATTTAATGGTGTGGCCACCACTTTCTCCAAAGCCCTATTTTTCATACAATTTATTGAATCTATTTATAAGAATCTATCTATCAGATCTCTCAGTTGGTTTGCCATCCAGCTCCTTTTATTTTCTTGCATGCCATGAACTCTTTTGCTTTACTATCACATCTAGAACTTTTCTCTCCACTTTCTGAAATATCTCTGTCCAAAGGGACCTGCCCTGCCTTTTTGCCACAGATGGTTGGACAAGAAAACTCATCCATCTTCAGTCCCTTTTGCCTCCTTTATTACCAAAGTCCTTTTTTTCTCTATTGCAATTCCCTTTAAACCTCCAGGATGATATTTAGAGCAATAGATGGATTTTTATCATTACTTTATTTCGAGCCTTGTTTGAAGATTTCCTAATAGACTAACAAGCAATGCCTTTGGGTGAATTTCCTGGAATGCCATGGCAGACAGTTTGGGGAACAGAGTTGTCAAAGACAAAAGCCCTGGCATCAGCATGGTTGTGGCCTTAAGGCCTTCACCTCCTTCTCTGCTAATTCTGATGGTTGCTTCTGGAAATCACTGTAAGAACCAAAGGTTTCACAGAGATGGGTAAGTTCAGGCTGCCCAGGTCCAGCTGTGTACAGCTGTTCCCAACAGTGTCACAGTGATGTGGTGAGCAAACACAGAGTGGAGAGGGGAATCACAGCTTCTTAACCAAGCTTGACTAAAAATGATCTATAAAAGAACCTTCAAGTGCTTCAAGAAGCAGGTATTGCCACTCCTGAACTCTTCCTGTGATGATAACTGTAGATACATAGAAATAACACAATCTAAAGTATAGTGTACTGCCTTTTCCAGCTGCCAAGGGTTTTACTGAGAGGCAATCTCTTCCTTTGGACCATACCTGGAAAACACACATAGAGCAGATTCTGGGTTTAAAAATAATATTTTTGTTTTTAGCTTTAGTGGTGAATATATTTCTGTAATCAGACATAATTTAATTTCACTACAACTTGTTCTCACATTAAAAAGTTTCATGCATTAGTATTACCTGTGAATCATCTGATATATGAGGACAATAACAGTGGGAAGGATTTTTTGAGACCATTATTTTGACTGGATTTAAATCTTGTGAATATCACTTGATCTCTTCCAGTGTAAGGCTGGATGCAGTTGAAATTTTTTCAATTGCTGAGAAACACACTCTGAATTTACAGATGACCATCAAGCTGTAAGTGTAAAATTTCTTTATGTAACACAAACAGTGGGAAAGAATTTTAAGCAGTTAGGAAAACTTAAATGTGCATCATTTTTTATAGATTATTAATGTACCAATCTGATGGGAAACCACTTTGCTCTATCTTAACTCCTTTACACTTCAGTTTCCATTAGAACTTCTCATATTATAACAATACCATTTTTATGTTTGGCTCCTGAGATGATGTGGAGAGGATGAAGTACAGACATACACATGCAGTTTGAGTTGCTTTGTAATTTTTTTCTAATCTCCTTTGCATTCAAATTGTCTTTCTTTTCAAGCATCCCTTGTACAACTGATGCTTTCTTTTATTGGATTCTGTTGTGCTGTCAAGCCTGGTTTAAAATACAGTAATCTCATAGATGCATGCAATTATGAATATTTTCTGAATTCACAAACATGTTAAAGATGCATAGGTAGCAAATTAGCTGAGAATCCCTACAAACTGCACTTAGAGTAAATACCCTCCTTTTAGAGAAGTAAGATGCCTTTAAAAGTCAGCAGTTGTTTTGGAAGTACTTTGTCACATTTATGAAGCACTGCATCACATTTATGGCTCACAGTGTCATGATAAGTTGTCCAAAGTGCCTGTCAGCTTGCCTCACAAACTGAAAAAAATGGACAGCTCAAAAGATTACCTTAGAGAGTAACAAGCAAACTTCAGAGGTTAGCATATTTTTCCTTTTTCCATGAGACCCAAACAGTGCCATTAAACTTTCTCTTGTTTAATTTTTTTCAGTGTAAATTAATGGAAATAGACTATTTTAATTTTTAACCTTGAAAAGTTATAAATAAAGGCATTTAAAAAGTAAATAAATTTTAGGAGCATTTTTAAAGCTTGCAGCTGTTCTTACACAAGAGATTCTAGTTAGATTTTTTTTTAATACAAACCACAAAGAAGTCAAAGAATCCAGAATTTTTTTTACTACCCATTCATATTTAATGCAAATTCCAGCAATATATTCACACTATTTCTTTAGGCAACTTTAGAATGCCAGCAGGTAATTGAGTAATCTGAGCCAATGTTGCTTATGTCAGGAGACTAAAGAAATACCCTGAGGATGATATTTGGAGCTGAATTATCCTATACTTCTCTTTCACAACTAAGAGGGGGATGAAACTGTCAAAATGCAACAAGCAATAAGAAAAGTTCTAATAAAAACATTTTCCTGCTAAGGATTTTGTTCATTGTGAATCCTAAAAAGGAATTTATTTTGATTTGTCCCAAATATTGTTAATGTGTACCACAAACAGAGTGTAACAAGCAACAAGATGGCATTTCCCAGCATCAAGAAAACATATTCTTGGGACTATTAGTTCCCAGAATCAGGTCTCTACTTTTTTTTTTTTTTTATTGAAAAAGAAGCGTCTATCTTCAGAGTTGAAAAGGGGGTTTAATAATGGACTCCAGCATTAGAGGTTAGCCAGGAGAAAGATAGTGATCTCTGTGGCAGTGCTAGCTCAGAGAATTCTGATGTGTGAATTATCCCTCCTTTAGTTGGTAACATGTCAGAGCAATGATACCATCAACATTAAACCTTGTTTCAGTATTGTTTGCAAAGTCAAATAAAAAGATAAAAGAAGACTTGTCTCCCAGTGCAGGAATAAGAGAGGTCACAGTTTTAGTAGCAAAGACTAACAATTTAATTTGATGAAAGAGGGCTTCAACTTTCTAAGTTTGGGCAAGTGCTTTTCTAGAGTGTGTTGATTGTAGATGCTTGTGGTATGGCCACCCCTGACAACTGCTGCCTTTTCAGCTGTCTTCCACCCCAAAAATGTTGTTTCTTATCATTTGAGAAGATGTGAACCAGTTCCTACTATAAGATGTGGATTTTGTCTGAGGGCACTGCCTCTCCCTGGCACACAAACTGGATACTTGGGATTGCTGGATTTTAGCAACTCATCAGTTCAGGGCCCTTGCTATCAATATCCGTTTTTTTTTCCTAGAAGGGAATGTAATGAAATGCTTTCTATACAAGGCAGGTGGAAATATGACCCCCTTGTGTGCCAAGCCACATGCACCAAGTCAGGGATTAACCCGGGGAAAACTTTCCACAGTCTTTCCTAGGAAAGGTCATTTAGCCAAAGAAGCAAGAGCTGTCTTTGGGGCTTTCCTAGTGCCAGCCTCTTCCACAGAAAGGGCAACAACACAGAAAGTTTTACTAAAGCTAGGAAGCCTTTCAGGTGTGACTTGCCAGAGTGGAAGACCCTGGGACAATCAGCACTTAGCTCTGTCCCTGCTCCTGGAGCACTCTGTGCTCACACTGCTCTGCCCTCTCTCCTGGCTGCTCCTGTGCCCTCCTGCTCTGCATTTACATGCACCTGTCTCCCCATTAACACCTCGTTAAGGCACACACCTGCTGTGGTTTCACTTAAACCCACTGCACTGCAGCATTGACCCTGTGTGTTTCATTAGGAGCACTCAGCACAATGGGAGCACTGAGTAAGGTTCACTAACGAGTCACGCAGCCAACAAAAATTAAATTTGTACTGGTTACTCCTTTTTGGTTCAATCTCTTCACACCCCCCTCATTTAATAATTGATTATGTATTAAATAGATTTGCCGGGGGAAAAAAGAAACATAAGTGCAGATGCATTAAATCCAGCTGAAATTGCACAGTTTTGAGACAAAATACTAATGGATAGAAATCAACTCCATATTTATAAGTGGTAAGAAAGGCAACAGTGAAAAAACACAGCTTTAGGGTGTAGAAGACCTTACTACTATCCCAAAGTTTCTGAAACATCCACAGATTCACCATCAAGTTGTATCATGTATCTGAGCTATTTCCAAAAATTAAGTGTATGTGATTAGGCCAGGATATACATACAGGCTTCACCAAAAAAAAGAAGTGCAAAAGAAGGCAAAGCACAAAGCTCTACAGTATCAACTGTGCTGAAACAAAATCCAAAAGAAGGAAGCCCATTACTACTTGTAACAAAAGCAAACTGTCATGGGAGCAGCCAGTGTGATTGATATAAAGTTCAGAATCAAAATTGTCGTGGTAATTCCTCCAGCAGTTGCACTGACTTTGTTTCAAAATCTTCAATTACAGTGTGGCTTGATTAGGAAAATAAACTAGGTAAGCAAACATGGCAGGTGATTGCTCCCTAACTGTGTAATCAAGAAATACCACAGTCCATTATTTGATCATAATTCTATGGATCTACCATGAGGAAAATGTGAGCTCTGAGGCTTATTTAGCATCAAAAGTTCACCTTCCTGTTAGACAGCTAAATAAAGCTATTAAATATGCTACTTTACTAGCACAGTAAGAGGGACCCTCGGATGTATCCATACATTTGATCAATGATTTGCTGCAAATTGCATTACAGAGCAGTATTTCTTACTAAACACCCATATGGAAAGGGTAATTTGCTGTGTAATTGCTTTTCATCACTTCTTTATCATGGACATTGCTTTCCTTGTCCAATCTCTGTTACACCACAGAAGACACAAGAGTTGCTCTTTCAAATTTCATAGTGCTTATGCTGCTTAGTAATGTGGTTCTGTGTAGATGCATAAACTTACTCTGTGAGGAAACTCAGAAGATCTCTGTCACATGCATTGCAATTCTGATTGCAAGTCTCATTCAAAGATGAACTTTAGCATTAAGCCTGAATTTTACAGGGATCAGCTCAAAGAGATTAAAATTCCTGAAACTGTATCAAATTTAACATTTGCATTTTAATGCCTAAGACACCCATTTGTTCCACTGTATCTTGATAACAGTTTTCTCTTTGGAATCTTATTTCTCACTGAAATCTCTTTTTATTCTTTCTATTCACTTTGCTATTTAATTTTGCTGATGATCATTGATGTTTTTGCAGAATCAAAATATGCAGAAAAACCATCTTACTACACAGAAATGGTGGTTATTCCTGCCCTTCTCTTTCCAAATGAATACTTGGAATGGAGATGACAATCCTGGTAAATATTGAAAGTACTGACGTGCATTGTAAGGTGATCCACGTATAAACCAACCCATTAAATCTGGCCATAGAGTTTGCACATTTCTTCAGCAGGGAAGCCCACCAATGGGGTGTTTTTAATAGGCATTGAAAGCTACACTTTATTATTCACTGAGTAGAACTGACGTTGGACTTGATTCAGTAAGGAGCACTAACTGCATAAACAGATGTCAACTGCTATTTGGTCTGGTGGCCATGGACTGGAGAAATAAATGGAAAATCTAACAGGGAGAACAGAAGTAAAGATGAGAATCTTCTTCAAATGACAGGAGGATGAGCTTGCTAGCTAGTGTCCAGCTCAGTATCTTTCAATGTACATCTGGAAAGAAGAAAACTGGGGGTCTATTGCTCCCCATACAAGAGAAATAGAACATTATTCATTAATATCAGTTCTGTCAAGCAGTTTCTGAGAAACACATCATCGTTGTTTCATATTTCATAGTCAGTATTTACTGATATTCATCAAAGTATGCTTTGTAGGTTGCCACACTCGTTAGCTACCTGGAGCAGAAATAGAGCCCACAGAAGCCAATGGGAAAGGTTCTGTTGAATTCTGACCAAACCTCTAGGCCTACCTACATTGGGCAACAGGAGCAGAGCTTGTTAGGTAGGCAGCAAAAATGTGCAATCCATTTACTTCTACTGGCAACTGGGTCTGCATATGTTTTTCTCCATCATAACCCCATATTCATATTAGTGTGCAAACCCCTGCCTGGCTACAGCAGCAAGGGTTGTGCCCCATTCTACTAAACCTCTTATAAATAGATGTTGAATGACAAAATCTTCCCCAAACTGCTTAGTCCTAGGCTTGTTCCTGAATGCTGAGCCTTTCTTTTTCTTCTCTAATAGCAGATACTAGGCAGAATCGCATACTAGGCAGAATGATTCCCTGTGGAACATTTTGTCCTGTATGGTGGAAATTTGATGCAGAACCAACCAAATGCTGAGCGTCAGGTGCAGGGAAGGGAGTTTGGACATTAGAGGGTAGCTGCTGGAGGAGACAGGCACACAGAGTAGAGTTTGGGGTGCAGTTTTATATTCTACCTGAGCCAGCAGCTCTTGCTGGGAGCAGCAGCCCTGCTCTCACCTCTGTCCATTTGGCCCAGCTGCAGCCCCTTCGCTCGTATTGGACTGAGCTGCACGGTCTCCTGACTGCCCAGCAGTTCAGTCCAAATGAGGGATCTAATTGCCAGTGATGGGAGGAGGGCAGGGGGAAATGAAAAAACAATAAAATTCACCAAGCTGGCAGTTGTATGACTTATGTTGCTGCCAATGTTATTTGACCTCATGCAGAAGAAGTGGGAGCTTGTTGGCTGGGAGCAGCCAAGAGAGTGGGTTCCTTTCAGGAGCCACTCACTTCTACACAAGAGGAGGAAAGTGAACCAGCAGACTTTTACTTATGTTATGGGAGCAGCAGCCCTAATGAAAAAGCATTACAAAACCAGGTAGTTTGAGGAGAGCTTTAAAATCACTCACAGCCCCAAGTCTCATACAAGGGGAGCATAGTCACTGAGAATTGCAGCCTTTTATTTCACTTTTGCTCACTCCCTGAGTCAGGAAGATCATGAGTCACTTAAATGTCCATTGAATTCAGCAGAAGCTAATGACAGGCATATTACTGGGACTTAAAAGCTTTAAAGCTTACTCTTACTGTGAAATACTCTACTTGTAACCAAATATACTTATCATTATTGGGAATTATGTAAATAAAATCCAAACCACCTGTCAGACAGTTTTATACTGGGGTAATAGAGTCTCAATTTAAAATGGCATTTTAGAATTTATGCAATTTAATAAAACAATAAATTTCAATTTTTCCGCTTTTGCCATTACAAAGCTTAAAGCCAGTTCCATGTGTGGCACCTACTTGCATTTCAATTACAGATTTATTACAATGAGTATCACTTTAAATTAAAACCTTCACATTTTCAAAGGAAAATAAATAGTTAATGGTTTCAGAATTATTATTCTTTTCTACACAATCCCATAAAAATTTCCCAATGAAAAAGCTAATAAACCAATGGCGAGACACTTACATATGCAAATACGTTTCCGTGAAAGAGTTAAAGTGCTTTATAATATAAATTTGCTTTCAGTGCCAATATAATTAGATTGTAACAAGCAAACCCCTGCAACATAACACAGTGAAAATTTGAAAATTTGATTCTCCCTGGCAAACAACCAAGTCCCTGCGTGTGCACAAACCTGACATTAATAAGCTACAAGAGATTACATGATTTAGAAAAGAAGCACTTGGTGTTACAAAATCAAATAATAGATCTCTAGGCTATAATTAGGAGAATTGGGATTCAACAATGAAGTCATAATAATGTAATTTAGCTGTAAGTAACAGAGCCATGGAGTCACATTAGGAGGTGTGATCACATCTTTCAGCAAAGCTCTGCTGTGTAGACTTATTGCTGTTCAGTTTAGTCTAGTACACAGCAACCTGTTGGCACAGAGCTCAGGCTGACAGCCTCTTGTTCCCTAGGTGCAGCATGGCAAAGTGCCACCCATGCATTTTTAATTCAGTCCTGTGACTTTTAAGTCAAAACAATAAAATTATATATACTGAGTGTAGAGTTGCCTGTGAATATTTGTATAAATTACTGCACAGCGTGGGTTTAGGGGCCAGTTAAGAACAGATATATTAGAACAAAAAAAAAAAAAAAAAAAAAAAGGCAAAGTAAACTGCTAAAGCACGGTGTTAGATTTCTAGCAGGCTTGGTGAACGTGTATTGTTCAGCTACTTTATTCACCTATTACTGTGGTTAGGAAATTACTCTTTATCTGCAGCTTATTGCAGCTGCAATCACGGGGCTCCTTTGCTCCTTCCTTTACAGGAGTGTGGAGGGATTCCCAGCCCCCAGCACAGGTGTCACACAGCCCATGGCAGTGGGTGACAAGGGGCAGTGCAGGCTGCACCTCCCTGAGTCCCTGAGCACCCCAAGCACAGCCCTGCAGCCTGCCAGGCACCAGAGGTGGCCGTGGCACAGGTTCCAGCTGCAGGGACGTGCCAGGGAAACTCCAGGCAGGCACAGTGCAGCTGCTCACCTGGCTGGTGACAGGACATCAACCCCAACTCCACAGGTTTTGGGAGAGCTGCCCCTTATTCAGGCTGTTACAGAGGAATGCATCACACCAGCAGCCCCTCTGTCCTGCATAGTAAGGCCCTTTCTTTGGCCCATTATCAATTTAAGCTTATTTCAAACCCTTTGACCACAACAGTTTGTCATCCATTTGTCACAACTAATAAAACATACACAGCACATTAATTTGCTGATTTCCTCCTTTAGGAGTTGGTGTCTAGTTAGAAGTGAAATCCTGCCTGTTCAATCATTTATTAGCTGGCAATTTTCCTCTCTCCATGGACACCTCCTGGTGTTTATGTTCTCTTCTTGGGGCTGTCTCATCCTACCTGTCTCTCCCTGTGCCCCATCCTGAACTAAACCCAGCTCCGTGATCTGGCTCCACAACACGAGCAGGGCAACTCCAGCAGCTTCTTGATTTGCTTCTTTTTAATTGTGTGGCCTACCACGTAGTAGGGGAAACAGGCATCAACCCTGCATCCACACTGCCAGAAAATTCAAACATGTTCGGAATGAAAATTTTAAGATTGGTTGATTGGTTCTTCTTATAGTCTCACAAGTTAGACCCACTGGTCCAACACCATTCCTATCTTTTTGAGAAATCCAAAAGCTTTTGTTTCCACTCAGTCTTTGGTGTAACATGAGCAGCCACCTGTTGTTCCATTTTATTTTTATTTGCAATTTCTTCCAATTATTGTTTATTTTGTTAGTTCTTTATAGTTTTGCCATTTTTTGTTTTGATGACATTTTGATTTGTTTCAAACTGCCCTTTATTTTAATTTTCTTTCCCAAGCATGTTGATTTATGGCTGTTTCTTTTATTTCTTTTATGCTTTAAATGATCTATTTGTTTTATTTCCTTTATTTGCATAGCACTTACTTTTCATGACCTTTTTGTTTCTGCAGCTGCTGCTGATTCTAGTTTGCTAGTGTTTTTCTCTTACTTACCCACCAGGAAACCAAATCCCAGTGAAGACCAGAATCTTTTCTGATAGGCATTTGTTTTATTATTCCATAATCTCCTAAACGGAGTGTGAATTCTCAAAGTATAGAATCTAAAATGGTTTCTTAAAAAAAAAAAAAAAAAAAAAAAAGCATAATGTAGGAACTCTGGAATTTCCTATCTAAAGATCACATCTGAGCTTCATCATCTTTTGGGCTGATCTAAAATTTTGGCAGCTCTTCCAGGAGCGAAGACCTTTGTAATGGAGGCAGCATGGAGAACATTCTATCTTACAATGGCCTGTCTACAACTTTAGTAGAATCCTCAGGACTAGTGTAAAAATAGTGTATGGACAGTTGAAGATGAGCACACTTGCAGTTAGTGAAAGGTCTCATAGGAAATGTCATTTAAGTTTCATCATAGCTAATGAGTGTGTGCTACCTGGCATGTGCATTTGCATATTGCATTCACATAGGATGTGTGTGTGTGTCTGTGGCTGTCCCTGACTAAAGGCTATGGATATCTATTTATTTTTATGCACTCCCACTCATACATGTTCATATAAAAATTATAACTTGGTCACCTGCGTTCTTTTAGTTACAGATCTAGCTCATTTATTCTGCAGAAGCTGATGCTGCTTCTGACTTTTCCTGGGGAAATTATTGATACCAGGATTTTTCCTGAAATGGGTTTTGTCATGTACAGTGGGAAGAAAATAACCGCCTTGCTGCTTTTAAAGCTGGTATTACTATTCTTTTAACAATGAAATTCTCAACGTTGAATTTAATTTCATTTCTCATTTTTATGGTGCTGTGTCACAAATTGACATTTTGCCAGGCAAACAGGATTGTGTACCAAATCCCCATCCTTTATTTGCACGCTGGGTGGTTTGCAGCGACCTGTTGAATGATGCCTGCATTAACAACATGCTCCTTGGTATCTCTCCCTGCCCCCTTAAAAACTTTCTTATTGCACCTTCCAATATTGGTGTTTGCACTATTGTACATCTTTATGTGTCTAATATAAAATGTATGTATTTATACATCCACACACACCTATAATGAGCCAAAAGCAGAACAGCCTCTGCCTCAGCTTGTTTGCACATTATGCACATTCTAGGGAATGAAATCTGAATGCTGTTCAAAGAGAAAGAGTGTGACTTAGCCCAAGGGCAGAAGAAAGTCATGTGCAACAGGTTACATGATTTTACATAACTTTGGGTGAAAAAAGGAGCACCTCATGTCAATGCGGGAAATATTTTAGGGTATTTATGGAATAAACTCAATGTTTTTCCTCGCTGCTTCGTGCATGTACTTCAGTGTACTGCAGTACAGTAGGTTGTTGTTTTCACCATAATCAATGCAGTCTTTTTCTCACCTTCCCTAATATAATCCATCACAAACACAAACACACACACACAAAATAAAAAGAAAACAACCGAAAAAACAACCAACCAAAAGAGAGAGAACCTTTTATTCTTTTATTTTTGGTAGTTTTCTTAGCTCTGCTGCTCTCTTCATTTCCAGGCTGGCATGGGAAAGCTTTGGGCTAACAAGTCCTTGCCTTTGGAGGATCCTAAGAGAGCAAAGGGCCAGCAGGGAAGGGACATGGCAGGGTGGACAAGGTGACACATTCTTGAGGTGATCTTCAGGCCTCTATTCCTGGATCCTTCTCTCCTCACAGGAGAAAAGCTAGCAGTGGTGATGATGGTTCTTTAAACCCTGAGCAGAATCCTGACAGGGTCTTATAAGAGCAGCAAGGGCTTCCAATTCCTGGTGCCCTGGAGAGAGCACAGAGCCAAGTGTTGCCAGCTCCTGCTGCATAGGAATAGGTCTGCAAAGTCAAAAAGAGCCTGAAAGTCAAAAACACAGATTGGTTTGGACACTCTGGGGAGCTGGAACAGGGTGTGTCATGCCTTCATGTTTCTGTAAAACTGCTAACCCAAAATCTGTTAAGAAAAACAAAAGGAAAATTAAAAAAAAAACCCAAACAAACAGAAAGGAAGGAACCAGATAAGTAATTCCCATGTTTAGAATTTTGCAAGCTCATTGGAGAGTAAATAGACATAACCTCTCTTTGCACTGTCCCTCTCTCTCCAGGTTTCATGCTCCACTCTTACAGGGGTATTTTTTGTGGTTTTTTTTTCTGTAAGTACTCATTTGCTACACCCAAAGTCTTGAATTCTACTTTCAATTTAATCATTATCCCCTTTCCTTAATACATTTGTGCGCATTTTATGATTTCTGGGAGAAGTAGTTGCTTCAACTTTTTGAGCCGAAGGTCAAAAAAAGTGAAGTATTCAAGCAGACTCTCCAATAAAAGTAACCTTGTCTCAGGAAGAGCAGCTATATTCCTAAGTTAAAAAGCAGTGGTTTATTAGCTAGATATAATATGTTAAAAAAAAAAAAAATAAAAAAAAAAAAGCAGCAACAAAAATAAACCAACAGCTTTTGTTTCCAAGATTCCAAGATAGTATTTTAAAAGAAATCCATCTCCTAGCATGTTGGACCTCACAGAGTTTTTTCAGTATACTGCTAATACCAGTTTGGACAATTAACAAAGACCTTCAGCTAATCTCAAATCTAAATTGAACAGAAGCAAGGTATCAATATTTTTTACAATAATATTTTGATCACTGACTCTATGATGACCCCATTGGTGCAACCCACTGTTTAATTCATCAAAGCCTGAACATTTTACAGGGTTCAGCACTGACACCAAGGTTGCCAGGTTGAAGTCACAGCACACAGTGCTGCCAAGTGCTTTACACCAAAAACACAACATGAAGGCTGCTGTGTACACACAGCTCAGATTCTGATATCCTCATCCATGTCTCCCAAAAATGAGCTGAAAGACTTCTTTAGATAGCACCAGTGGGGATCAGGATAATTACCCAATGCATGAGCTTGTGCTCATTTATGCCTCTGTCAGGCTGGGTACTTAGAAAAGATAAAACACACCTATTGCAATATAATTCTGCACTCCAATCTGGGATTCCTACACCAAGAACACATCCTGAACATGGAAAAAAATCTTTATGCAAATCTCAGATTGTGTTCTCTGCCGTTTTGCATTTGGGTTTGGGCTTTTTTTCAGCATAGTAAAGGCTTCAGAATAGCAGTAAAGCTGCTGTATAGCTAAGTGAGCTCCTATACCATAAGGAAAATTAATTTTACATATAAATTATTTAAATTTAATCTGGGATTAGTTCTCTGTATAAGCAGTGATATCACTATAGAACAAGTGTTTTCCTTTTCAGAGAATTGCAGCATGATAAATAAATGAATAAAGACTTTCAGAAATGTATTCCAGCACATATGTTGAGAAACATTCTTATCAGAAATCTTGGAAATCACAATATTCCCTGTGGTCCCCCTAGTCTGCATTAAAAATAACTAAAGACTGTAGTAATCTTTTTTTTTTTTTTCCTAAACATGAAATGCATTTTATGCAACAATGGCTCAGATAAGACACAAACTCAACAGAGCTTACAAATATTAGACATTAGCTCTTTGCATAGCCTTGCTTCAGCTAACAGGCCCTATTGGTAACTATAGATGCACTGAAACCCAGTTTTAAGATTAAAATTCATGAGAGATATCTCACATTTTCACTGAAATGTCTATTGTTGGCTTTCTAGTGGTGAGGGAGGAGAAAAGAGAGAAAAAATTAAGAAATGTAGTAAGTAGTGCTAGTCCATTTGCCTCAGAATAGCAAAAAGATTTTGTGTTCTTCTGTAATCAGTCATAATACCTCATACTACAATCAGTAGTGCCTGTCCTGGCTCTTGATTCTTGAACACAACTCACCCTGATAAAAACGAGATAATACTTGATGATTTTGGTGCTTCCTGCCCAGTTTGTTTGGGTTTTTTGCATGAATGAGTCAAAATAGCTATTAGGATAAAGATACTTTTTTAAGACATCCACGACCGAATAAAAGGATAAAAAAGCTAGCATAACCAATCTAGTTTATGAATGGCCAGGAACAAGTTTGCTTTTAATGGCCTAGTACTGCTAGTCTCGTTCATGGTCCATTTTGCAGCTCATTTTCGTTAATATCCAAAAAGTACTGACAGTAAATAGCCACATAGGAAATAGTTAAAATTAAAGCCTCAAATTTCTAAATTTCTTGTCGGTTTTTATTAATAGCCTCAGAAGTCTGCTCAAGTTTGGGTTTTTTTTTGTTTTTTCGGGTTTTTTTTTGTTTTTTGTGTTGTTGTTTTTGTTTTTTGTTTTTTTTTCTTTTTTGGTGTGTTTGCAAACAAGAACAAACAGGAAAAAAACGTGAGGTTTGCATTTGCTCATTCGTATGCATATTCTTGTCTGTTTTTCTAGCAGGGTGTGATTCCCATTAACTTGTTTAGTTGATAACCTCATATGACCCAACAAGTCCTCACAGAATGAATCCCTGGCTATTTTTTTTTTAATTCCTCTTCTATGCCAGTAATTTCCTGATTCCTTCTCCAGTCGAGCTGCCTTGTTCAACAAAACCAGACTGTTTCAACTGTAAGCCTATTGCACATCTGCTTAACAAAGTATTGGAAGTGGATTGTTGGTTGGTTTTTCTTCTGAGGGGGAGGGCTTGGGGTCAGACTGAGGTGCTAAGGGGTTTTGTGTCAGTATTTTTGTTTCTGCTTTTCTAATAAGGCCTTAACAGTAATTTGAAAAAAAAGTAACTCGTGAAATATTAAAAAAATACAAACAAAGGTTATTAGGAAGAATATAATTTCTGTGCAATTCAAAGCCATCCTGAAAGGTGTGTTTTCTACAGGCAATGCATTTCTATCAGCAGAACCATTCCATAGTGGAAGCACTCACTGTGTAGTAAGGCTGTGAAATATGTGTGAAAGGATTTGAAAAATTCTCTTCTATACAAGCAAACCTCATTACCTCTGTAAACTTGCCTACAAGTAGTAGACTGGTATCCTTTAAGTTTCTAGAAGAAAAATCCAAGGTTTGCTGGGGGTTTGTTGAACTGAAAATTAACATTTCAAAGGGATGGAATGCTCACCCTTAGATGGAAAAATGACAGAGGGAGATAAAAGTATAATTTCAGGTATATTAAGTTTTACTTATGATAGCTGTCAGGCACCTGAGAGTATTTCTTGATTCCTATAGCCTAAGTGAATTTTTTGACCACTGGCCAGCTACTGCACAGAAGAGATGTGAACTTCTCAGGCAAATCTCTCCATGACTGTGCTTCAACTCCAAAGACAATGGGGGAGAGTCCTAGGAAGAACATTACCTGTCATCCCAAAGTTACTGTGCCCTCTGTCAGGACAGCAAAGGGATTCATTCAAAGGCTGTAATGTGTTTGTATCTGTTAAGACAGCTAGCAGTTTGTCATAATCCCATTTTGTTCACAGGCATCAGAGCAGATGCAAAAGTCTTCACTTGGTTATTGCACTAGAGAGAGGAACCAAATTTTTCCCTGATAGCACACCAATTAATTACAGCTGCACCACTATGCCACATCAGCAATGACACAAGGAAATTTCACCTGAGATTGTTAGTTTGCAGGTGAAGAGCTGTCCAGGATTGTGAAAAGTGATAAGCTAGAAAAAGACGAAACATTTGGCCATGGTTTCAAATTAAGGCCAAATTCATGTGAAGAAAGACTTCAGAAACATTGAGCAACGAGCAGCTGCATCAGTTATTATCATCTCAGTAATACTTATTAAGGCAGAACTCAAAATTAGTATAACTATGCACATTTAAAATTCATAATCAGCCAAAATACTCATAACAAAGACTGAGCCTCAGATCTAGAGGCCATCTTGGCAAATATTTTTTTTTAATCATAGAATCATAGATTTTTTTTGGATAGGACCCATCAGGACCATGGGGTCCATCTCCCGGCCCTGCACAGGACACCCCAAGAGTCACACCATGTGCTTGAGAGTATTGTCCAAACTCCACTTGAGCTCTGTCAGGCTCAGTGCTGTGACCACCCTCCTGGGGAGCTGTTCCAGTGCCCAAACACCCTCTGGGGGAAAAACCTTTTCCTGATATCCAACCTAAACCCCCCCTGAATCAACTTCATGCTACAGTGATGATAGATTTCTATGCCTGATAGGTTAACCTATGATAGGTTTCCCATGGGCTGCCTATGAACTATATTACAGAAAAAGATAGATGAGTGTATACAAAGCACTGAGAATAGAAAGTAAGCCTCTTTAAGAGCAAAGATATTCAAGAATCTGGTTTTCTTTTAGTATTTGTTTCTCAGAATAGGATTTGATGGGAGGTACAGGGATGGGAAGGAAGGGATCAAACAAGATATTCACCAAACTGAAATTTCCAAGTCTGAAAAGTGAGCATGAATGAACAGCTGTGATGGGTGCAAGGCAGCTTGGTAGTAATGAACAATGTTGCCAACCACACTGACAGCATTACACCAATGTCCTGTGCTCAGTGTAGCTATTGAGAAGCTAATACATTAATGGTGGACTACCAATATGAATTAAAAACTAAAGACACACAGCTTTCAGTCTGCCTTTCCTTCTGTCACTTATTTTGTACTGCCTGAATGAGCTATTACCTTCTTGTTTCCCCAAGATGTTGGTTCACAAGGGTAGAGTGAGCAGACTCAATTTCACTGAAAGTAATGGAGTGAGATTATCCAGAATTATTTCCAGTGGGCTGAGTTTGTTGCATTCCTTCTGTTGTGAGAATATAAGTAAACAACTAAACACCTTTACTGAAAGCTGAGAATCTTCCCAGTCATCACCTCTTCTTATTTCCTTGGATTAGTCCAGCATTTTGGGTTTAGCCATGCTCAATTAACTCATCCAGGAATTGGTCCAGTCAGAAACAGTTGATTTAAGTGAGATAAACTGGGCATCTGTTTGGGAAAAAATGATTATCCAAAATATGCTTTCATCATGAGAAAATGAACTGTACTATCTCCATATTTAAAAACATATGCTTCTAAATAGATTCACTTTCTTTGAAAGCTTAAGAAACAGAAAATAGTAACATTGAATCTGAAAATGACACAAGCAGGTATGAAGTAAAAATCTGGTAACCAGTGTGTTAACATTTTAATGTACTGGAACTGGACCTTCATCAAACCACTATATAAACTGCATGGAGTTAAAGCGATTAAACCCAGCAATAAAACCAACCACTGCAGAAATGATTGAAATATGTAGGGTGCTTGCATGTGTTTGTACTGGTGGCAATAAAAGTCCTGCCATATTTAGTCACTGATTTGCTTTAGGATAGAAATAAAATCAGCTGACAGCACTTGCCTGTTTTGTTTCAATTGCTAAAGATTTTTCTCTTAAAAATAGATCTAAAATTAGAGGCATGGTTAATAATTAAGAGGGAACATCCATGGGATTGGAGAATACATGGCAATAAATATCTTTGGAAGGTGATTAAATACTGAATTGGAACTGAAGCTGTTGATAACCTCAGAATCTCTTTATTGCAAGTGAACACCAATGCTTCAATCCTATTGCTGTGATAGTGGAATATGAATCAAGATGATAACAGCAAAAAATAAATAATAATTTATTGCTGATGGGTTTTTTTCCTTAAACTCTACTGCATTTGAAAATATTTTTATATTACTTTCTGGGTTGATGAGCCATTAGTTAATTAATCTGCAGTTAATTGCAGAACTAAAATTTTGTATTTTGAAATGGGTCTCGGGCAAATATGGATGCAGTGAATAGATTTTAAGTTTCCACATGGAGCACCTCAGTTACTGATCCCCCTAAAGTTCATCTTTGAACACCAAAAAACTCAAGAGCTGGTTACATTCTCCAAACAAGGCCAGTGATTGAAAGCCATGTTGCAGATTTAACTATTTGTAGCATTAAAAAAACCCTGTTGACAGATGTAAAGAAGGGTTTTATTTTTCGGGATGGTCGAATAATCATATTTTAAAATCTATCTTCATGCAATCACATTTTAATATACCAGTTGGAAATGGTTAGGCCTCAACTGAATCTCTCATGCTATCCAAAGTACCCATTTGCAGGTAATAAAGGAAAATTTGCCAATAATCTGTGGTAAAATATGAACAGGACTGCTAATTCAAGTAGCAGAGATGCAGCATGTGCCAATTTAGAAAATATGTAAAGCCAAAAGGCTACCAGAATCAATCCAATTTGTGCTGAAGTCACGGAAATGTTGGCTTCAGATGGAGCACACTTATGTACAGTTTACAAAAGAAAATAGAAGCTAACCAATCTATCAGGAGCAGACATGCAAAATGGTCCTTAAAGCTCCTCATGGGATCCAGATTCAGGAGAGCTAAGAAGAAAAAAAAAAGTAAAAAGAAGAAAAAAGATGTAATAATAGATGTAGAGTAAACCAAATAAAGTAATTCCAAAATGACTGGAGAGCAACAGTAAACGAAAAATGCCTTTGGGTACACCATCTGTTTATCCATTCCATATTATACCTTTTCATCACAATTACCTAAAGTGGTATATTTGTGTTTCTGTAATGTATGGAATTCATTACATAGTTTTGCAATGAAATTATCACACTGTGGCTGGGACATCTGCACCCTGTCATATATCATTCTATTCATTTCTAGTTAATTTAATCCTAATATCTGCCTACATGACAAGACAGATGTTCAGCTTTACTGTATCTTCCATAGTTTTCTGCCTTGAAGAAACTTTAAGTCACTGAAAGAACTGACATCTTTCAAACAGACATCTCACGGGTTGGGGAAGTATGTGTGTGCAGATGTGTGTGTTTGTATGTTTGTGTTTATATGCCATGCTCTTTTTTTTTAAGAAATGTGTTTTACAAAACAAAAATCTACTACAGCAACTTTTAAATACAAACGTTTTTCATTCCATGCACATAAGTTTCTTTTTTAAAATGAGCTTTACTAATATTTTGGTATATTTGTTTTATAATATTAATAAATGCAGAGTATTCCTTTAAAATTTTTGCTTGAATGAGACAGATTTTTTTTTTTTTTTGGCATTGTTGATGATACA
This sequence comes from Catharus ustulatus, assembly GCF_009819885.2. NCBI lineage: Eukaryota > Metazoa > Chordata > Aves > Passeriformes > Turdidae > Catharus > Catharus ustulatus. The sequence continues at coordinate 50,840,575 of NC_046226.1, read as the reverse complement.
AGATATTGGCTTCCTTGTGTTTTAAACCTACTAAAAGCATCATGCAGATGGATCCATGCCACTGGTCACTGGTAGGATGTACAGAAACTTGGGATAAGGTGCATGACCACCAATGGAAGCACTTTCTTTTCACCACTCCTGCCACACTCCTCTGTCAAAGAGCTTTGCTGTGCCTTCCACTCACAGCACAACGTCTTCAGACCAGGCTTGCAGAAATTCTTAGGCAGACTTTGACACCCATTCCCCAGCTAGCTCCAATCTTAAACTCCAATCTGCTCAGCCCAATCCTAAATTCCCTGAAGCAGCACAACCCCTGGCAGTGTTCCCTCTTTTTGACCTGACTGAAGTCACACTTGTGACTGTGGTTTACAGGTCTGCCAGTTAAATCCCTTTCTTAAGTACACTCATGCATATTCCCAAAGTCTCAGCTCTGTCCTATGAAGCTGTTAGCTGGGTAAATGCTTGGAATATCATCTGATGGCATTTTGCTGCCCTCCAAATTACACAGGTGTTTAGAGGTCCCCAGGTTGGGTCAAAAAAGGTGCAAAATTTCCAACACAAGTCAGACAAAACAGAAGTGTCTGCTGAAAGGGGATACTTTCATAATAACTCTTTCCCAACACTTTTGAAGAATATGTAAGTTTAATTCTATGCCTGTAAGCTGCCAGATAAGCCAGAAATAAATTATACCCAGCTGTTGTGTTGGATAACAGCAACAGATTGCGTAATGGACACCCAGATAAACATGAATTGATTTAGAGTATTAATTATCTAAAAATGGCACTGCTCTTCTAGTTGTTTGGCTGATGATGTAGAGGGTGAAATAATTCAGTTAGCTTATATTCACCTCTGGCATGAAGAGAATTTGAGGGGAAAATATAACCCTGAAATTGCATCTAGCCCTTGGAATAAATTCTTTTAGTGTCCTCACAATTTAGGACCATGATGTCATGATACAATTTAAAGCAGGACTATGTTAAACAGGGATACCAGGCTAGGGACTGGCCAACATTTGTTAACACCCATTTATATTTTAAAATAGAATGTTTACATCAGCTGAATAAATCAGTAGACACTACTTTTCCCCTGGAGTCTTTGAAATCCAGAAAACAAAAAGCACTGCTTGCTTTGTACGTTGGTGGCATTGTAACATCATTTTCAAAGCTTTATATAGATTGCTAAAAAAATCAAACAGGTGCTGAGGTATTTCAAACCAACAATAATTCAGTGAGCACCAGTATCTCTGGACTGCTCATTAATTATGTAAGCCTCTCTGCAAACAGTACAGCACACGACATTTGCTAACAATTATCATTTGTGTCTATTGCCACAGGCTTAGGGAAGGAAATAACTGTGGTAAAAGCTGGCAAATATAGCATGTTCTGACTCTGTGGCATGAGACCTGCAGTTTTTCAGGAGTGACCGCTGCAGTTCGGATGGCAGAGAATATGGCCCCAGTGACAGCTCCAGTGAAACTCCACTGCCACCAGAAACCTCAGCAGCTGCCCATGACAAGTTCTTAGGCAGCCCAGCCTGCTCCCCAGTCAAGAAGTGCAAAGGGATGACTATCAGGAATTTAGCCAAATTCCAGCACAGAGTGTTGGTAGGCTGCCTAATACATCTGAGAGGTTTTAGGTTTCTAATATGGAATGGATTAACATTGGCAGTGGGCCTAACACCCTTGTGTGATATGAAACAGTAGCATAAACCCTGGGATTTTGGGGGGATTGTAAGATTATTTGTTTACTCAAGTGCGTTTACATAGGGCTTTCTTAATAAAAAAAATAAAATTAAAAAAAGAGGAAAAATTAAAAAGTATTAAAAACTCTTAAAGAAATAGGAATTCCTGCTGCCTGCATTTCTCAGAATGGAGACAGCCATCCCCCTGTTTGATGATATCAGGTGACAAGGTTGTTCAGTCAAAAAAATATATGTACTTAAATAAAAAGAGAGATGTAACTGGAGTGAGCAAAGCCTTTATGAAATAAAAGTATTGAGTATGAGAATAAATTTTTAGCAAAGGGAATATACAAAATTATTGGAAAGACATAGGTCACGCAGTAGATCATGCAGGGAGACTTCAGAAGAACAAGCATTTGAGTTTGTTAGATTGGATGGCTTAACTTGTAAATAAGACCCTAAATAGTGAACAGTACTAATTATTTTTCTTACTTGAAGGATTTTTAAGTGTCAGATGGTTCTTTGTAAGAATGGTTCATTTATCTTGCTGCACTATTTTTGTGGGTGATGATTCAAATTACTCTGGTGACAGTGCAGGCTTTTGACATCAGGGATGTTTGTGATGACAATATTTTGAGAAAGTTTCAAAATTTCCTAAAAATCTTGAGTAAAAAAATTTCTGTGTTATGTCTTTATAGGGCACAAAAATCTTGGAGCTTTTTTTGCAGCTGCAAGTTGATTCTTCTTTAATTCAGAGCAAGAAAGGAATGAAACATCTTTTTTTTAAATGTTGAGGATTCTCTTTTTTAGGTAATGAAATTTAAAGTACTCTTTTGGTTTGCCTTTAATGTTTCTTCATGTATATAATATATCTATATGTGAAACAGTAGGCACACTTATTGAATTAAAAACCTGTAACTCAAACTTCCAAAATTCAAGCCTCAGATATGGAATCAACCTATTGTGCAATCTTACTTTAAAACTTTTTTAACAATGCATGTTTAGGAACTTTATTGGGCAACAGTGGAGTAGCTGTGAGCCTCAACTGGCTCCAGGGTGAGCAGACGACTGAGCAGGGATTTAGAGGAGTTTTGAAGCGGAAACAGTAAATTAAATACAATTTTTCCTGTGGATAAAGCATTAAATGTCTTTCAAGTCTGTTCCAAAGAACATTAAAATGTACCTGAACAAAAGTCTACTGTTTAGACAGCTCCTGAAGAGTGGTAAGACAAAAGCAGAAGAATCAATTGCATAGAGAGGAAGGTTACGGTGTCTGAGTCCGTACTTATAACAATATAATAGATTGATAAATTTGAACTGCAGAAGTTAGAAATTGCAGCAGAACAAGGCTCTCATTCAGCCTCCTTCCTCTCTTTGTTGAAGCATTGGAAAATTAAAATTTAAAAATACATTCCATAAAGTAAATCACTGTATTAAAAAAGTCTTGGATAAACACAGTCAGAATTCTTTTACATTGTCCTGTATAGGTATAGGACATCAATCTTTTCTTACTTTAAATTATCATTATTTTCACTAGAAAATAATGAGAAAATTAAAAGCACAAAACAAATTTTTCTTCTAGTATGTGCAAGTGTGAAGGCCTGTGTGTAATTTGACAGTGATTTTAAGTGTCTCCTGTACTAAAACCCTCGTGTGCAAGGGTCATTGAACCCTATGCAGATTCAGGGATCATAACTTTAAATAAAGTCAGTTGGAAATTAGTTCCCATTCCTATAGGAATCTAAACGTTCTTCAGGATAAAAATATAAATAAATCCACAAGGATTGCATCTAACATTGTGAGGAAAAAAATGTCATAAAACTCATCTGGTTTCAAGCCCTTTTCTGCAAAACACAAGACTTCAAACTCAGACAAGATTCGAGTGAGCTGGTGTTGATGGATGGCTTTGATATATTACATGTAAAGCACATGCTTGTGTTTCTTCCCTCTCATGGCCAAATACAGTTTTAATAGTAAGGGACAACCTGGAGTGGCTTTGTCTCTTTTAAAAACTTATAAAGCAAATAGCACAGTGTAACCTCAGTGCTCCCTGGGACTATACAAAGCTGTCACACTATCAGTGTAAAAAAATATAGAACAATATAGAAAACTTCTTTTAATTGTTGAGTTTATTCATACCTGAAGAACTCAACACAAACCAATGGATGAGGACAAGCAGAAGGAAAATAGTCGTAGAAACCAGAATTGCATGTTATGTTTGATTTAACAGAGTTGGCTGTTCAGGGGTGTTGTACAAAGTTGGAGATGACATGTAGCACCCTGCATGGATACTCTGCACCAATTCTTTGTGGAAATCCTCAGGTTTTAGTCTTTATTTTTAAAATGCCTGAATTAGCAAGACAATTCATGTTTCTAAAATGCTGTTCTAGATATTAAATGCATTCATGACTTGACCCTATCCAGATTCCTTGAAGGCCTCATTCACTACATCTGCAAATCACTTTAGCTACCTCTGTGACACAAAAAAGTTGAGGTTTCATCCTGACAATATGCAGCACTATTTTTTCCTGTTAGTTTTTATACATTTAAGTCATTAGGGAACTCTGAATGCATCAATTTGTTGCCTCAATAGCATGAGGTAGCTGCTAAATTTATTTGGTTTGTACTTGGTGATTAAGGGAGACCGATTCTCTTTTCCTGCCCTTTGAGGGAGCTTATGGTGTTGTGGGGGGCATGTCAGCAATAATTAAGAAATATCCTGGTACAAATCCCAAAAGATACATATTTTTATAAGTAATTCCCCATGGAAAAACTTTTAAAATGATGCACTTGTTCTGAAAATGCTTCAGGCCTTCTCTAAATAGATTATATTGCTGGTTTTTTTAAGAGTGCGTGACTTGAGGTGCACTTTTTGCTTGCAACTCATAAAATCATGGCACAGTTAAGAGAGGGAACACACAGGAATAATCTGCAGTGAACTTCAATGCCTCACAAAGGGTTTATCAGTCAGACAATAACCCAGCTTCCTATTTTATTCAATTATAAGCATGACAGTTTCTTAGGTCACAACCAGAAATTTATTTTATTGGCTTCACACTTGCTACATTTTTTTGCAATTTTCTTATGTAGACTTTAGTCTCATTTGGATTCCATAGATTGAATTTCTTTTAGTCTTTAGATATTAGACTTTTAGTGTGGTACATATTTCAAAATGCTTTCATACTGCACAATGCCTTAAGCCTTTTGGTGGCTGTGCTTTGCACTCCAATTTTCCTAGCAGCTTCATGTGGAATAATTGCATCACTTAGCAGGATCTCAACCACAGATGCAGTCCTTATAACAATAACCTGTGTGCCAGCTGATTTAAAGATGCTTCCACTTCTTGATTGCAATAAGTTTTGTCTAATTTAAAATAACTGAATATCAGATGTTAAAAATATTGGTCCAAAGCCAAACAACCTAACCTGTTCCAGCTCCTCCTTAGAGGCCAGTGAAAGGAAAAGGAGAAAGGGAAGGAAAATGCAGCATATATAAATCGAGGTGAAAACAGAAGAGAAAAACATGAGAAAAGGCTAAAAGGTAGAAGAGAAATCCTTGAATACAGACAGTAATTCAGTAAATCTGTAAGCATGAATTGACAGTTTTTGCATGCCAGTCTCTGGTTCTGCAGTGGTAATAGCCCCAGTGCATATATGGAATGTCTTTGGATACAAACTTGTTTAAAACCCTCAAGACTTTAGACACCCAGCTTAGAAACTTGGACTCCAAGAAGTATCCCTATTATCCATCCCAGTAGCTGTGACCTCTTTTTCTTATGGTCCACTGCCTTGCTGAACTAATGCTACACATTCCCAAAAGTAAGCTCCAACACGGAAAAGCTCACAGTACTGGCACTATGGCACAGTAAGCAATGTGCCCCTGTAGATGCTGGGGTGGAGGTTTTTCAGTCAGGACTGCTTTGTGTAGTGGCAACCTGCTGTGTGCATTCCCAAGCAGTTTAGGAGCATCAGCTTAACCTCATCCCACCATTTTACCAGGTGAGCTCATAGCTGTTAAGTGATTCGCCCTATTATGACATACAAAATCTCTGGCTAACTTGGAATTGGATTCACTATTTTCTCAATATGAAGATACCATTCATCAAATCATATTTCTTACCTTGAAGGGCTATAGATAAATTCATTTAATCATGTATTAAAGATCTATCTTTTCCCTGCACATCACAGCAAGTGCAATAAAACAATGCATGCTGGTTATTTCAACAGCTATTTATGAGACTTTATGGTATTTATAGCACATGCCAGAATGGGAAGGCAGGGGTTGAAAGAAACAGATCCAAGAACAAAACTCCTCGTCCTTCAGGCAATGAAGGTCAGGGCACATAATGGAGCAGTCACACTGACCCTCCCAAGGGAACTGCATTTGACACACCACATTTTGGTGTTTTTTTCTGGTCTGTCATGGAGTTGGACAAAGCACTGAGCATAGTTAAGAGGCTGCCTTTTGCCTAGATTTTCGAGAGGGAGATAAAAGATGTAATCACAAAGATGATTATATTTTACATGCAATGTCCTTCTGATTAATATTGATCTACCCATAAACAGCAAGAGCTCAAACAGCTGAGCAAGCCTGGATCCAGGACCCTTTGCCCCATCACCCTTTCAAAGACAATTATATTAAAAAATAATATTCTACCCTCATGAGATACTCTGGGCCATAGGAAGATAACTAAATGTGAAATCTGGAGCAGGGATCTATGAAAGCTGCCACAGGGGAGTGACTGACTGTAACATATTAGAGATCAGCACATACCAGTAGAATCATGCAGATGTACCAACCAGTGGGTAGTTGTCCAATCCTCCTCTGTTTCTTCCACATGGATAAAGAAAGAAAGGTTAATCATAAGAGAAATTGCCTGTTAGAAAGCAGCTGATGCTTATTTAAAGACATGGACTACTACAGGAGGAAAGTCCTTATGAGTTTACAAGAGAATAGTCTCCTGCCAAAATCACAGCAGTAGTGTAGAGCCTTGCTGATTCAAAAGCATCTCTCAGTGCTGCATCCTTTCTTCTATCAACATCCGTGTCATGTGCACAGCTATGGGTGCTTTGATCCATCTTCTCTCTGATCACAAGTATTTTCTTAAATATTCAAGAGAGGTGAACTACACCAAGCAGCACATTGATGTCCAGGAGGAGGAGATTGTACCTTAGATTTCCAATGTCTTGTATATACATGCCCTGCCTTCCTCACAATGCTTTTTATCCATATTCAGGGCCTTCCTCTAATAAAAACAAGCATCTCTGCAGTTGTGTACCAGGATCTGTAGCTGTCTTCCTCTCATCTCTGCCTCCTTGCACAGGTACAGATCCTCTTGCTCTGCAAGTCCCTTAAGAAAGTCGAAGCAAAGAAGCTTTAGTACTCTTCATAGGAGCAGGGATTCAAGAATCTGGCTCGAGTTTTGTCTCCCTTTGATCTTCCCACAATCTTCCATTCTCACTTCCATGCATTATTGCAGTTAGGATTCAGTAAAACTCAAATTAAGCTGATGCTGTAGAGAGCTGGGCTGGAATGTTACCATGTTTTAGACCTAAGTATGAGCATCTGAATGAGCAGTCATGTATTGCAATTCTTTTTTAAAATTGCCAAAAGTATCCTACCTTTACGTTAAAAAATGCTGTAATGTTAAATCACTTATAAAAAAAACCCCACACATTTTAATTTTTTGCTTTTTAAATTTGCAGCATTAAGGTTCAAAAAATATTATTATAATATCAGAACTGTGCTCCAAACCTTGACCTGGACTGTTAGATCTTATTTTCTAATTTTCTGAAGTCTGGGTTGCTTTTTTTTTTTTTCAGTTGATGAAGAAACTGAGACACGAAAATAGGAGTTTTTAGCCAGTAACTCATACATTTAGATTTCTGGGTTTAGGTTTTGGAAAAAATGCACCTAGTTGTTTTCTTATTACAATACTGCTGGTTTTGTTCACCGGTCCATGTTTTTCTTGGAATGTGGTAATGTGGAATGTTTTAAATTAGAGGTTTTACTTTTTACTATCCAATGTCTACTAAATAAGTCCATCATCTAATTCTAAAATTGTGAAGCAGCAAACATACACTGGTAGCCAGCAATACATATATTTTTACTCCAGAGAGCTGCTCTTCTGTTCTAAATTTACTGCAGAAAGTTTCAGAGACAAAAGAAAGGCTCCTTGCCAAACCTAGCTTTGCTTCTTTATAATCCTTTAGGTCTCTTCAAATATCCTAACTAAATATTGTAAACTGCTGAGAAGTTTCCAGCAAGACTATAAGAGATAAATAACAGTTGCTAATCTTCAGCTGACATAACATTTTGTACATAAAATTGTTTCAAATGAAACTACAGAACGAATGAAGGCATTAGTTTGGATGCAAATATTAATGAAAGTCATATTTCATGCCCTAATTTTAGTTATAATCACTTTTTGAAACATGAGCCATCCATCCTATTAAAAATACATGGGATATGATCCCTGCTACTGCAACCCAGTGCATATTTTGCCTGCCACCACAACAATCCCTATTGTCTGCTGAATACACATGCTTCTTGGAATGTGCCCTGACGGGTGCATGAGCAGTGCTGAGAGATCCTCGAGGGGCTTGGGTTTGGGCTTTGGTTTGAGTAAGAAACTTAAAGCTGGAATTACAATCTGATACTTATTTGAAGCTCTAGAAGGCTACCCATACAATTCCTTCTCTTAAAATCAGAACAACTGACCCTGTGATTGAGCCAGTCTGCTGGCTCTGGTTTCCAGCTCTGACACACATGTCATCTGTTCAGAGATTTCTTGTCCTAAAATTTGGGCTAATTATCCTACTTTGTATTTACTCTCTGCTTATTCTACTGCGTCTGAGCAGGAACAGTCTCTTACTGTATGTACACTGTATAAAATTATGGTCTCTTTCCCAATTGAATCTCTAGGTGTTGCTGCAACAGTTATTAGCCATGCCTGCTTTTTTTTTTTCTAGAATGAAAAGATTTCACACCCCACCAATCCAACAGTTTTGGAGTCCACAGATTAATGCTATATTTCTAAAACAGGAGAATAGGAATTCTAAAGTTTCAGTGTGTCTTTCCTTAGCAAGACACTTTGCCTAATGTAAGAAATTTATTCTGCCTCATACAGACTGAGACAGACAGCACAGTGAAATGCTCCCTAGATTGCCTTTTCAAACACCACTCACCATGGCACTCCCTGCCTGAAAAAAACCCACCAAACATCCCAGTATTTGGAATTGCAATGGACATCTCAGAACCACAGCTACGATCGGTTTCAGTTTGATTGGAGTGCTCTTTGATTGCCATTGATAGTGGTTTTGAAGCAGATTTACTAAGAACCAAAATTGTGTCCTTTTAGAAGCAGTTCACTTGGAGAGCCCCACTCCAAGCTCATGTGGTAGCTGTGAAGGTACAGGCATTTTGCTCAATATTTCATAAGCCATGAGTCCAAAAGGACCCAGATTTAATGAAGAAAAAAGAAATTATTCCCCATCCAGCCATTTAGAATACTGAATCTGCTATTGTCCTGAAGATCACAGACTCACACATTTCAGATTGTGCTGAACAATTCAAGATGCCTCTTCAATCTCATCCCTCCCACCACTGCTCCCATGAAAAACTTTCTAATAATTTGCTTGAAAGGATCCAATAATTTTTCTATGTAGTGTGGGTGTTTTGCAGGTGCATGTGAAGAACAGGATGGTTCCCACCCAGGTGGCATGGAGTGATTAGATGAAGAATTGATGCCAAGGCACTGAGGGTCATAAGGAATATTGACACTTTTTGGGTAACATTTTTCATATTTATACAATAAGGATGAACACTTCTACAGCTGAGCTAACAGGATTGTGGACAAACCCCTTACCTCCCATCTAGAGTTATGGTGTTTTATAGCACAACATAAGACAGGAGAGAAATTCTGCCTTTTAAATTCCCATGTAAAAAACTTAACAAGAGAAGTTGGCATGTAATAACTTCTCATTAGAAACTTTTTATCCATTAAGTACATTTGGACCAAACCAATCACCTCTTCTGCCCTTTCCTACTTCCAGCAATATTGTATTTGTAGATTTGAAAATATTTAGATTAAGTTTATGAGTTGGTTTTAACAAAAAAATAAGACCAGAGAGGAATAGCAGACACTTGGTGTTTTTTCACTTCTGTGGGGAACATCAGCCTGCTGTTAATGTTACCTGGAAGTGCTCTTGGATGGGATTTGTACTAGACAGACATTTACTGCAAAGGGTTGATATATGGAACTTGGAAAATCAAAAGAGCAGGTTAAGATAGTACTATTATTCTTTTCTTCCTCATGTTTATTCTTCAGTTTCTAGTCAGCTTGTATAACAAGGAACAGCTGCAGAACAGGCAGGATCTATAAATGAAAACAGAAACAACAAAATGTCACATTTTGATAGTATTAACTAGTATTTTCATGTGTGTTCACACTGGAGACTGTGCCAAACTATTCTGAATGTTCTATGAACGTTCACACTTCCAGAAACTTTGACAAAACTGGATTTCGGTTATGGTTCACACACGTACTCTTGCAGGAGGCAAGATTTTCATCACGTTCACCAGAATGCCACTAACTGAAGGAAAAGCAATAAACTGAAATAAAAACTGAAAAGAAACAATTCAAGCTTTATTTGTAATAACATTGACAGTAGACAATGTTTTTCCTTCCACAGAATGAGTTATTCTTTTTGTTTAATAAATCTGTTCCCAGAAGGGCTCTGGAACAGATATTTGTGTTCAGTACTATGTGAAACTAACACATGCATGCAGACTCGCAGCTCCCATTCATAGAATTTATTGTTACATCCAAAAAAAGTGTCTCTCACAAAGACATTTTACAGAGCAGGGATACACAAGATTTTTTAATTTATTTTTTTTTTAGCAGAGCACATCTTTGTGTTCACTTCTATGGTAACACTAGAACAGTGTTGAATAGCATCCACATGGGTAAGTCAGTCCTGAGATCACTTCTTTGGCTTCAGCAGATTGCACTAAAGGTGTATATCCTTCCTTGGAGCCAGACTTCGAGAATCTCTCTTGGTGCACAGTTAAATGTGTTCTAGTTTACTGAAAGCTACACAGGTGGATTTCTGCTCCTTAGCTGTAAAGTACTGCTCAATAAAGGCTTCTGTTTCCAGACAAAGATTATATTTCAATGCCAGTAAAGTTGAAAATTAATTTCTGTTAGGATTAGTGACTTCATTCCAGCTCAAGAGCAACCATGTATATACAACAGAAGAATCTGCTACAATACTGTGGAGGGAGGAAAAAGTACGGTAAAGGTCTTTCCCTTGAGAAATACACAGTGTCAGCATTCCAAAATTACACTCAGGTGGTCTTGGTTTTCCCTCTGAGAAAGTAGCATGGCAGCTGAAAGTGTTTTGTCATCAACCTACTCAGTGTGGGTGAGATTCCATATTTTGCCATCCAGGTTTTGTTCTGGATAGAACAAGCTCAAGGACCACGTGGTTTTTACTGTGTACTATACAACAAAAAAGCCAAAGCAGATACCAAACGCTGCCCATTGCTTTAGGGCATTTAGTCAAGGATGTAGAAAAAAAAAATAACCAGACTCCACTTTAATAAATAATTACTTCTGCAAAATTGACTATGCATGTGAATAAACACTGTTCCCTTATTGCCTTTCTGAGAAAATTCTATTTCAGGCAAAGCACCTAACAGTAGAGTTGGGAACTTCTGTTCAAGGGGCAGGACTAAAGCCATGATTCTTTCTTGCTACTTTACTTTAGCTGCTCTGGCCAATTTGGTCCACCTTCCCCTCCTTATTCCCACAAGTGAATGACCCTCTTTATCTATTTTTTTTCTCTTTGGTACTTAACTCAGCCCTTGCATTGCATAGAGAACTTGGATCCTAAATGTGATCTGAATTCTCCAAGCTGAAGAAGTACCCGCAAGAACTGTATTAGCACACAATGAGATGTTACAATCCTTGATAACTTTGTGATTTTCTCTGTGACCTCCTTACTAAATGTAACTTGCTTTTAGGACTGTCAATTACTATTTACAATTTTACATGCTTCAAAGTAGAGCAAAGACCCTCCCAAGTATTTTGTGGGGTTTTTTTTGTGCTGAACGCTGCACAAACACACAAGGAAGCAGTTCTCACTTTAACAAATCATGTATACATGCAAGGAAAACCATGAAGAGAGCTTGTACTGAATATTTCATTGTTAAAACCCCTTAAAAAGTTCACTATTTTTTTATCAGTCATAGTGCTAAGACACTGTATCATCATAGGAATTTAAAAAATTACTTCTTAGGTGTGTGTGCAGCCGATATTTCATGGTTTCCTTTCATAGATTTCAGTGGCAACCATTCACACACATTATACATGTATTTAATTTTTTATACTATGATTTCAAGATGAGGTTTGAGCCCCAAGGTGTCTTCATTAAACAAATGTATCATTTTAATGCACATACACACAAAACCTTACTTGGAACACTGCTGTCTCTGTGTGTGTTACTCCAGAATTAAAAAAGGAGAAAAGTGAGAGAGAGAAAGAAGTTAGGTTTATAATAGTC